>NC_141992.1:90856614-91188698 GCF_049901715.1 Pseudonaja textilis
CATTATTTTATTTAATTACATAATGATTAATATAAACAATAGGCAAGCATTTTGCAGAAATTAATATCAACAAATGTTCTTTAAAAATCATAATTGTATACTTTATAATACAAAATTGACCCAGTAATAATAACCCCTTATTATTATTGGTTTGACTTTCTTAAATGCATGTGGGAAATTTGCAATAATTCAACATAATACCACTGAACAATTTTAATATTTTCTGTGTCAAATGCATATTTATATTTTATAAATTTCAAATGATGCCTTACCACAAAAGGAAATATATTTAATTCATATGCCCTACTTTCATTATAAAATTACTTATACAATCTTTAGATGAATTTATTCTTTATCTCAATTTTCCAAATCAAAACAAACTGAAACTAATTGTAACTTGTGATATGCCTAGCTTAGTGGAATAAGATTAGACCCAGTGCATGGGCAACCAGGTTCACATGTGAAGATTTCAGTTAGATGATTTATAGCTCAAGCCTATACAGACTAACTGTTTGCACCTAGGTAGGTGTGATGACCCAGAGTGGGATACAAAAGCAACAAAGTCAGAAAAACAGGTAAAGTCCCTTTAATTCTTTCAACTTGGCTTTGAAGGTCCAATTATCATTGACTGGAGAAAAAACTCCCCCACAAACAGTTGCGAAAAGGAAGAATTTCTGTTCAAACTCAAAATACATATAAATTATAAATAGAAAAAAAACCACACAAACCACACTGAAGAATTAATGAGACAAGGCAGGATAAGGGCTTGAAGACATCCACAGATATCAAAATACACACACTGTGAAGGATGCCAGAACTCAGCTAAGAACTGACAGACTAGAAATATTTTCACGCTTTGCTTCCAGCACTGGCCCATGCACAGTTTGTCCTTTCAAACAGTCCTTACAGCTGCAGCCCATGAAGGAGATCAAGGCCCTTTCTTCCCCTGTAGACCATACCATTCATGTTTCTCCCTTATCCGGTGCTGCCTGTGTGCCCTAGGATGAGGACGGGATGGGCCTGGGTCTTCCTCTGAATGCTTAGCTAGCCTGTTCCCTTCCCCAGTTTCCTCCACAACCTCCAGATCCACACTCCCACTCCCTGTTGGCTGTTCCTCCTCTCCCTCAGAGTCAGATTCTAACAGGGACATGACAGTAGGACTGGATAAGGTTCAATAGCATTCGAGAAGGGTATGGGCTTTACACATGTGCCCATGTATGGATTCCAGACTAATTCCCCACTTGACTCTTCCCCCAATTCTACCAGTCTCTCTCTAATACCTGGTTAGCATTTGATTACAGTCTGTCACAGTGTTTCTCAACATTGACAGTTTTAAGCTTTGTGGACTTCAGCTTTCAGAATTCCCCAGCCAGCCATTTCTACCAGAAAGCACTCCATCAAAACACCAGAACACTATGATAGACTAGGAATCTAAATAAAATAAAATAAAATAAAATAAATAGCAAATGTCTTTCATAGTTTTGTTATGAAAATTCCATGGATTTGACTGTAAGCTCACAAACAATAAAGCCCAATTCAAGGGAGATTCATTGTTGAATAAACAAATGGGGGGAGGAATGGCACTTAAGCTTGATCCTACAATTTTCCTAATCTTTATATTTGTAATTATTTTTGATAGAATAATTGTACATGGGTGAAACTTCTGAAAAAAAAGCATCCATGTAACAGAATTGTGTTATATATGTTCTAAAAAAATAAAGGATTACACACAGTTAACTTTTTTATAACATTTCCAGTTTCTTACATTTCCCCATAGTTCAAACGCCCAGAAACATTAAGATATTGCCCATAGGGTAAATATTCTGGCATGTGTCCATAATCTAACAGAGTCCACTCAGCACTCTGTAATCATAATGTTTTAATGCACATAATGGCTATGCGCAGGTCTGTCTTAGAAAAGCTAGCAATCATTGTGCACTTAAAAATGTCATCACCATCATAATAAATAACTTGTACACATTGTGAACTTAGAATATCAGACTACTAAAAAAAATATTGATCACTACACTACCGAAAACAGTGTTGGGCATTTTCTGCAAAGAAAAGAAGCAAGAATGAGCAATCCTCCTGGCTTCATTCTTCTTCTCACATCATTTTGTTGCAATTACAAAGGACTGACCAGTTTCTCAGTTTAAACTTTGCAAAGAATCTCAGCTGGTAAGGTAGTCCTCGACTTATGATCACAGTTCAGTTCAAAATGTATGTTGCTAAGTGAGACAGTTAAGTAAGTCTTACCCCATTCTATGATCTTTCTTGCCACAGTCATTAAGGGAATTGTTGCAGTTGTCAAATCAGTAACATACTTGTTAACTAAATTGGCTTCCCCGTTGTTTTTGTTTGTCAGAAGGACCCAAAACACGATGACATGACTTGGGGACACCGCAATTGTCATAAATATGAGTCAATTGCCAAGCATCTGAATTTTGATCACATGACTGTGAGGATGCTGCAGCGGTCATAAGTGTGAAAAACAGTCAAAAGCCACTTTTTTCAGTTCCATTGTAACTTCTCACGGTCACTAAATGAACTGTTGTAAATCAAGGGCTACCTGAACACGAGATTCTACACTAAAGATAAATGTCCCCTCAGATGTCAGGATGAAAGTAACAGTTGAAGAACAGATTGAATGCCTATTGCCTAATCTCATCAGTGCATATTATTATATATGCACGAATACCTGAGAAACCTCAAGTGTACTTTTGTCTTGGGAACAGCTCAAAGACTGCACTTTCATATCAATTAATCTCTTCAGACAAAGTTCCTTATTCTTCAGCAAGAGACATGTCTGTTGTCCTGAAGATGCCACTTCTTGTGGTGGAAATGTTGTTGCTTGTAGCAATGTATTATGAACTAGCTCTGTGTGGGTTTAAAAACTTATGTCCCTCCCCCCGCCCCCCAAAAGAGATGATGAAAAATTGATAATTCAACAAAGCATATAAATGTCTACCTTGTCTGCATTCCTTTCTTTTCCACAGCCTACATTTTTGCCATCTTCCATTTGGGAAATTATTGTTGCCAGTGAAACATTGAACAGGCAGCATTACAAATTCACTTTCTAAGCAGCATCCAATTACTGTTTGAGACTCTGCAGGCAGAGCTCCTAAATATATCAGAGTGCATTTAATATTTAAAGCCTGCTTAAAAGAAAGACAATTATCTGCAGTGAATGGCCTGCTAAGTGTTTGGTTATTCTCCTGCATGTTAAAACTTCAGAGAAACAACGTTCAGCTTTACATGAAAAAGTTTGTTCTTCCTTTCCTCCAAAAAAATAAAATAAATCTCTCTGGCTCACACTTAGCAAATTTGCTTCAAATTTACAGATGCAAGGACTGTTCCCTTTGCAAGTAGAGTGTGGATTTTTTTAAATAGATATTTATATCTGAATGGTACTTATGGAACCCAGGTTAATTAGGAACCAAATATTCTATATAGTATACTATCAAAAGGGCAGGCTAGCAATGATAGAACACATAAGGCACCTGTATGTTAACAATTGTACCAACGAAAGGCATTCCTACAGTGGAGGAATTAAGAAGTCAGTAGCTAAAATTCCTTCTCTTCCAATGAAAAATATAGACATCCATTGTATTTGGTTACCCTAGATACTGAGTCTGGCTTTGATTTGCAGACTGTTCAAAAGCTATAGAGGAAACTAAGCTGCATGAAAGTTGTGTTTGAATCATAAAGGTATATTGGATTTATACTAGTTTTAATTGCCAGATCTGCCTCCAAAGGATCCAAAGAATTCTAAACCGAGTATGCGGGTAGAGAATTACCATTCAGAAGTCCCTAATTCCCTTCACTCGGCTATAGTTGCCAAAGGTTCTCTCAAGTGGCTATTAAGCCAGTTTAAAGAGTGCAGTATGTGTATGCTCGTTTAGAATAACAGTCTAAAATTTTAACAAGCTCATCAAACACTTCTGCTCAGTTGGGTACCTGCAGGATCTGCCAGACACTGACAGCTACTTTTCTGCATTAGCTCATGGCTAATAGACTAAGGAGGCAGAAAAAATAATTTGCCAGAAGTCTCCTAACCAATTCTTCTATACACACTCTGGAAAAAGAAGCGGAAAAAAGCCTTTTCCTTAACTGAAGAATCCATCCCATTCAAAAGGGATTTTACTGATGATTCTTCAATCCCCAAACATGCTGGAGGAGAGTTAAGAAAAATCACCAAGCCAAATTACACATTCAGAGTCATCATGCTTTTCCTTCCTATTGTACTTTGATGTCACCTCATTTATAGCCATGGAAGCCTATATAGTAGGGTTGTATTAAGTAGGGTATATAAAACTAGCTTTATATTCACACTATCGCACTAGCAATGAATAAAAGGGAAGAAAATAAATATTACTGCCTAATGCTGCTGCACCCACTCCCAATTTTTAATCCATTCCCTTTGAACTTTGGTAAAAGTGATTGAAGATGGATAGCTAAATAGCATTCACTCTCTTCTCCAACCTAATGAATTTCTCTTTTGCCATTAGTGCTTATTCAAAGGCGAGTCCACTTGTTAGTGAAGAAAGCTCTCCTCATCTCTATACTGCATTAGCATGTGTACTTTGAAAGGGTGCAGTCTTTCAAATTTCAGTCTCTTGCATCAAGCTGTTCTCTAATTGCTAGAAGCAGTTTGTTTGATGCTTTTGTTATGTAAATTCACATTCATCATTACCCTTTGACAATCAGAATCCAATTTTTCCTCCACTGCCATTATCAGCACATGTGTCCAGCAGCTTACGAGATATAAAAAAATATGAATAGGCAAATTGTCTCTTGCTTGAATCTATACCAACAAACAATATGGCTCTTCTATTTGGGGAAGATTCCCTAAATAGAATTTGATGAACAAAATATAGAGAGTAATATTTGACATTACAGATGTGCCAACTATCATCTCTATAGATTGGTTACAATTGTTTGATAATCATTGTCTGATCTGGAAAGGAAACTGAAATCTCAAACTTGAACAATTATTTGTCATCTGTCTATTTCTTCTGTCAAATCTTCCTTGCACACAGGTCCAAGTTCACCTCAAATAATTGTTCACAACAATTGACAAGGTATATGTCACCATATGGTAAAACACCTTTGTTATTTCCCAAGCTCCATGTATACAATATGTTTAGCCAAAAGTATACTTAGCATGCATAGCAGAACCATTTTATTCTTTGCTGTAAAGTAAAAAGAGTTGGCAAGCTTCACAATCTATCTCCATGGCCATTTCAGGGTCAGATAATATGGTATGTGTGTGAATGAGGAATAACAAAGAATTTTTCTGTAAAGCATTTTATGTGACAAAAGGCATAGAATTATAATTTATAGAGTTACCTTTCCCTGTTTCTCTGAGGATTCTAAACTATGATCAGGTTAGAGGATGGTTGTGAAGGAAACCAAATGTCATGCAGTTTTGTCTCATTTCTATTTCTCTAAAAGCTTAAGAAGGACCCCTCACAAGAAAAAATAACAGAAGAAAAGGAGATTCCCTTTAAAAGGAATGCAGCTGTTTTAAACACACTGAATTTCAAAATGCCAGAAGACAGAAAAACAAAATAGAGAGGGAGGGAGGGAGGGAAGGAAGGAAGGGAGGGAGGAAGGAAGGTCTGCAGTGTATCTGTATCCAGATGTTTGTGATATGTAGAATTGTGCTTTGTTGAAGAATTCCATAGAATAGGGTTCTCCAACCCTTGGGCCGCATACCAGTATCATTCTGTGGCCTGTTAGAAACTAGGCTGGAGATGACCGACAGGTGAGCAAAACTGTGCATATGTGGGATCTAGTTGCATGCTTCTCCTCCCCTCCCTTGCCCACCCTTCTCCCCCCCCCCCAAGTCTGTGGGAAAAGTGTCTTCCACAGAACTGGTGCCAAAAAGGTTGGGGGACTGCTGCCATAGAAGAAGAGAAGAGGGAGGAAAGGGCAACTGAAGAAGAGAATCCAGAGGAATTTAGTTTGAGCAGGAAGTTGGACTCCAAGGTCCCTTCCAACTCTGTTATTCAATTAGTTACACCAGACACAGCCAAAGTTTGCAAAAGGAAAGACAACAGCTGTTGTACAACAGTTGACAACAGTTGTAAGTACAGCTGATGAAAGTCCAAGCAGAAAATGTTTCACAGCTCAGCAGAAAATCTAGCTGGGGTGGATTCTGGTCCTAGGGAGAACCAAGTCCGAAGAAGAAGAAGAAAGGGAGAAGAAAATCCCTTTACTTTTGGAAAAAGGAAGATATTGGAAGATTAACAGAAGAGCTTCAAATGGTATCTAAAAGGCTTTGCTGATGATAGTGCAATTCTAATCAGCTAGAACCTACTGTATATCCAAGCATAGTAGCAGTTGCACCAGGAACTATCTCAGAGATAAAGAGGCATCGGGGTTCAACAGCTTGGTATGGGATAAAGAAAGGTAAGTGGGAGAGAGAAGCACCGGGTGCAAGAAAGAAGTTAAGCCAGAGGGGATCAGATGCATCAAATATCCAAGAGAGTCAAAGCTAGAAGAAGCAATACTGAAAGACTTATCATTGCAGAGTCAAAATCAGAAGAGTCAAGGTCAGCATGAGCAAGACCCAGCAATACAAGATGTGGCAGTAGTGTGATGTCAACCAATTCCAGTAGTAGTTCCAAAAACCAATTGGAACTGAGCTGAGTTAGCTGACCACAGCGCACAGCAAGAAAGAGACCCAGGGAGAAATAAGGGGTAGGATATGAGATTAGTATCAGGATAGGGTTAAGACAGTGGTGGCTAACATTTTGGGGCTCCTGTGCCAAAAATTGAATGCCAGGACCCAGAAGGCAATGAGCCCCCCCACACCCCCACGCATGCACACGCAATTCCTCCCCGCTTACCTGCACTTCACCTCCCAGTTGATTTTTGGCCCATTTGATGCCTTTTTTGGCCTCCCAGAGGCTTGATGAAAGTCTCTACAGCCTGAAAAATAGGCCCATTTTGTCACTTCCAGTATTTCCGGAAATACAGGAAGTCACGAAATGGGCCTATTTTTCAGGCTGCAAAGGCTTTCATCAAGCCTCTGGGAGGCCAAAAAGACCTCAAACAGGCTGAAAATCAGATGAGGCACATGCATGCGCAGTGAGGTAAGTTTGCTTGCAGCTCGCGTGCCAGCACAAATGGCTCTGTGTGCCACCTGTGGCACGCGTGCCATAGGCTCGCCATCACAGGGTTAAGATATAAGTGAAGCTGGCACAGATAAGAATAGACCTATGAATAAATGTCAGGTAACGAGGGCTTTGGAACAATAGTGAAATGGAAGTTCAAATAGAGATAAATAAGAAACATAGGACCAAACTGAAAAGATTAAAACAGCCTTTAGTAATAATAGATGCAGGAGAGAAAGAGAGAGATGTGGAATGTAAATGAGAAAGTAATGGATAGTCTTTCTTGTACTATGAAAAATAACATATTTTTGTAAAGCAGCATTTTACAAATGGAACTGATTTATATGCATCCTGCTTTATATCAGAACCTCCCTGAACGCATTACAATATGAAAGAAGACCAGATCACAAGGAGTCTGCATGCATACCTATGGACAGGAGCACATAATAGCTCATGCACACTTAACACTGATTTACAATTTTTATAACATTTAACCCATATGTGAACATAAGACAATCCCCCCTATAAAAAGTTAGGCAAAACAGATACATACAAACCCCATGAGTTTGTTTTATGGTTAATTTAGAATTGTCAATGCCAAACCAATTCAGGACGCTTCTTTCTCTCTATCAATAAATGTGAGGGTATTATTTATTATTATTATTTATTGAATCTGTTTGCCACCCACCCATCCCACTGCAAGGCATTTGTATACAAGTATGCATATATTTTAGTGTGCATATATAGAAATATAAACTTGCAGAAGCCACACTGTAAGAAAGAGATGAGGTTGGACCCCAAAAATAATAAATAGCTAACAATTAAAGCTTTCTATAGAATGAGATACTCAATTTAGAAAATTAACTGATTTCCCATCTACTCATCATTTGTCTCTTATGCTCACACACAATTATACAAATGCACATATATAGCCTTTTCTCCTTCTAGAAATACAACCAAAAGAAAACCTCAAAACTAGATGGAGATGGAGTAACAGAAAGGGAAGCTGTACTAGGAGGGAGAGAGGGAGGGAGAGGGAAGGCAGGTAGGCAGGCAGTCAAGAAGGTTTTGTTAGGTGTTATGAAAAGGATTAAATTAAAAGTAGACTAGAATTCACAGACTCCTGGCTTCTAGTTTAGCCTTTAACTACTATACAAAACTGGGTCTCTCTTCTCAGATAAATATGGTATGTAATAATTAGCCTGATCTTTCTACAATCTTTTTTTCCTTAGCCCCAGTCAGCACAGATTGCAATTCACTATACTGAAGGCAGCCTAACTTCATAGACTTAATAAGACAAGCAGGGACAAAGCAAAAGGATAGAGCTATGTTGGCAAATCATGGTAAAGAAAATAAAAAGATGTTTAAACAGTGACACTTGTATACTTTTGATATTTAGCAGGGAGGGGAAAAACATATACTTCAGAAATGTGTGTTTTGTGTGTGTGTGTGTGTGTGTGTGTGTGTGTGTGCGTGTGCGTGTGTGTGTGTGCGTGTGTGTGTATAAAATTTTCCTTGGCAACACAGAAAGATTCCTGTGAATCATTAATGCTTCATCTGTTCATGGAAAAGCTATATTGAGGTAAGAGGACAGATGGACAGATGCACAATCGCACTAGAATCAAAATCATTAAAATTAAGTATTGCACAATTGCTACAGGCCCAAAAGTGGCTGTGTCCTTTCTGCCTTATACATCATATTATCCGTATTCACAGTTGCCAGGCTCCTGAAAGATAAGCATGTTAGAAACTAGAATAGCTCCTGAGGGAGGTTTGATGGGTTTCAATATTATCTGCCTTTTGAAAACTGCTGAAAATGGAGCTTTTCTGGAGGGTGTCTGACTGTTGATGCCAGCAACTGTTTGGGGGTTTATATGGAGTTATTTTTTATTATTTTCAAAAAAAATGGGTAAGCTGATGAGATTCTGCTTATGACTGCAACAGAGTAAAAAAATTGAATGAATGAATGAATGAACCAACAGACAGACAGACAATTATATTGATTGTAGATAATAAACAGCAAATGCTACTTCAAGGAAATTTGGCTTTGAGAATGAAGTCAATTGTCATCCTTATTTCCTCACTTCCATCACAATCAAAGACAATCAATTGAATGCAAACTATGTTCCTTCTTGACAATATTATTGACCTCATTAAGGCTCACATTATGCCTCAAGGTTTCTTTTCCCAATTCATCTAGTGAGCAAATGCAGCCATAAACAACTTTCTTCCATAGCCCAGGATATTGTGTCTAGCCAGAATTCTGCAATTACTAGTATTCCCAGTTTATATGACTAATGGAGATTCTAAGAGTTATCCCATTACATCTGGGAGGTTCCCAGTTGCTGAAGGCTGGCCTAATGACTAAATACATCCCAGTGAGGAAGAAAGAAAGATTCATAGCAATACTTAGAAAAGCATTTCCACCACCTTCATAACTGCATAACCCTCAACCTTTCTATTTACCTTCTAAATGTCAAATCAATTATAGTGTGTGTGTGTGTGTGTGTGTGTGTGTGTGTGTGTAGATCGATGGATGGATGGATGGATGGATGGATGGATAGATAGATACGAAGATGAAGATGAAGATGAAGATGAAGATGAAGAAGAAGAAGAAGAAGAAGAAGAAGAAGAAGAAGAAGAAGAAGAAGAAGAAGAAGAAGAAGAAGAAGAAGAAGAAGAAGAAGAAGAAGAAGACAACAGATAGACAGACTGACTGACAGACAGACAGTGTGTGGCATATCTTGCATTCATAACAGCCACTGAATAAATGCTTATTACTTGCCCTTGAAGTGATTTTAAATACCTCAATCAGATTCTTCCTGACTATTTCCACATTATTTGCCTGAGGTCCTTCTGTACAGAGGCAACTTGTTCTTTTACTTGATGAACTTGAGGTACCCTTGAATCATACGACGAGCATTACACAGAAGATAAGACTTTTGATGGAATAGAGCATTTCAGCAGGTTCACTCTTTCATATTCCTCTGGGGCACATCACTTTGGCTTAGATTTGGAAGCTGACAGAACTCTGCAAGGTTCAAGCACTCTTTTCTCCTTTCCATTTGATCACCCTAATGGATTAATCGACTAAGTGTGCAGGGTAGGAAAGAAGGACAATACGCAGCTGCGTATATAGATTTCTTTAAAGGCAACCCTCCCTGTCAGATTTCAGGGGGGAAGGGGGATTTGGGGAAAGATAGAAATATGGGTATCAGTGGGAGACAATATAGGAAAAAGAATACTGAAAACGTTCTAAGAATAAAGTTGAGTCTCCCAACGAATGTATTTCAAGATCTATGACAAGAGTCCTGATTGCCTCAGTACAGTGTTTAAAATTAACTATGCTCACTGAAAAGTGAAAAGAAAACCTATTTCCTCCCATCAGCTCATGCATGGAAGAAATACTGTACCTTTGCTGGTTTAGTAGAAGCTTAAGTGCAAATGCAGAACTATCAAAGAAATGCAAATGTACCTAGCTAATGTAAAACCCTTTTAAAAAAATGGGAAGAATTAATTTTTTTCCAAGCTCTGGAGCAATCTTTTCTTCTGTCCCATTCAAAAAGTACAGTGAGGTCCACCTAAAAAATGTTTGCCCTATTTTGTACAAAAAATGTATGTCTTAACAGAGCATGCAATAATGGCAAAAGAATTGCATAGAGATAGTCCTCTTTTAATGACTATTGGTTCAGCAACTGATCAAATTTACAACAATGAATGTTACAGCTGGTCTTTGAAGCTATAGCTATTGCAGCATCCCCATGCTCACATGTTCAAAATTTGGAGGCCACATGAGAACGTGGGAAAGCCTTGTGTTGAGGCTAGCAACTGTCTTGGCTGGGATTGCCTCATCAAAAGTAAGAGGAAGAAGATGCTGAAGGTCAGGGGCAGAGGCAAATGCTGGTTTCCATGGCTACCAAAGGGGCAGAGATAAGGAAGAAGATGGGAATGGTTGAATTGTGCACTGCAATTATAAATGTATAGAGAACAAGGGTAACATTGCCATACATCAAAATACATCTCAGAAACTACCAACAGAATTACAAGCACATGGTGTCGCCATAGCACACAAACCAACTAAAGCCTGTCAAAAGAGCTTATATAAACCAAGAGACTTAGCAGCCCTAAAAATAAAAAATAAAAGCCATGTATACAACATACTGTGGAAAAACTGTAACAGCCATTTTGCAGAACAAATAGACAGAAGACTAGCAGAGTACATCCATGAACACCAATCGACAGACAGAAGATACTATTAAACTCCTTAATTTTGCAGCACATGGATAGACTTAACCATAGTTTCAATTGAGAAACTGTGGGCATCACAGACCAAGCTAAATCCAAAAATATTAAGGAATTCCTGGAAGTTTAGCATTCAGAGAAATCAGCCATAAACAGGCACATAGAAATAAACCACATTTACACACCATTCAACAGAGACAATAAAAAGCTAAAAAAAGTATCAAAGAGATAATGATACCTCCTTGCCAGCAATGGCAACTTCAAATCTCAACAAATAAATGCTCTGTCTTACATATTGGCAAAAAAAAAATCAGAAAATAAACTACAGGCTGAATAGTCAAGACCTTGTTGATGATCCAAACTCTGTCAAGGATCTTGGAGTACTCATCTCTAATGATCTAAGTGCAAGAGCCCACTGTAACTACATAACCAAAAAGGCATTAAGAGTTGTTAACCTAATCTTATGTAGCTTTTTCTCTGGTAATATTACACTAATAACTAGAGCATACAAAACATTTGCTAGACCAATACTCGAATACAGCTCATCAGTCTGGAACACACATTATGTATCTGATATTAACATAGTTGAGAAAGTCCAGAAATATTTCACAAGCAGAGTTCTCCACTCCTCTACTCATTGCAAAATACCTTATACCACCAGACTCAAAATTCTAGACCTAGAAAACCTAGAACTAAGCTGCCTTTGGTCCGATCTAAGTATAGTATGTAAAATCATACATTGCAATGTCCTACCAGTCAATGAATACTTCAGCTTCAACCCTAACAATACAAGAGCAAACAATAGATACAAACTCAAGGTCAATCGCACCAAACTTGATTGCAGGAAATACGACTTCAGCAACGGAGTGGTCAATGTCTGGAATACTCTACCTGACTCTGTGGTTTCTTCCCCAAACCCCAGAACCTTTGAAAGTCTACTATTGACCTCACCTTTTCCTAAGAGGTCTGTAGGGGGCATGCATAAGTGCACCAACATGCCTACCATCCCTTTCCTATTGTTTCTTTTTTTTCTTATATGTATCCATGTATTCATAGCTATGTTTTTACTTATATCTATTATCTTGTAAGCAATTGACAAACCAAATAAAATAAAAAATATAAATAAATAAATAAATAAATATCTGCAAAAAATAACGTTTGCCAGAAAGTATGAACTGGTGGCACCACAATTCAAATAAAGTAACAGAAAATAAAAAAGCTAAAAGACTCTGAGATTTTAGAATTCAAACACGCAAGAATTTGTCACTTAACATTCCAAACTTAGTAATTATTGATAAGAAAAAAAGAAAAAGCTGGATAAGTAGATGTTACAGCACCTGGAGATAGCAGAAGAGGAGAGAAAAACCTGAAGAAAGTCTCAAAACACGAAGACCTACAAATAGAATATGTGGCAAAATAAAGCAAGGATAGTACCAATAGAAATAGGTGCCTTGGGTACAATACCACAACATCTGAAACACTACTTGAACATCATTGACATTGAAAAAAATCCCCACCTGTCATTTGCAAAAGTTAGCTTTACTTGAAACAGCTTACATCCTGTGATGATACCTTTAACACCTCAAACAACAGCTGCCAATCCCAGGTCCTTGGGAAAGACTTGATGGGTGGTTAACAGTGCCAAATCCAGTCTAAACAGCTGGCTGACTGTGCAACTAATCATAATGATATGCATTAATAAGAGCCCCAGGATGGATAAAACATAAAAGCAATCTTCATACAATTAGCCCCAATAAACATTCATAACTTTGAACTTTTTGGCATCCTGGTCCCTTCACAGATGACTGCAGGGAGGGTAGCACAAAAAAAAAAAAAAAAAAAGAGCTAAAATAAAATGTAATCTAGAAAAAATGTTAGCCACTACATTTAGCTTAGGGTAAAAAAGATAAACGCAATGTTGATGAGATTATTTGGAGGAGGGTATGAAGGAGGAACAGTAAGAAGCATAGAGATAAGCTTTTGAATTCTAGTCAGCTCTTCACATCTGTCAGTATAAATGTTCCAAACATAAAAAGAGATGACAAATATACAGCAAGTTTTCAGATCTGATGTCTGCTGTAGTCAAGAATTAATTATTATTATGATTCCTCTTGACCAGAACAGCCTATTTTTTCCTACTTTAAAAGGAAACAAAGTAATATGCATTGATTTTTAACTAAATGCTATCAGATCTCTTGGCTTAATGCAATATTCTTTGCAGTATATTGCATTTTGGAACATATTTTAACAATGGTCCATTCCCATTCTTTCTTATTCACTGTCACCTTTCAGCAAAGATAAATGCATGCACCACTTTCTGTTTATAGGCAGTTGCTTACCAATCAAAAATAAGAAATCAGGTAGGCTTAGACTGAGCATCTTTCCTGTTGATTCAAGTCTCCTTTTGTTTTTTCTGTAAAGTTGATAATAACCTGAAAATGGTGATGAACTTGTTAGGCCCACTATGAATAAATATTCTGATCCTTTTAACTCCTAAAATTGTGATTGCTTCTTGAGCTGCCCTGGCCTCTTTCCTGTAAGCAACTGTCTAAGGTTTGGAAAATGAAAATGGTTCCTCTGTAAGGTCTTACCCTTTGGGAGGTTTTTCAGGCATGAAACCTTTCCTGCAGTAGCCTCATCTTATGGAATGTTCTCCCCAAAAAAGTCAAGCAGACCCATCTTGCTTCTCTTCCATAAACAAGTGACAGTTGCTTTATTTCAGTGTGCTTTCAGTCCAATGGTGGCATTCAAATGTTTTTACTACTGGTTCTATGCGTGTGGCTTGGTGGGCATGGCAGGGAAACGATACTGTAAAATCTCCAGTCAGAGGTGATATTTGCTGGTTCTCCAAACTACTCAAAAATTCTGCTACCGGTTCTCCAGAACTGGTCAGAACCTGCTGAATACCACCTCTGTTTCAGTCCCTTTGGGCACCTATATCAAATTTTATTTTGAGTGTTATCTTTTCTTTTCTTTTAGTTCTTCATCCAAATTTTATGTAGGTTATAATGCAATAAAGGGAAAAATAGAAAAAGAAAGATAAAAGATACAAATGAGTAACTTCCAATTTTCTTTCTTTTTTAAAAATGAGTTAATTATAACATAAAATAAAAATACAGACAAAACTAAAAAATAAAGGGGAAAAGGGAGAAAGAATGAAAGGGTAGGGAAAGAAAAAAAATGACTTCTGACTATTTTCAGTGCAGTAGAATACAAAGTATAGTTATAATCCCCACTTGTGAGTTTATGACAATTCACCACAACCAGTGGTGGGATTCAAATTATTTTTACTACCAGTTCTGTGGGCGTGGCTTGGTGGGCACGGCTTGGTGGGCATGGCAGGGGAAGGATACTGTAAAATCTCCATTCCCTCTCCACTCCTGAGGGCAGGTTACTGCAAAATCCCCATTCCCTCCCTACCCCACTAACCTGCTTTCCAGCTCCCTTCTCCTGTGCAGGGCAACCAAAGAAGACCCAGCTGATCAGCTTGGACTCGGGAGGTGGAGAATAGATGGGGACGGGGCCAGTTAGAGGTGGTATTTGCTAGTTCTCCGAACTACTCAAAATTTCTGCTACCGGTTCTCTGAACTACTCAAACTTTTTGCTGCCAATTCTCCAGAACTGGTCAGAACCTGCTGAATTCCACCTCTGGCCACAACCAACTTGCCATAGCCAACTTCTGCAGCCAACTTGTTGTGGGACAACTCTCCACAGGACAACTTGCTGCAGGACAAGAGTTCCATTAATGTCAAAGAAATTGTGGAATAAAATCATTAAAGAAAGGATGCAAAAGGAGGAACAGAATGAAATGTGAATGGCAAAAATTAAAATAGTTTTTTAAAAATTTATTTTAAGTAATTAACTAGAATTGTTAAATTTTCCCAAAGCGAGTTGTCCCATGATGAGTTGGTTGCAACAAATTGGCTGTTACATTCTGTCCACTTGTTGCTTTACATTTCTAATAGATATAAGCCATTTCTATAACAACAAAGTTAATCTAATCATCAAAACTTAGGATCAAAGTTTTACTTTGCTTCTATTTCAAGTGAAAAGTCCAGAAGTAATTTCCAAATGGCATTCTTCTTGAATTAAATCAGTCAGCTTTGCCATCTCAGCCAGCTCCATCACTTTTTCCATCCATTTTTTCATTGTGGGAATTGAAGTTTATTTCCATTTTTGCATGTATAGGATTCTCCCTGCTGTCAACCCATATAATAACAAAGTTCCAAATTTTCTTTCAAGTTCTTCATCTAGCAGCTTTAAAAGCTTCTAATCTTCCTTACAGCACTTATAAGTACAATTATAAATTGACCTCTTTTATTATGATTACAACATAACACCATTCTTTGTATAATTTATACTGTATAACAATCAAACCAAAAATGCTAATTCATTTTTTTTCTGATTTACACAAAAAGTCCATAAGATCTTCTACTTCACAGTAAACATAAATATTATCTTTTCTCCAATTCTTCCATTGTGGATAGTGTTAAATCTTTAAAATTTTGTGCATAATCTTATCTATAATCAAGTCAATAATCTTGCTGCACTTATCATATACAAAAATGAAGTTTCTTATCTTTATTCTAACCATTCATTGATAATTCCCAAAAGAAAAACCTCAGGTCTCAGTTTTAAAATTATCTGAATCAGTATGCATATTTGAATCCAACATCTTCTAGCTTTTATATGTCTACCAAATATAGTAAAATGTCCCTGCATGTTGTTCACATTCCAACATAAATTTAAAGTGCCTTTATACATTATAGAAAATTTCTCTTGTGACATATACCACTTCATTTTATAAAAGAATCTTTAGGATTATAACATTGTGTAAACTTTAATCCTTTCAACCACATATTTTCCCATTGTTCCATCTGTATATTATAGCCAATTCTTTTAGTCCCCTTTATCATACATTCTTTCACTTGTTCGTTTGTTTCAAATTTCAATACTTGTTTAGCATTGTATATTTTAACAGTTACATGTTTATCATTTGTAGACAATTCTGTTTTAGGCTCAGTCTTAATCTTACAATGTTCAAAACTAAAGATCGCCATTAAATTATAATTTCACAGAAGATCAAATTATCAAATGACCGAATATGTGGAAAGTAAGATTTTTAACAGTATTGAATGAATTTAATTTTATACAATTGGTGTTTAATTTAAATTTGCTTAACCTTGAGCCATTTCTTTATCCTAGCACTGCCTATTTTTGGACTGCTGCTAAACTTGTCCTTACCTATATTCTTCACTACTGATTTAAAACATACTAATAAGTCACTGTCTATATATCAAGGGAAAGGCTACATTAAATATAAAAAAGATATACAGGAAAAATCCACAATGACCCATCTATTGTTAATCCATCAGGTAAAATCCACCCACTTCTCCAGCCTTTCATCTCCTATGGATTAAAATGACCTAATTTTCTATTTTTTTTTATAAAAAAAACCTTGCATATATTCTTATCCATTTAGCCTGGCATTCTTCAGTTAATCTATTGTAAAAGCAAGAAATTTGAAGAAATTTAAAAACTTTCCAAGGCAAATTAGCTACGCTACCACTTGGCTGAGTCTGGAACACCCAGTTTAAAATGAACCAGTCTGATTTTCATCAACTGAATCTATTGCAACTTCTTGCAACATCTCTGGCTGAGCTTTCTGCCCTTTTCCTCAAAATTTATCAATAAGCTGCAGCAGCAAAAATTGCTTTGCTGCAGCTTAGAGTTGGTTGGATGCCATTCAGATGTGTGGATTTTTAACTCTGAGTATTGGGATAACCAGACTGACTATAGCTGAAAACTAGTGAATAGTTGATTCAGCAGTACAATATAACAAGAATAACAGTCAGTCAACATTCTTCAAACATGTACATTCCTAGTTTTCTTTGCTAGAAAAAACAAATCTCCTTTAAATCAAGTTCAGTTCCTGGTGAACTTCATGAATATGTCCACATAATTTCCTCAAGCAAGAACATAATTTGTCATGATGCTTGTTCAGAATGTTTTTCCTATTCCCATTTTATCATCCTTCCAATACTGTGCCTGTAATAATATTCATTTGGGCCTGTAACACTGATTAAAAAGGGGTGGAACTAAATTATTTATTTAAAAAGCTTACTTATTACTCCAAAACTTTCAGGAATATATATTTTTTATTGTACTCCCTCCAGACCTCAAGTGGTCTTCCCATTCAGGAGCACAGGTGATAATTACAGGTCTTGGAGGAATAGTTCAGCTCAGATATCCAGAACTTAAATGGAAAAATAGAAATCCCTCCCTTCCAAAAAAAAAAAAAAAAAAAATTGGCTGATATGTGTTGGAAACAACATTCCCCCCCTTGCAGAAGAAAACAAGACTCAGTTATAAATACATCTCTCTATATGCCTCCTCAGAAATATGCAATAACAAAATCATTAAAAAGCTGTTCCTCTGCATGCTACTCATAAGTAGGGGTGGGATTCTACGGGTTTGCACCTATTCGCTAGAACCGGTTGTTAACATTCTAAGCAGTTTGGAGAACTGGTTGTTAGAAGAAATTACTGGCCTAATCCTAATCCCTAAGGAAGGCAGGAAGGAAACATTCTGGTGTTGCTTATATAAACTGCCTTTCCGTTAACCCTTATTACATTCTTGGCAGGACTAGACTTCCTCTCTCAGGAACTTCTCTGGAGGTTTTTTCTCCTCCTGTGCTGGTACTTTGCTTGTGTGGAGTGACCGTTCAAAGTTACAATGGCACTGAAAAAAGTGACTTATGACCATTTTTCACACTTACGACTGTTGCAGCATCCCCAAAGTCATGAGAGGCCAGGCGAGGAGATGCGTGCCTTGATGTGAATGATGTTGAATTGGCCACACCCAGCCAGTCACATGACCACCAAGCCACGCCCACCAACTAAGCCATGCCCACAGAACCGGTTGTTTAAAAAGTTGAATCCCACCCCTGTTCATAAGTACAGTAATTCTCAATAGATTCATTTGCAGTCAAGAAAATAAAAGTACAAAATAGCATTCTCTTTACAAAAAGCTAAACAATTACCTCACTATATAAATTACACAATAGCAGGTTCTTCGGCCTCTTTCTTTCTTTCTTTCTTTCTTTCTTTCTTTCTTTCTTTCTTTCTTTCTTTCTTTCTTTTTTTTTTTCAGGCCAATATAAAACCATCTATAGAAATTTTGTTGTCTCTTCTAAAATGTTTGGATGAATTGCTATTTGCATAGAGCAGTCTTACATATGCTTATTCAGGTGCAAGTTAAATAAAGCTTATTTCCAGGGGAAAAGATAGGCCTGAAGCCTTGTTAAAACAGAACAGAATTAAATAATCCAGGATTAGACAGCACTGATTATCTTTCAGTGGTTTCTGAGGGGAAAAAAAGAATGCGAATTCTTTCACCTCCATTTCCCCTCCTTTGGACCATTGGCTTGTAATATATAAACAACATATCATTTATATGATACATAATTGTGTCTCACATTGCAGGGTAAGAACTTCACCAGCAATAGGTGCTCACTCACAATCTCTCAGCTCTGTTCCCAATTGCTCAAGCAAATAATATTGGATTCCTGGATGCAAAGGGTAGAGCCTTTCCTAAGCTGCAATTGATAGGAGGCAATTGACTAAGGTTAATTTACCATTTTTACCACTATCAGATCAGATTTCTTCTGCCCTTAATTGGTTGCAAAAGAATCGTGCTTCCAGCAACAGAAGAAAAATAAATCTTCCACTGAGAAAACAGTCATCAAATGAGCTGGCTCAGAATTTCATTAGAAGGAGCTAAAAGAAAAAGAAAAGAAAAACAAACGGAGTGAAAGAAACAGCATGAGGCAGCTCATAGTAAGCTTATTGATTTCAGTTGTTTGGACTTGGGAATTTATCCAGCTAGGTTTCTGAGGTAAGTTTGCACTCTGATACCAGGAAATTCCTAACATTGAGGAAGTATGTATATAATAATTGGGTCAGGTTGAATTTTGCAAATTGACAGATGCTTCTATGACCTCTTTAACTTCCCTTAAATCACCACTTTTGGGAATCTGACCTTCTGTCTGACCTTCATTCTGTTTTTCTCTGCTTGGGAAATTATACTTGCCTTTACTCCTTTTAGCCTACTTAACAAGCCAGACCACAGTTACAAGGGTCATCTTGTCATTTGACCATAGGAATCAAATTCAAGATGTATAAAATCTGGATTTGATCAGTTGCATCACAAAGGTAGGTAAAAACATACTTTCTGACAAACTAAATGACAAGAACTTTTTCAATATCAAGTGGGTTCAGACTCCCTTTATGATAAGAATTATCTCATTCAATGTCATAGTTAAACACATAGAATCCATTTTCATTTTATTGCACTGCTATTAAATCCATTAAAATTCTTACTATTATTTCAGGGGATGTTTGAATAATTGGGACAAAAACTAACAGCTACAATGTCAGAAATGATGTTTTCTTCTACAGAAAGACTATGTCCAAAAGCTGTTAAACAAGAAATTACAGATGTTATAGAGAATACTCTGGAAGATCAACAGGATAATGAGTTGAAACAAACTTCATCTGATGCAGAAATATTAGACTATAAAGAAATTGAAATACAGGAAAATAAAAAGTATGATTATATGATACAGATGACAGTAAAAGGAGTATTAGAAATGGCAAGCCAAGATAATGACCTGGATTTATAAAACAGGTTTGCTAAAGCTTTGAAGAAACCTTTGAGATGGGTAAAAGAAAAAGGGAGAGAGATCAAATCCTACAAGAACATCTGAATGAATTAAAGAGTAAGATCATTAGAAACAAAAGGAAGGTGTTTAAAGTTTGTTATTTCTCTAAAATTCTAGGAATCTTTGATGAACTTTTTGCTGACACCAGGACTGACACGTTAGTAATTTATGAATTTGCATCAGGATAAGAAATGGGTTATGGGAAGAAGAGATACTTGTTGTAATATTATAGTGGGTGAAGAATTATTAAGCTTGTTTCCTTGTAGTGTTGATTGGAATTCATTTATTTCTTTCCTCTTTTTCTTATTTTCTCCTTTTTTTCTTTAGTTTTTTGCACTTCCTATTCTTTTCTTTCTGTGTTTAGTTTGTATTTTTTATTATTGTGTTTAAATCATTTTCAATTAATTCTTATTTTAAAAAGTGAAAATCTACATGATCTCTAAGAGTCAACAACTTGATGGCAAGTAATCAATCAATGATATAATTTCCATTGGAAATAAACACAACATTTTAACATGAAAACATACTTAGATTCAGTATTTCTGCCAGCCAACATAGGTTACATTGGACTGAAGAGATGAGATAAAGAAGGTGATCAGAAATCAGGTAACTTTCTATATTCTTGTTACCTTTACCTTCAGTTTAACTTCACCTATTATTCATTCTGTATAGAAGTGTTATAGGGAAGAGATGGGTTCTGTTTGATTTTCAGAGGAAGCTGTGTGATGACAGGTTTGGTTTACTTTTGCCTCAGCTCTGCTATTTGCAACAGTGGCAGGGGTGGTATTCAGCAAGTTCTGACCAGTTCTGGAGAACCTGTAGTGGAAATTTTGAGTAGTTCTGAGAACTGGCAAAGATCACCTCTGATTGGACCCACCCCCATCTATTCTCTGCCTCCCGAGTCCCAGCTGATCAGTTGGGTCTTCTTTGGTTGCCATGCACAGGAGAACAGAGCTGGAAAGCAGGTCAGTGGTGTGGGGAGGGAATGGGGATTTTGCAGGATCTTTCTCTTGCCATGCCCACCAAGCCATGCCCACAGAACTGGTAGTAAAAAATTTTGAATCCTACCACTGAACAGTAGGCACTAGAATGTTGCAGAGAACCAGAACTAGAATGGAGTAGTGTTCCTAAGTGTTCCATTCCATTAAAATGAAAATCAGTGTTGGACTATTTTATCCTTCCAATAATTTTTTTATTTCCTATCAAATATTCAGGTAGATGATAGGCAAAATAAAACATTGGATTGTTCCTCAGGATGCATTTTCTCTTTTCTTGCTTTTATGAAGCTTGAATATAATGACCATTTGTGACTCATCACAGAAAGGTTGCTTGCTCACTGCACCAATTTATGATTTTCATTAAAGAGAAGGAAGGAACAAGGAAGGTCAAAATGCAACAGTGCCTCTGATATGACTGAAAATACAAATGGATACTTTATAAAGAGTCAATGAACATTTGACAGTGAAGAAGTACCCTTCAAAATTAGATCAATGTATCATGTTCCAGTTATAAATATGATTGCTTCTAGAGCTGAGAGAGCTGAAGTGTCACTAATATACATCAATAACAGACACCTCCCCCTCCAAAAAATGTGTTATCATTTAACATCACAATGCAAGTGTCATATTTGTCTTGCTTCCCCAATGTACTTTGCTTTGATTTGAGGACAAGTAACCAAAGTGGTCCTACTTTTCAAGGAGACCATCACTGCTACATTAAAATGTTATCAAAATAACCAGAATACACTCAGTGGTGTGATTCAATTTTTTTTACCACCGGTTCTGTGGGTGTGGCTTGGTGGGCATGGCAGGGGAAGGATACTGTAAAGTCTCCAGTCAGAGATGGTATTTGCTGGTTCCCTGAACTATTCAAAATTTCCATTACTGGTTCTCCAGAACTGGTCAGAACCTGCTGAATACCACCTCTGAATACATTGATTATATATTTTTAAAATCATACAAAGAAATAGAAAGCAGCCAAAAGATAAAATGTTGTCTCTTAAGTTATTAGTCTTAAAAGTAAAGAACAAACAATGCAAAACATTAATTAATTCAATAGTAATTGGTGATAACTGAGTTATAATACACTCAGAATGAAACTGTGAAGTTCTACTTTTTGCTAATGTGTATTATTTACAATTTATATGAATGAATTCTGGGCAGAGAACAGTTAAAAACATAACAGCAACCTATCAATAAATCCATAAATGGCAGCCAAGGTAACCATTGTATAACTACAGTATCTCACAGGTGCTTCCACCTCTTCTGATGTTCATTTTACTTTTCTTTATATAAATCAATAACTTTTTTATTTTTTATTTATTTATTCAATTTTGACAGTGCCCAGTTTACCTACTATAAATGATTCTGGGCAGTTTACAGCAGCATAATAAAACAATATAATTACAGTACATGGCTAAAAGTGCAGTTAAAACAATTAAAAACAAGGTTTTAAGATGTAGCTTAAAAGTCAAAATCAAAATTAAAAAATTAAGAAGACTAAAAAGGAGTTGACAAGGTGGAGGGAGAGCCCTCAAGCTCCCAACCACATTTATTTCATATAGTTCTACCATATTCTTTGATCCCCATGATAGAGCCAGGTTTCAACAAAACTCTCTCCCCCTAGATCCATCAGTCAAAAAAATGGTCAACATCATTCACACAATTGAGAGATATTATAAATTAATAATTGTGCATCTCATTTTCAATATCCATATTTTATTTTCTGAAGATAGGTCTAATTGTCTATGGAGTGTCTCAGTCATCTAGATTACGGTTGTCTCAAAGGTGCTTTTTCAAAAGGCAACTGGACTATGGTGTTTTTTTTTTCCTTTTCCTTTGAGGAGGAGGAAGATGTTTCACTTCTCATGCAAGAAACTTCATCAGTTGAGGGTATGGAAGGATTAGTTCTAACATGATGTTGGGAAGTATGGAAGGATTATTTTTCTTTGCAGTCATCTGGTCATTATCACTCTCTCTGACAGCTTTTAAAGCCACTTGGGATTTGAGGGCACAGATAAACCTCCAAGTTGCTTCAGTAGCTCTCAGAAAAAGTGCTAACAATTGGATGACTGCAAAGAAATATAATCCTTTCACATACTCCCAACATCCTCTCAATACTAATCCTTCCATTCCGCCCCACACCCCCATCCAGCCAGAACTGATGAAGCTTCTTGGATGAAAAGTGAAACATCTTCTACTTCCTCAAGGAAAAAGGAAAAATAAAACATAGTCCAGTTGCCTTTTTAAAAAAAAGCATATTTGAGACTGAAGATAGGTTATTTTTAACTGCCCCTATGTCAAGAACCAAGAAAGACAGGTGGAGTTACTTTTGAGTAGTTTCCTTTGTTGTTTTTTAATCAATAGACTACAGCATCTTGCTAGACTACAACAACTATTTGCTTAACTATACATATATTCTGAGAATAGCTTTGGAAGAGCCATTTTAAAATGTTCTTCATGCCAACCAAATATACACAACTTCTTTGCCCTTTGGAATGCAGCCCACATTACCAAATCTGAATTAACACAAAAAAAATCTTGCTTTTATTTAGATCAGAAAGTTTTACATTAGGATTCTATAAAATTTTACAACTCATTTTCTTTCCACAATTTTATAAGGTGTACGGAAAATTGATGAACGGTTACAGTTACATGGATCTCTTCTTCTGTATTAATTCATCTTCTGTTTTTAATAGAAAAAAAAGAATGGTGGTTGGAAACAGGAAGATCTACACTGTATAAATAGCATTTATATTAATTCAGTTCTATCAAAAGTTGAGAATATAATTCATTACATTAATTCATTACAATGCATACAGATTGAGCTTTTTTTTTCCTCTGAAAAACCAGAAAGTTTTTTACCGAGCCAAAAAAATAATAATGAAATAAGTATAAGATTAAGATATATTTTGATGATATAAAAGATATTATTTCTCAAAACTATATACATTTATTAATATGATTAGAAACTGGAACCATAAAATCTTTGAAAACGATACGAGAATTAGAATCAGAAATATCAAACTGTGAATGGAAGGAGAAAGCATCAACAACAACCTGTTCCTAGACTTCTCCTCAGAGAACTCATACATACGCAAATATTTTACATGGTTGGCATTTTACCCTAGTTAAAATTCATAAATAACAATAAAAAATTAGAAGCACCTTTTTACATATGTGATGGTGATGTCCAAAAGGTAGTAAATTTGGGGATATATAATTTCAGGAAACAATATTACTTTGTAACAAAGAATAGAAAAACAACATATTTAAGGCTTTTGTCATTATTTTCTAATATGGATATATTTTCTGGTATGGATGGATACAAAGACATACATTTTTATTGCTGAATGCTGGCTTAGTAATAGAAAAACTCTGGAAACACACATAACATATTAGCCTACTTTTCTTTAATGGAAATATTAACATATAAATTGAAATCAGTTGAAGAAAATAAGGAAAAGGGGGTACCTCACCTCCAATCCATATTTCATGATGAATCTTCCTTTCCTAAGATTCTTCCTTCTTTGAATGCTTCTCTGGTTTCATTCTCGATTAAACATTTCAACTCATGTTCCATATATAAGACCACTAATGAGATTGACTATTGTGAGTTCCAGGAATCCTAGAAAAACATTAATTTGTTTCTTTTTTTTTTTTCCTGTATGCTTTGAGACATTACCTCAAATACAGACCTTCCTGTATTTTCTATAGAATTGGCATCCAAATATGACTGTATTCCACTGAACAGCTAGGAAATCAGATCTTGCTAAACAACCGTGTGGATTTGTCCGGTGCTTTGCTTGATGTGTGAATTCCGTCATTGTGGTGTTATGTGTGAACTAGAAATAATAGTTAAAGTTTAGTATGATATGCAAATAAAACTATTTTTTTCAGTCTCCAGGTTTTTGTTTTACCTATGTTGTTCTTTTATAAAATCAGTGATAGCAAATCTCCCATCTTAATCAGAGGATTCTAACATTAACACAGATCAAGAGCTGGCACCCCTTTCCATGTGCCACTGACCTGTGAATTTTCTTTTACTCCTCAGTCTTTTTAATTTTTAATCGTACTTCACTGAATACTTTGTCTCATACCCTTCCTACTCTGGTTTGAGTAGTCAGAAGACATCTTATTCCCAAGCAAGACTTTCCAGCTTCTGATTATTCTATTTTTTCATCTCTGACATTTGTATGCAATATCAGAGAAGAAAATAAAGAAAAGGAAAACACAATTTTCCCTTCAAAATATAGTTTTATTGATATGCAAATTTAAGTGATTGCTCAGTTTAAAAGAGTCATGCAATAATCAACTTTCTTCAGTTGACTGGCAACCTTAATTTTAAGATGTTTTGGAGGAATTGCTCTTTAAGAGCTTTCAGGTTAGTCCTGAAATTAACTGTTTGTCCTAGAAACCATACACTGCATTTTCCCCTGTGCCAGCTTTCTGATATACACCTATACAAATATACACACAACGAAGCAGATGGCTTTTTATGAAGGTATTGTCATCTGTAAATCTCTTTGTCCTAAATGTCAACAATGTCCTTCTAGGGTAATTTTGTTTGAACTATAGCTTTTCAGGTGGGTAAATTTGCATGAGCACTCTCCTCTACACGTGGAATAATTTATTTCTTTTTTTTTTTTCAGTCCTTCATAAATATTGGTGACGAGCTTCTATTTCCCATTATCTCATCCAAAATTGAAATTAATTTATTCATGTTTGTAAGGAGCTGTAGTGGTGCAGTGGTTAGAATACAGTACTGCAGGTTATTTCTGGTAATTACCAATTACCAGCAATTTGGCAGTTTGAATCTCACCAGGCTCAAGGTTGACTCAGCCTTCCATCCTTCCAAGGTTGGTAAAATTAGGAGCCGGACTGTTGGGGGTAATATGCTGACTCTGTAAACTGCTTAGAGAGGGCTGTAGAGCACTATGAAGCAGTATATAAGTCTAAGTGCTATTGCTATTGCTTTAGAGCTGTTGTCTTTTCTACAAAAATTCATTTCAGTGCAGGCTGCTTATTCTCTGGGTAACAATTCTGTGGCCTATACCAATGAAATTTGTAAGTATCTCAGTTACATTAAAAATCACATGTTCTAACATCCGTGGCTTCTGCCAAGGAAAATTGCTAATATGTTGTCATGCATATTGATCAGTACACATAGCACAGTGATATTACAAGTAGGCTTTGAGTTACAGCCAGACACTTAGCCACTGGTTACAGTCACAATTGATTAAGCACTTCTGGCCATTGTAAAATGTCATGCCACCTCCTGCCCCCAGGTATGTGACATTTTGAACAGTTGGCAACCAGTTTCATTTACCACCCATGTGATCACTATTTGCAATTTTCCAATTGCCAATCTTACAATTTCCTATAGCATGCTGGAGTAACAAATCTCAAATCTGTCAAATATGCAACAAATGTCAACATTGGGAGTTCTTTATAATGCTGGCATTTGCCTCCATAACCTCTCCGAGGGGAAAATCCTCAGATGGATGTCAGCTGAGTAAAGAAATAGAGCTAGCTGGTCTGGGTCATCTTTCCAGCAGGTTGTGCCAGGTTTGCAGTGCCCATCTCACCGCACGACCTCAATGGACCTCAATGGACCTCAAATCTGCCCAAAGCTGGAGCAAATGTCAGCAATCTCACAATTGTTCTCCCTCATGGGGTGGGAGATAATTGATGTCTGGATCCTCTCCCTGGTGATCCACTTAATGGCATGTGTGATCATTTAATGACCACAACTGGATTGCGACCATTGAGTGAAGCATCATGTGGCTTCTCTCTTAATGACTGCCTTGATCAAGATTCCAGGCCCAATTGTGGTCATAAGTAAAGATAAAGGTAAAGGTGAAGGAATCCTTGTAGATTTTACTCTTTACTTTCCTCCATATGTTTTGTGTCAGATGGAGAAATAGAAACATATGGTTTCCCACAGGAGACACTTGCAAAAGTCTGAATTGGAACACATCAGAATGAAGGTAATGATTGTATTTCTGTTATTTGTTCCCTCCCTACAGAACAACTTTGCTAGAGAGAAAGTAGGAATGTATGTATGCATGTTTATATATGTGTGTGTTTGTGCACGCACACACGCACATACACTTATACACTGTCTTTTTACAACGTTAGCTTAATATGGGCACTAAAATTGTATCACTATTTGTAGTCTGAAATGTAAAAGTACAACAGGTAGGCCTGTTTGTCAGACGCCCTCTTGAAACCTCTGAAGTGTTTTGTCCCTTTATTGAGGGAGCATTTGCTTTTTATTCAAGAATCCAAATTACTTTTAAGGCTGTTTGAGACAAAAATCCTCATGTATTGTTTTGCATTCATATCTATTGAGAATTATTCCTCTCCAATTTTCCATAATGCAAATATTACTCCTTCATCATCCTTTTAAAGGGCTTTCATCCATAACATTCTTGTGCAGGTTCAGTGGACTCCAGTATTATATTTCTGTCACACCACTTAAAAAACTCTGTCTTTGAATGCACAATTAGACACACTCTGGCAAATACACAGGGTTGTTGACAGAGATCTGACACCTACCAAAGTATCTGAAATAAGTGTAGTTCAACATCAATTATAATGATTGCCACAAGGAATTATTGGCTACATATGTTCATCAGGAAACTGTTTAGAAGATGCTCTTTGGAATAGGCAGGAGAGGATGCAAAGAACTGTTTTTAAAACAATTGTCAGATGTCCAGAAATCCTTCGTTCCAAAACAATAACTCTGAGCCAACATAATCTCAAAGTGCTTTATTAGAAACAAAACATTCTAACATCGTCTGGTGGAATTTCAGTACTGGAATCCTACCAGCTCATCCCTCAAAATTCCACCTCCCTCCCTCCTCTTTTCTACACCTCATTAATCACATGAACCAATGATCTGCATTCTCAATTCTTTGCTACGCCACTCTCTGTGACCTTGAACTAATAACTCATAATATTTTTTTTCTCTAAGAACTATTCAATACATCACTTCCTCCCTCCAGAACTCTATGGCAACAATGAATTCCAGAGTTGACAACATTAAAGCAGAAAAATTGTTCTGTTTTTGTTCATGCAGATGTTTCAAAAGCTGCACTGACTATCTCTGTAGATTCCAAAGCAGCTTTAAAAGCTTGAGAAAAGATGCAGCTGCTTTCACTGTCTAAAACATGTGTTTTGTATGCACTCGTGCATGATCTGAAGAGGAACTGTGTTACTGCAGAAAGAGATTAAAAGCATTCTACTGGGGAATTTGAACTCAGTTCTTGATTTATGTTTGTTTTGCTAAGCACAGTTTTTTTAAATTTACTTGAACAGGTTTAAAGATTGAGATTTATGTCAATGTTGAATCATCTCTTAGGCAACTGCAAACTGCATCACTTTTGTCACAATTACTTAATGATTTTTCATATAATATAGATCAGGGGTTCCCAACCTGGGGTGCCCGCACCCCCTGGGGGTGCGAGATGATATTCCAGGGGGTGCAAGAAAAGTCCAGGTAAATAATTGGATATTGGCTATATGTTGGCATTTTTATTTATTATGCAATGGATTAACTTTGTTTTCATTTTAGGGTTAAATATCGTTATTTAGCGGCCGTCACATACATAGCTGAAAAGATTCAATCCTACCATATATTTAACGCGTTCAGTAGTTCCTAAAGTCTAAATTTCAGGGGGTGCGAGGTTCGAGTGAAATTTCTTTAGGGGTGCGGGGTGAAAAAAAGGTTGGGAACCACTGATGTAGATCTTCACAAAGCAGCACTATTCCGCAGTCTGCACAGAACATTTTATTTTATTTTAGACTTTTCTGCTTTGTTTGTTGTACTTTTAATTGATCTGAGCAACTTTGGTTGATTTTATTTATTTATTAAATTTGCAGGCCATCTATCGCATGATCAAGTGACTCTAAGTGGCTTGCAAAATTACAAAACTTTGTAATTTATCTGTAACTTTAATATTTAAAATTTTAAAAATAATGCTCTGTATTTTATGTTATTTGTTTAAATATTTTTATTATGCTTACCTTTTGTGAGAATCTTCTACCCAATGCCTATATACTATATATTGTCAATAGATAATATATACATTGTGTCAATATTTGTGTATGTGTATATGATTTTACTTTTTATCACAGTATAATATATCAGAGTGCTGTCAGATACACTAGAGTTAGGAGATGATGTCAGTTTAAGGACCCTGATGGAAAATAGCCAATTTACAGTAGGAACGACCAGTGTTAAACAAAATCAGGAGGCTTCTTGTAGGCCTACCATGAACCCTACTATTTGCCACAGAATATAACTCAATAAAATCCCTGCTCCATATAGGTCAGGGGTGTCAAACTTGATTTAATTGAAGGCCATATCAGGGTTGTATTTGACGTTGGGGGACCAGGGTGGGCTTGGTCCGCATGATGTCACTTGTGTCGGGACTGCCTGTGATGGCCCGAGTGCTTTGCAAGCAAAAATGGGCTCCTAAGCTTAATTTTCAGCTGTGATAGCCTCCTGCAACCCCTTGCCAGAAAAAATGAAACTCGAAAGGGCTGCACATGGCCCTCACAAGCTCCATTGTTGCTGACAAAGTTGTAATTTAGCTGCCTAAGATTTCTAGTCCATTCAGTTCATGCTTATGTACTATCCAAGATGCACCACAGAGAGAAAGCTAGCTCTGCACCAGAAAGGAAGATGAACAGCATCCTGCAGCATCATCCAGGGTCTTCTCTCTCCACAGAAGTCACCTTGCAAATGCACATTGCATCTGGGAAGATCCAGTGCTGGCAGGGTTTTGACTGTCTGCATGGAGCACCAACTTATCTTCCCATCAAAGTGATACTTATTTATCAATTTGCATATAACGTACTTTTGAACTGATAGGTGGGCTGAGTCAAGTGGTGGGAGTTCATCCCATCATGCATTGCTAAAATTCGAACCGCCAGAGCAAAGGCCATCTCCAGCATTCTTAAGCCACCGAGCCACCACACTTCATTATCAAAATTGAAAATTCTCTTCATATGATGTATATGTTACAGTTGCCAATGCATTCTGTACTCTACACAATAACAGCCTATGCATATATAAACATTTCCATGTGAATAACTAGTGCTAAATCCTATCATATATTCTATTAGGGATCTCTATCAAAATATTTGAGAAATATATTGCATGGTTATATCAAGAAGCTATGAGAAACAAATGCGAGGAGCAGGAGTGTACAACCTCAAAGCCATATGAGCCTCCAATATACTGTATTGGATTGGATTGGATTGGATTGATTGGATTGGATTGGGTTAGGTTAGGTTAGGTTAGGTTAGGTTAGGTTGGGTTGGGTTGGGTTGGGTTGGGTTAGATTATAATATTACATGTTTGTGCAATGTGTCAACATACAAGGAGAGGGAATGGCAAACACAGAATAACTGACCTATAGAAATTTAGAAGATGCTGCTTTTGAACAGATGTATTTTTTTTCCCTTTAGGAAAAAAAATCTATATTTTCTTTGCAATAGTTGTTCATGTTAAAACAGGAAGAGACAATAGGCAGAAATAAAATCTGTTCCATTAAATTTTTAGAGAGAATTGTTTTGATCTGGTTTCATTGTTAGGAGGAAATGACAACCAACATCTCAGCTAAGATTATGCTGACAGCCTGCCTTTATTTAAAATGCATTTTGAAGAAAAGTCATGCAATTGAATATACCCAAAGATTTTTTAAAAATCTGTTAAGATTATTCAATCTGAAGACTCACATTTTAAGACTATATTATTTAACTAATTACTAAAAGACAACAATGTCATTTTGTGAACACTTCCATTGCTCAATAGGATTCATTTCCTGTGACTGTCTCCCATGCTGTTCTGTAGATGCATGCGTGAAAAAACACCACCAATATATTTAATTGCAAGTCTTTTATTCATAATGTTATTACCAGTAGGAAAATAAAAGTAAGTTACTCATTTTCAATACATTCTCATGCTAAGCAGTTCAATGATTCCATTTTTTTAGCTGTAAAGGTAAATTGCCATCAACTCTGAGTGCTAATTTTAAAAAAATATGATACCATCCATGACGTTCTTATTGCTGTTATTTATTATTTTGTCTTTGTTTCCATAAGAAAAACAAGTGAATTGGGGCAGCATCTTATCAACCACAATAAATGCATTCAGAAAGAAGCATAGTTGCTTCTTATCAGAACTCATTCCCTTCATGCAAAAATCTGTCTATCTGAAATTTAGTATAGAAGTTTGCTACAGAGCAATTTCTTCAAGTTTAACAGTTTAAACAGATTGTGATCAGATTGTCCCATCTATTCTGCTATAGATTGAGAAACTACCTCAACACTAAACTGTATCGAAACTCATATAACATATATTAATAGGGGATAACATTATTGTCACTTTTATTTTATTTTATCTTATTTATTTTTATTTTATTTTTAGTTTAGTTTATTGTCACAAACACACACATTAATCACAGTCTATTTTGAATACATAGTGGAAAAAACAGTTGAGAGTTACAAGGTTGATACTACAAGGTACAAAGTTATTACGGAATCTGGAGATGACATGTAGCATCACTGACAATACTGTGGACCCTGGTCAAGCAGCACTTATATGCTATGCAAAGGTGGTATTCAGCAGGTTCTGACCAGTTCTGGAAAACCAGTAGGGGAAATTTTGAGTAGTTTGGAGAACAGACAAATATCTCCTCTGACTGGCCCTGCCCCAATCTATTCTATGCCTCCTGAGTCCCAGCTAATCAGCTGAGTCTTCTTTTGTTGCCCTGCAAAGGAGAACAGAGCTGGAAAGCAGGTTAGTGGGGTGGTGAGAGAATATGATTTTGCGGTAACCTTCCCCCAGGAGTGGGGTGGAAATTGAGGTTTTAGAGTAACCTTTTCCTGCCACGTCCTCCAAACCATGCCCACCAAGCCACACCCACAGAACTGGTAGTAAAAAAAAAATGAATCCTACCACTGATGCTATGTCCTGAATAGAAGGAGCATATAACCTGTAATATATAACCCTATGTTAGAGTATAGAGTATAGCATAGCATAATACATAGGTTTCATGATTTCAGTGTAGTTCTTTAACACAGTACAAAAGTTCATTAGTCCAGAAGTTTATTAATGACTTCAAAAATAACTCAATTTTTGCAAAATATAACATTGATTTGATTATGCTGTACTTCCTCTCTCTTCTTATAAAATTTCAATAAATCAGAACAATATAGTTGGCAGTTATCTTGGACATCTTCCAGTTCAACCCCCTTCTCAAGTAGAAGATCCCATAACACTCAATGACATGTCTACCTGAACCATTTCCAAATGTAAACTTCTTTCCCTGGATTAAAAAAAATATTCAGCCCCTTTGGTCTAGTAACAGTTTTTGCACATACTCATCAAGATCACTTTCCTTATTCTCTATAGCACTGGGCTCACTATGTGACAAGTCCAGAAGATATTGTGAAGGTTCTTCTAATGATTAGATATGGCAGGGGTGTACAGGAGCACAGATTGTATGTTTGCATGTACAGAAGATTCTTAACTACATAGGTGAAAGGAAGCATCCAATTTAGTGACTACACTTATTCTATAACAACTACTTTTTTAAAAAAGCAAGAAGACTCCATTTGAGCATTAATGATCTCATAACTAAAACCAAAATAATAAGGATACAGTGTTATTGTTTGTTGTCAAACTAAAGTGAAAGGGAACGGGGCAATGATTCACCCATGAGGTGTTTTTATCTGTTTGCTTCTTCCAGCTTTCTTTCAATTACTTTAACCATTTTTAGGCTATAAATGTGCAAATGCTGTCATATATCACAACTTCCTTCAAAAGAACTTATCTCAGGAATGCCAGCTTATAAAATAGCTCTATTGTGAATATTGTCCTTAGAAACAGATGGCATGGTTTTGACTCTCATAACTCTCAAAATCCATGTAAGAAACACATTCTTTGGCTCAGTATTTGTAAACAGCAATGGATCATGCCCAGTATTTCCTAGTTGAACCACAGACAACTACAATGATCTAATACATATCGATTTTATAGAAGACAATGTTGAAAAAGCATTATGCAATCTAAAACCATCTCTATCTATTGGACCAGACGGAATATGTGCCTACATCATGAAAAAGCTACCCACTGCCATAGCCAAACCTCTTAGCATAATCTTTGAAAAATCTTTCAGGACCAGTTCCTTGCCAAACCTATGGTCACTAGCCACAGTCATCTTCAAAAAGGGAGACCCCAGACTAGTTGAAAATTACAGACCAATCTCTTTATGCTGCATCACCTGTAAAGTCATGGATTCAATTATTAACCAATCCATTATCCTCCACTTAGGGACAAACAACCTACTCTCTAACAAATAATTTGGTTTCAGAAAAAAACTATCCTGTAATCTGCAACACTTACACTGCAAAAACATATGGGCTACACAACTCAGGGCAAAGCAATTGATTCAGTGGTACATGACAAACTACTCCTAAAATTAAAATCTTATGGTATCTCTGTACACCTACATAACCGGATAGATGCTTTCCTGTCAAACAGGCAACAAATGGTCAAAATTGGGAGTGTCCTATCAAATCCTATACCTGTCAACAGTGGTGTCCCCCAAGGCAGTGTTCTAGGACCAATTATCTTCATACTCTACATAAATGACCTCTGTGATCATATTAAGAGCAACTGTGTTCTCTTTGCCAATGATGTAAAGCTATTCAACACCACTGACAATACTGCTACCTTTCAAAAAGACCTTGACTATGTGTCAGAATGGTCAAACAAATGGCAACTTCAAATCTCAACAAATAAATGCTCTGTCTTACATATGGCAAAAAAAAACAGAAAATAAAGTACAAGTTGAATAGTCAAGACCTTGCTGATGACCCAAACTTTGTCAAGGACTTTGGAGTACTCATCTCAAATGATCTAAGTGCTAGAGCCCACTGTAACTACATAGCCAAAAAGGCATTAAGAGTTGTAAACCTAACCTGTGTAGCTTTTTCTCCGGTAATATCACTCTACTAACTAGAGCATACAAAACATTTGCTAGACCAATACTTGAATACAGCTCATCAGTCTGGAACCCGCATTGCATTTATTTGTTTGTTTGTTTGTTTGTTTGTTTGTTTATTTGTCAATCTCTTACAACATAATAGATATAAGTATAAACATAGTTATGAACACATGAAATTGATACATATAAGAAAAATAAAAAGAAACAATAGAACAGGGGTGGTAGGCATGTTGGTGTGCTTATGCACGCCCCCTACAGACCTCTTAGGAAAGGGGTGAGGTCAATAGCAGACAGTCTAAGGTTAAAGTTTTTGGGGTTTGGGGAAGAAACTGCAGAGTCAGGTAGAGTCTGATATTATCTGATATTAATACAATTGAGAAAGTCCAGAAATATTTCACAAGAAGAGTACTCCACTCCTCTACTCATAGCAGAATACCTTATGCCACCAGACTTCAAATTTTAGACCTAGACAACCTAGAACTATGCCGCCTTTGGTTCGATCTAAGTATAGTACATAAAATTATATATTGCAATGTCCTACCTGTCAATGAATCCTTCAGTTTCAACCACAACAATACAAGAGCACACAATAGATACAAACTGAAGGTAAACTGCACCAAACTTGATTGCAGGAAATACGACTTCAGCAACAGTGGTCAATGTCTGGAATACTCTACCTGACTCTGTGGTCAGTGCTAGCCATTGAATATACAAAACACTGTCAGCCTTACATTTTTCTATCAAAATTAAATAAAAAGATAATAAACTTCTGAGCTATATCCAATATCTAAATGGTACATATTGCCCAATACTGCTTCACAAAATTTCCCAACTCTCTAAATGGGTAGGATAGAGTGGACAGAGAAATGACAGCTGTCATTTTCTAAGAAGGAAGGAAGGAAGGAAGGAAGGAAGGAAGGAAGGAAGGGTGGGTTTCCCTGTCCAGTCATGTCCAACTCTAGGGTGTGGTACTCATCTCCATTTCTTGGCTGAATGAGCCAACATTGTCCAAATACATTTTCCACAGCCATGTGGCCTGCATGGCTATATATGCTAAAGGCACACAGAATGCTGTTACCTTCCAACCAAAGTGGTACCTATTAATCTATTTTCATGTGAATACTTTCAAACTGCTAGGTGGGCAACAGCTGAAGCAGGAATGGGAGTTCACTCCATTGCATGGTGCTCAGGTCTCGAATCTGGGCTGTCAGCTTCCCAGCTGACAAGCTCAACTTCTTTAACCACTAAGCCACCGCATTTGTTCTCTAAGCAGATGGGCACAATTAATGGCTCCCCTTACACTTAAAAGGTGCTTTTTTTTAAAGGATAGAATGAAATTATAATAAATTAATTAGCATCTCCAGGAAAACTAGAAACACTGCTTCTTAAATAAGATTTTTTTTAAAAAAAAATATTTTATTAAGATCCCATTTCAAGTTCTATTCAAGTCTTCTTTAAAATCCTATTTTAAAAAGTATCATAATCTCATTTCATTCTACATTTCCACTCTCCTGTGATAAAACATTATTAATTAGGAGAAATAAATTGATTGAATTATACCATTTGTTCTGTAATTCTGTATAACCAAATTTTGTTTTGCTTTTAAAATGTGTGCACATGTATGTACGTACTGTATATGTGGGTGTGGATACATAACTTCCAAATAAAAACAATACCTTTTTTCATTTTAAAAAGTTGAGTTGAAGGATAAAGAGGAAGAAGAGGAGGAGGGGTGGGGACAGGAGCATTCTAACTTCATAGATACATCTAATTACAACTTGAGGCTCAAGGATATTTTGAAAATTACTGACTGTTAACTCAAAATCAAACCGTAAAAGAGATTTCTACCATTATTTAAGCCACAAAGTTAAATAATGGGAAATAATAGTACAAAAAATACCTTCAATTTAAGGGAACAAGATAGGCTTATTCTGTACCAATTTACCTTACACAATGGATAATTTCCTGATGAAATAAAAGAGACTGACCATTTATACCTAGCAACAACTCCGCTTGCTCAAATCAGAGCAGCAAATGTGACAAAAAAGAGATATCAATATCTGTAGCTCAGGGTTCTATTGTGGAGTCCTTGGTGCTCTCTGAGCTTGGTTTCTTGCTTGCTGATGTTTTGTTACCAAGAGCTGAAGACTTTTTTTCTCTTTCTTTCTGTTATAGCTTCTTTTTCTTTTCCTTTTCTTACCAAACCAAATTTTCAAAACAAGTATAACAGATCACAAAAAAGCCATTCTACTGCTTTATTAATTTAAGCATTTTTATAGCAAAAGCACGTTTACACTGAAGTATAGTTATTACTTTTTTTTTTGTTTCTATTTATTTGATGCATATACTCCAGACTTACGTTTGGCAAGCATGCAATTAATTACAATAAAATTCTTGGTACACATTATACTCTTCTAGGTGTTTGTAGTTTGAATCATATAGTAAAACTTCATCTTTCCAGGGATTGGAAAGAGCCTTTTATTCATCTTTCTACTCATTGCAGATGGAGTTTATTGTAATATACATTAATTGTATCATCCTAAATTAATCATCATGTCAAGAGGGGAGAGCAGCAATAGCACTGTGGCTTCCCACAGAGCATATAGCATCTTCTAGACTGGGGCTCTAAATAAGAGATTGTGCAGTCCTGGAGGATGGAAGGAGAAAAGTTTCCAAATAGCCAAATCCTAGAACCGCCTATGGCATGTGTACCAGAAATTCATGCAGAGCCATTTCTGCCAGCATGCAAGAGGTTGCCCAGAAGAGACCCACTGCACATGCAGGCGTGTCCCCTGCCAGCCAGCTGATTGTCACAGGGGGGTGACCCCCTGCATGTGCACTGTGCACCTCTGTGCAGGGGGGGCACGGGAGGATGCCCATGCATGCACAGATGTGCACAGTGCACATGTAGGGGGTCAAATGCACATGCACAGGGGGGCCACATGTGCATTGCATTATGGGTGCAGGCATGCATGCGTGGGGGCACTTTCAGCATGTTATGAGGAAAAGGTTAGCCATCAATGTCCTATAATCTCCTGGACTATATCTATTAGGTTAGAAGATACAGTTTTAGTCTAGAGAGATTCTGTTTACTAAATGTAAGCAAATAAAGAACTTAATTCTGTTAGCTTCACTGTCTTCAAATTTAGGTCTGATAATATACCTGAAAATCAGGAGATAACCAGGAAATAGAGATAGGTAAATAGGTCACTGTTGGTTTCTCTCTGGCTCCATCCATCCATGCATCTAAACAAGCAAAAACCCCTCTGGCAATTTCTTTTTTCTGTCGTGATGTTTTTTTCATCTTATCTGCATCCCAGTGAGACAGTTTTAAGCTGTCCATAGCTGTACTGGTAGTCAAAATAATATCTTCCCAGTTCTCAGAAACAATAGAAACAATAGAAACAGATTGTTTTCCTCTTGGCTATCATTATTAGGAAGTCAGAAATGTGTTTATATTTTTCAATTTGGTTTTAAAATTAGGAAACTGTCAGTTTTAAGTTCAAAGATTTAAACTTTAGATGAGTTTACATTCAGATGAGAACTAAATGAATTTCTGTCCTGTATCCCCACATGGACTGGTTCCCGATTGCCCAAATTAAGGGACACGTTTAAGATAAATTCATGCTTCCACCAGGATATCTCTCTCAAGAAGCCCAGGAAAGAAAGGTGGAAATACAAAGGAAAGGGCATCAGGAAGAGAGAGAAAAATGTCAGAAAAAGAATAGCAAGCTATGTTTATTTTTTGCCCTACCTACTACTTGCATACAAGCCTCAACAGATCATCTCTAAGAGAAAAGAGCCCTTGATTATTCAGATGATTCAGAATGTCTCAGTATAACTATAGAACCCTACTGTATTTTGAATTTTCTGATTTCACTAGTCAATCCTATTAGGAAGGGCTGTTGACCCTTCATGTCAATTTCACAGCTTCAGCTTTCACACCACATGCTGCGTAGCAGATATCATGGCAGGGAATCAGTTTCCCAATAGGAAAAGAAAGAGTGGGAGACAATTGGCAGCTGGAAATTGCTATGAAAGGCACATATGGTAGAAGTGGAATAATCCTCATAGCGATGTACAGTATGATACACAAGGTCTTGAATAAAATTCTTCCTGAAAACATTTACTTATCAAAATAAAATCTCAACTTTTCCTGAGTACTATATTCTCTATTGTAGAACCATTCTGTCTTAGAAATACACACAATATTATGAAATAATAACACAAATCAGGGTTATAATTCAGACAGATTCAGACAAAAAAAGCTTATTAAAGAAATTGACATCCCACTGGTTAGCAATTTTCTGAAGGTGGAGAAAACTACTACTCCCTTTTGCTGAAAAATGAATTGGTGAGATGTCAGTTTTTTGCTTTTAAGTGGCATGTGCCATTTGACAGGAGAGAGGAATTGCAATATTACTATATTCCAAAGATGAATCAGGCAACGGTAAACAAAGACAGATAATATCTTCACCATGTCTCTTATTAATTAAAATGTGGTAACCAAAATTATGACAGCATTCACTAAATTGCTAACTAGATTGCACTAAGAGCAACAAGAATGATTACGGGGTTGGAAGCTAAAACATGAAGAATGAGTATGTCTAATCTAATTTAAAGAAGGACTAGAGATAACATAATATTTGAGGGGCTCTTACAAAGATGAGGGGTTCAAACTATTTTCAAAGGACCAAAAGGCAAGACAATAAGACAATGGTTTGAAACTACCAAGAAGAAAAGCAACCTAGATCTACGGAGAAACCTCCTAACACTGAGAGAAATAAACCAGTGGAAGAGCTTGTCTTAAGAAGTTGTAGATACTCCATCACTGGAGGCTATCTAAAAGAGTCTGGACAACCATTTGTTTGAAATAGTAGGATCTTCTGCTTGGGCCAGGGGTTGGACTATAAGACCTTCCAACTCTATTATTCTATATTCTATGTTGTATAATTTGTACAATGCCCAGAACTGCTTTTAGTCAAGTGGGGGCTATACAAATTAATAAAGAAATAAACATGCTAAACTATAAACCTTAATTTCTAAAGTGCACTGGCTTTATTTGGAGGAGCTTACATCCTACAATGGTACCTTTACCATCATCAAACAGCAACATTTGCTTATCCCAGGTCCTTGGGAAAGAGTCAGTAGGTGGATTAAAATGCCAAGTCCAATGTAACTATTTGACTGATTATGCCACAAACCACCAACATAATAATAAGGAAACTGCCCAAAACAGCAGAGGGACAAAATGATCAGCTCTTAATTGACAAGATGATTTCTTTCCTAATTATCTACTAATTGAGAAGATGATTTTGGAAAACTGCAAGAGAATGAAAACAAACTTGAATATACATTAGATTTGTTACAAGAAGGCATTTGACTCCCTGCCACATGACTGGATAATCAAGTGTGTTGAAATAACAGGAATCAGTAGGAACATCCAAAGCTTTTTGCAAAGATCAATGGTACAGTGAAAGATGCAACTGCTAGTATATGATGATAGATGGGAATAGGTTACTATAAAAAATGAAATCTTTCAAGGAGACTCCCTATCACCACTATTGTTTATCAATGCATTGATTCCTCTGTCAACAAAACTAAACAAGTTGAGCCCTGGATATCAAACATCAAAAACATCTGCCAATCTATTCCACTTCCTTTACATGAATGATCTGAGACTGGATAGAAAAACTACATCTGAAACAGAATTGCTGTTCAACACTGTCTGTACAATTTAGACTGGGCAGAATAGAAGAAAAACAAATGGGAGGAAATAACAAAATAAAAAGATTTGCAAAAACAAATAAACTATTACAAAAAGGAAAAGATAATGGCAATAGTAATAGGCATCATGGGTGCAGCTCCAAAACATTTGGCTCATTTGAACACCATCAGCACTGAAAAAAATCGCCATTAGTGAATTGTAAAAGGCAGCTTTACTTGGAACATCCTGCAAAGATACCTTTAATATTAATTAAACAGTAACATCCACCTTGGGATGTTGGGAATGTAGTTCATCCTTGGGAAACAACAACAACAATAATAATTGTTAATGATTGTTATTTTAAAAGAAAATAATTTGAGAAAAAAAATAAGATGAACTTTAATTTCCCAGTTTTTCCAGTTCCATCATAAGACCACCGTTTACCTTTCTATTTCAGTGAAGTTTAAATTATTCTTTTCAAAAACTATATGGGCATACCTGGCTTTGCCTAAAACACAGTTATCTAAAAGCAGTTTTAGAAGTTGGGAGAAGGGAAGTTAAATTTTGTAAGGAAATTGGGCAGCAGGTGTCCAAATGAAGTCAGGGACGCTGATACAAACTTGTAGTTTTATATAAATAAATGTATTTTACAACTATATACACAGCAAACTCGATAGTCAGGCAAATAAGAACATCATAAAGTAAATCACAGAGCACACAAAAGAAAAAAGTGGGGGAAAGGGGAAACTTCCTCTCTACACCCATATCAACCAATCACACAGGAGTCAGCACTCTGGTACCAATTAACTACAACTTGTGTTCCGGCTCACTGCACAACCCCACTGCTCCAGCTACTAAATTTAAATATCTTCACAAATTTGATCCCCATTTCAATGAGACATGGACAGCCATGGATCAATCTTTTTTAAGAATTGCCAGTAACTCCCTTTTTAATGACAGGCAAAAGACTGAGCCCCCTGAAATGCATTTCCAAAAGCGGAAACTTCTCCACTTATGTTATTCGGGGCAGTTCTTTGTTTCCTGTTACCTTGGAACTTGCAATAATGTAATTTTACCTTTGTTTATGACCTTGCTTTTAAATTGGTTGTACAGCATCAAACTACAACTTTCTGCCATGTTGACTATTTTGTAAGGCATCATTAGTGACATTTGTTATCAACAACAGCATAAAGCTTATGTCTCTGGGAAGCTTTTTAATAATGCATTGCCTTCTAATGATTTTAGCCAACAAGAGAGGCATTGATAAATTTCAGTCCAGCCTGCAACAGTATGGTTCACAATGAGATATTGAACACTACGCAGTGGAATGCTTTTTTACTCAATAAGATTTCCTCCCAAAAAGTCTCTTGCTAGGCAAAAAAATTGTTATCCATACAACAATTTTCAAAGGCAGGCAAGAAATAGCAATTTCCAAAATAGGTAAATATATTTGGCATGCTAATTTCCTAGAGATATTGATTTTTTTTTAGCAATAGTGATCTAGGAAACTATCCTTTATTACACTTCTTGTGTAGGCATTATTTTTAACCAAGAATATTAGGCTTCTGGGAACACATAGATTGCCAGGACTGTTTGTTACACATAGCTTTCACATCAGTGAAAATCAAGTAACTTAAAGTCTCTATTAGCCTTTGGGATATATTAATTTTTTGCTTAAAGATTAGGCTAAGCTAACAAAACAAAACAAAGAACATAACTATAGTGATCCACCAGGATTAAATCTTTGTTCTGTGTGAACTTAGCTCAATTTGGGATAACTGGAATATCCTGTTCCCTCTGCTGACTATGATGAATCTTCATTAAACCATTCTACTACTGTACATCTCACATTTCTTCAGGATCAAAAAAAAAATGATTGTGGACAAACCACCAAACAGCATATGAAATAGCAATGTCCAGAATGATGTCTTTTTCCCTAAAAGGATTGCAACCCCATAAACAAAAAGTAAATGTTCTAGTTTCCAAACTGAGAGCCAGGCATTCAAGGAGTGTCCATGCTATTGAGATTCATGTCCCTATTTATACATCCAGATGAGAGGTGGTATTCAGCAGGTTCTGACCAGTTCTGGAGAACCGGTAGCGGAAATTTTGAGTAGTTTGGAGAACTAGCAAATACAACTCCTGACTGGAGATTTTACACTACCTTTCCCCTGCCATGCTCATCAAGCCAAGCCCACAGAACCGGTAGTAAAATAAAATTGAATTCCACCATTGATCCAGACAGAAGTTCAGGACTTGAAATTCAGATTGGAGAAGAATTGTATATAATCTGATGGTTATCCTCAAACATTTCATATATATGTTAAAGACTAGTGAAACAAAATTGTGCTTTATGGCATCCAACTGCAAAAATGCCAAAGGACAGAGGCACAAACAAAAGGTTACTATATATCAGCTTCCAGTTGAAAGAAGTAATTGTTAAATATGGTCAAGAAAGGGGCAGGGATATTTCTGCAGTTTATATGTCTTGTATAACTTGAGTTTTAAAATTAGAGTAGGGTTTCACAGCTGCTGTTTCTTGGCAAAATGACTTCTCAGTAGTGCCATATGACAGAGTGAATTTGTACTGAAGTTTCACTAGGCATGTTGTGGGCATTCTGCTCCATTGAACACTGCCAGTATATGAGGAAGTGACATCTCTTGCCATATTCAGCTTCAGTTCTGCTCTAAGCTAACAACAAGACAAAGTGTCTGCAAATACTCATTGTCACTCAAGACACTACCTGGAAGTCATTTCACCATTCATTGGACTTTTTCCATTTACCACAAACTTAGATTCAGTTGCTCTGAATATATAAAATTGGTGGGATACTAAAAGTAATTGTATTTGGCTACTTCTAATAAAAATAATAAAAATAAAAATACAGGTTGACACCATTATTACTCACAAATTAAATCAAAGTTTAATCGTTAACATTCATCTGCAGTCTTTCATATTCCTCCCTCACTGGTTTACTACTAAAAATTACAACATGCTTACAGCATTCCTTACAACATATCTATTAATATAATCCATATGTATTTTTTTCCATTTTTATGTAGCCAGGGGATGGAATTGACTTAAATAGAAACCAAAGTGAGCGTGATCGATTGTGGTTCTAATATGTCTTCATAATTAAAACTACTATGCTATTATCTAATTTTCCATCTAATGATGCCATTATGGAGTCCTACATATTAAGGATGAAGCAGATCACCCAATTATTGATTAGTTATAAATCATTTGTATTTAGGGTTAGTTTGCTTGATTAGCATCATCTCTTTATGCTTCAAGCAATTAATTACAATTTATTGTGGCATATCAAGGAAATAAATAGTGGAAGCACTCTAGAGCAGTGGTTCCCAAACTTTTTCAGTCCACTGCCCCCTTGGTGCTACAAACTCATCCTCAATGCCCGCCACCCAGGGGTGGGATTCAAATTTATGTGGGCATGGCCTAATTTGAGGGTGTGGTTTGCTGGTCATGTGATTGGGTGGGCATGGCTTGCTGGTCACGTGACTGGGTGGGCGTGGTTTGGTGACTGGCAAACCAAATACAAGTGGTCCTCACTTAATGGCCGGTTGCTTAGCAAGTGTTCTAATTTATGACTGGCCTCCACAGAACTACTTGACCTGTTTTTGGAGTTTTGACAACCATACACACACATATACACATACTCCCTTCCAACCCTGCTGGAGCAGGTCATTGGACTAGAATCAGCAAAGCATCTCTAATTAGATTCTAGTAGTGAATAAAATCTAATCAGAGATGCTTTGCCAATTCATGTTGATTTGTTTTATTTGTATTTCTTTATTTTATGTTGCTGAATTGCATTGACATGTGTGTCCCTTCTTGTGCACAACCCAGAAACTTTTGTGATTGTGATTGTGAAAAAGAGAAGAAAAGAAAGAAAAAAAGGAAAGAAAGAAAAAGGGACAAAGAAAGGGGGGGATGGAGGGGAAGGGGGAGAGAGGGAGGGAGGGAGGGAGAGAGAGAGAGAGAGCTGATGCATCAGATTGAAATGAGGCCTAGTTTAGCGGCCCTTTTCCACAATGAAACATCTTTGCCAACACATTGAAACATCTTTGGCTTCTATTAATTAAAGGTTTTGTGGACAAAACATGGCTAAGACTATCAGGAAACTCTCATGTTTTGTTGAGGCTTTAAACAGGAACCATTGGACAAGATCTCCACCCTAAAAAATTACTTTTCCTCAATGAATTACAGTGCCAATTCTGAAGAAGGCAAAAACCAAAATGTACTGGTAAATTACAAGGAGAACACACACACACACTCCCTTCTAACTCTTCTGGAGCAGGTGATTGGACTAGAATACATATCTCATTATCTCCCTCCCCCTTCTTTATTTCTTTTTCTTTCTGTCCCTTCCTTCCATCCCCCCTCTTTCTTTGTCCCTTTTTCTTTCTTTCCCTTTTCTCTTTCTCTCTCTCTCTCTGTCTTTCCTCTCTCTTTCCTTCTCTCAGGGTCACCCCATTGACTTCGTGCACCGCTCCATTCGGACTTGCTTGGGCAGGTGCTTCTGGTGCAAGGGGTCAATGGGGTGGAACAGGGCGGCGGCAGGATGTTTGAAAAGGAGAGCAAAGCCACTCTGGCTTTGCTCTCCTTTCCCAATGTTGTGTTCAGGAGGCGGAGCTCCTTGCACCCAAGCATGCAAGTCAATGGGATGATCCTGCGGGGCCTTGCTCAAACGCAGCGGAGGCAAGATTTTTTCTCACCCCTGAATTGTGCCCTGCCGCTCACCTCAAGTGCCCCCCCCACCTCTTAGCAACCCCCTGCTGGCCCCCTTGCCTCTCAGTGCCTCCTTAAGGCACCCCACCGCCCCCCGGGGGTGGTACCACCTACTTTGGGAACCATTGCTTTAGTGGTTATCCCAGCAGGAAATGCAGGAAGACGAGACAACCTGTTTTTGCTTTACATTATGAGACTTACATTAAATATTAAATTCACTACCTGAAATACAGCAAACCAGGCATAAAAGCATAACAAGTAAGAATTCCAATTAAATTTGATTGATGTCTAACAATAAATACAAAATTTCCCAAGTTGGTTGTTCAGCATTACAGTTGTTGATGTGAAAGTCTAAGAAAGTGATGAATATACAACCTTCCCTTGTGTTTAGATCAAAGTTCATCATTGACTGAATTATTTCCTAGTAAACTTTGCAACTGAAAATCAGCTTTTTAAAAAAAAAAATCTCTTCTCCCTCCTCATTTTGTTTGTCTTGAGAATTTTAAACACAGCAGGAGTTGTCTATTGTGACTTTTACAATAGAATATAATTAATCAGACCCTTGTTATTTAAACTTACAATATTGTATATTAAACTAAATCCACTGATTTTTTTTTTTTAATTTCAATCTTTGTCCTACCTCTTCTTCCTTCTTTTCACAGCTGTCTTGTACAAAATATCTTATCCTTAGAGAAAACTAAACCAAAATATGTTGAATAGCTCTACCTTTGTTGTTCATTTCAGGCTACGATCATGTAATGTTTCTTTGTGAGTATTTTGCTTCTTACTTCCTTTATGTAACTTTTTTGCCAGATTATAATATGTTTCTATGTAGATAAATTGACTTTCTTCTTTTTCATTACTATAAATCTTTTCAATTCTATTTCCTTTTTTAGGGAATCATATCCACTTTAAGCTATTCCTTCAGCTAGATTCTCTTATTAGGTTTTAATAAAATATGATTTCTTGATCTCCAAGACATTATTATTTCAGTTGTATACATCTGTCCCTTAAAATGTGGTCATTTTTTCCTTATGTTCCTGTTACTTACACTAGTCTCTAATATTTGTCCAAAATATTACTATTAGACACACTACTGCCAAATATAACAAACATTTTTCATTCCTGAAATGGCACAATCCAGAAAGTCAGCTGGGTCTTGATTTTCTGAAAGCTATTAAGTGCATTCCAGGATGAAAGGCTATTGAAACCGTGGTTTATACCTGCACCTCAACAGTACTATTATAGTACTGACTTCCTAACCACTTTTTTCTTCCAATTCTACACGGAAATTGTAAATCATTAAATGTTGTATGTTTTCCATGCAACAATTTTCTACCAAGTTTTAAATACTGTCTGCAAAAATAGTCAAAAGTACAGATGTGGCAATTGTCAGTTAGACCAGCAGTTGCCAACCGGTGGGCTGCAGCCCACTGGTGGGCCATGGAAAAATTTTGGTACCCCCAAAAGCAATTAATCTTGGCCATGCAGTTGTTTCACCTGCCGGCTCTTTGAGGGACCCCGAAGTCAGGTCCCTGAGATGCATGCACTGACCAGCTCCCACACAGGGCAGCGGCGGCAACAACAGTCGCCACCCCCAATGCCCACTGTTAGCTCTCCCTATTAGTTCTCTAGCTTTGAATTGCTCCCACCTTCCTTTCCTTCCCCCTCCCCCACACGTGCAGGCAGGAAAGGAAAGGGAGACGGAGCCACATGTAGCTCTCCGTTCTTCCAGCCCTTGCTGTTTCTCCCAAAATCGAAGCCTCGGAGACATAGCCAAAGTCGCTGCAGCGGTAGTGTCCTGGGTTGCCTTAGCATGCTCAGTTAGTTAAGAATCACCTTACCCAGAGAAGGAGGTGCTGGAGGAGGAGGAGGAGGAGGCAATAGTGGAGAAGCAAGCAACTCAGGGCGCTACCGCTGTGGCGGCTTTGCCTGTGTTTCCGAAGCTTCGATGTTGGGAGAGGCAGCAAGGGCTGGAAAAGTGGAGAGCTGTGCACAGCTCTGTCTCCTTTTCCTTTCCTGCCTGCACATGGGCTCGAGGGGGGGGAGGAAACAGAGAGATCCGGGAGCAATTCAAACTAGAGAACTAATGGGGACAGCTGACAGTGGGCGCTGGAGGAGGGTACTGTTGTTGCCGCCACCGCCGTGTGTGGGAGCATGCATCTCAGGGATCTGAGTCAGGAGGTGTAGAAACTGCAAGTGGGAATGTTTGGTGGTTCTTAAGATCTCCTGGAACGCAGTAGATTGGTGTTTTGTACGTCTCAGTGAAAGAATGAGTTTTGTTTCACCTCCTTTCCTCCTCTGGTAATGCGAGAGATGCTTTCTCAGTCTCTCTCTCTCTCCCCTCCCCACCCCCAAATAATCACTGGCTGTGGCGGGGTTTGACAACAAAGTGTTAAAGCAAGTGAAGTGCCCCCAGGACCCCTTTCCTTGCCTGTCTCCAGGTGAGGCTGGAAGAGCCACCTCCCCCACCCCACCCCAGCTTTTCTTCATCTGCAGATTTGAGCTCTCTCAATCCTCCACCTGGAATCTGAAAGGGTCTTCTATCTCCTTGGAAGGTGCAGGTGGGGGGATGCTTCCAGCCTGGAATGTTTTATTTTGTTATCATTAAGCATTTACGTTTTTGTTATAATTAAATAAGTGTGTCTGTGTGTATAATTTTATATGTGTGTGTGTGTGTGTTTTCTTAAGTTTTCGCGGGTACTTACATGTATGATATTCAGCTTTGTTCGGGTATTTTCCCACGTCATTATAGTTGTGCTTTTAAAGTTGTAGCAACGTTTCAGCAGAATCTCATCTGCCATCATCAGGCTTCTGTATTGTGTTCGTCTATGAGTCAGACTTTCACAGCCATTTCAGTTTTAAATTTGGGGCTAGCTTGCTGCTGTGCCAGAATGGTTTTTTCTTCATCCTGATTGGTTGGGAGTCTTGGTCTGTGTTTATTGGTCTTGGAGTTTGCTGTGTTCTGCTTGATTGGTGTTTCTAATATCTTCTGTCTGATTTGTAGTGTTTTTTGTCTTGATTGGCTAGCAACATTGTGTTCCTATATTGGAGGCTTTTGATGCAGCTTGGCTCCAAGTAAATGGACGACTATCATTTATTAGGAAGCTAGGTTTCATCTGAGTGCCTGGTTGGGGTGTGTTTGAGCTGGAGGTATCAGGGGGGATCTGTTTGTGCCCAGGTGTTTGCCTGGCTAGTGGTGTGGAGATGTTTTTGTTTGTGAGTGCAGGCTTCCAAATAATTGCCAGTCTGGTGGAATCATCTCTTCTATTCATGCTTTCAGGTCTTTTTTCAATCTCTATGGTTCTCTGATAATTCTGTGGCTGGGGTTTTCTATAGTGGCTAGGGTTTTGGTGCCATTGAAGTCGATGCTATGACCTGTGGCTTTCATGTGTTGGACTAGTGAGGAAGTGTGTTCCAGCTTTTTTACTGCATTTTTGTGTTCATCCAGGCGGGTACTTATTCTTCTATTGGTCTGTCCAATGTATGTGGCTGGGCATGGTGCACAGGGGACTTCATATATGCCTTGGTTTTCCAGGTCAATTTTATCTTTGGGGTTTCTTAGGATGGCTGCTATTTTTCTGTCTGTTTTGAAGGCAGTCTTGATGTGATGCCTGTGTCTTACTGATTTTGTCTGTAGTACCTCTTATGTAGGGCAGGACAGCTGTTCCATAGGTCTTTTCATCTTCTAGGTCTCTGTTATGTCTCAGTGTGTTTTTGTGGATCAAGCCGGTGATTTTGCTTTTGTGGAAGCCGTTAGCTGTTGGTATTTTAGTCAGGGTGCATAGTTTAGTCTTTATGTGTGTCTTGTCTGCCAGATGTTTGGTTCTGGCGATTGGTGTTTTGGCCATGGAGTTTATCTGTGCTGGGTGGTGGTGGGATTGAGCTTTGAGGTAGCGGTTGATGTGTGTTTTCTTCTGGTATATGGTATGTCCTAGTGTGCCATCTGTTTTTTTGTAGATTAGTACATCTAGGAATGGTAGTTGTTTGTTTGTTTTCATTCCCATGGAACGAAATAGGATTTTGGGGTGTGTGCTGTTTAGGTGTGTTAGGAAATTGTTTAGGTTTTCTTTTCCATGGGGCCAAATCACAAATGTGTCATCAATGTATTTAACCATAGTTTGGGTTTGTGAGTGGCATTAGCTAGGGCTCTGGATTCGAATTCTTCCATGAACAGGTTTGCAATGATGGGTGACAGTGGTGATCCCATAGGGGCTCCTTCAATTTGCTTGTATCTTTGTATATGAAATATGTGTTGGTTAAGCAGTGTTCTGCTAGTTCCATGAGGTGTTTAGCTGGTTGGTATTTATTTTTGATGATTTCAAGAGTTTCTTTTATCGGGACTTGAGTGATAGTGAAACCTCGTCGAAACTTACAAGAAGATCTTCTTGTTCTACGTGTAGATCTTTGATCATTTCCAAGAAGTGGTATGAGTTTTGTACATGTGAAGCTGCTGCTTCAGCTGCCATATACCCCAACCCCCAAACCAAGCAAACGGACACACACCATGAACACATATCCAGGCCTCAAACTTGGAGCCAAACCAAAACCCGGAACATCACATCACAGCCAACCACTCAGGATATCACATCACAGAACTCAGAAGGTTACACCACAAAACCTCAGGATGTTGCAACACAGCCAACGACCCAGGAGATTACAGCACAAGACCCAGGATGCCACAACAATAGAACTCAGAAGGTCATCACACAACCCATTACCCAGGTCATTACAACACAGGAGGCTGATAGACACACAGCCAACGCCTCAGCCACACATGTTCTTATGAAAAAGCCAGCCAATCTGCAAACATCAACTCCATTAACCAATCAAGAAATGACAACACAGCCAACCTCCCCACCAGTACATAAAGGAAGATGGCAGCTCCGATCACACTTTGCTGGCACAAGCATGAAGCTGAAAGCACTAGCCTGAAGATGGCGAGTGCTTCATCGAAACATTGCCAAGATGCTCTCAATCTTACATGGGAAAAGACCTGAACATGCCAAGACCTGCATATATATATATATAACATTTTATATTAAATATATTAGCTTTTTTTAAAAATTCATATTAGTGGTCCTTGGGATTTAAAAGTATGAATTTGGTGGGCCCTGGGATCCAAAAGGGTGGCAACCCCTAAGCTAGACAAACTGAAACCATTATTCAAACCTTTGAAATGTCTACTGACATTTTCTCTCTGCTTGCAATCAAGAAAAAATGGTCAGCATTTGCTCATTAAATTCACTAGAACTCAAGCATATAAATGAAATTCTTTGATCCATTTGATAATAATATCCCTGTTTTGTTTTTGTTTTGTTTTGTTAGCATTGATCAGAAAGCTCTTTTTTTAAATACAGATGCAGGACCAGCCTTGCCTTTATACCATCCAATATCATCTGATTGCCAACAGCATATGTAATGCCTATAATCTCTTGTGCGCATTTTTAGAACAATATGAGCAAATCGGCAAGCTTTTATGAAAAAGTTTTAAACTGTCACGGAAGTATAAAAGTGGATGGATCAGTATATTTTCAGAGCTTATAATGTTACCATATGTTCTTCCATGGATGAAACCTATCCTTTCCCTGTATTATCTTTATTGTACTGTATAAAAAGAAATCTGATTCAAAGGTTGGATTTAGTGCAAATCTGTACACATATGCCTCTCTCTCAAAATATACAGATTAACTCTTCTTAAAAGCTTTTAGACAGCTTCAAACAGCAATGCAATATTCAGAGAAATGCAAACATTGGTGAATAGCTCACTCTGTATGTTAGAAGGCCAGAAATCAGCTTAGTGGATATTGGAATGGACAAATCACAAAAGCTGTCTTTCGTGATCAGAATATGAATTTGTGGAAAGTAATGGGGCCTCCTTTTGCCCTTCCAAATTCTCCATGCTGATGAGGGAAGGAGATATCACCTCAATCAACTAAATGTGCTTACAATTAGAAATAGGGAAAAATTAATAATTTTTAGCATGCACTTGAATATAAATATATTTAATTGATCATTTCAAATCAGTGCCTGATTTGCAAAGTAGTGTACTATGTTTCAAACTCACATCATTCAAAATGTTCTGAAGTTTACAGTGAAAAAGTATATTTTAAGCATTTTATGAAGAGTCTAATATTCTATTACAAAAATATATAGACTCATGAAGATAATGCACAAAAGTTACTATGTTAGGAGAATTATTTTGACCATTAAATAATATTGCAAGCAATAACCAGTCTAGAGAAACGCATAGCAAAACACCTAACAATTCTAAGGCAAGCTTTGAAAGGAATTTCTTAGGTTGGACAAACTGAATTTTCACACACACACACACACACACACACACACACACACACACACGTACCATGTTTTCCCAAATATAAGACCTGGAGTTATTTTCTTTTGGGCCTCAAAAGCAGCACTAGGACTTATTTTCAGGGAAACATGATTTCAGGATGATCAGCCTGGCTGGACACCCGTCCCCCAGTGTGCACACAAGAGCTGGCAAATGCGTGGGGACTGATGGTATCTAGCAGCAGCTGTAGCCTGCTGTCCCTTGGTTAGCGCACTTTGGGGCTGCTTAGAATGGAAGGCACAGAGTGGAAGGCAGGTGATCCTGATGTGTGGAGCAGAAGGCAGGAAATCCCGATGCACTGCACTGGCTACAGCCAAGCCAAGAAATCCAAAGATGAGCCTCCCACAGATGCCCATTGCTCCAGGCCATCACTTATTGGCTTTCCCGTGGCCCATGTGACATGTCCAGATTATTTGCCTTTTCCCTATGCCTCTGCCTCTGCTGCTGGTATTGCCACATGAAGACGAGCTTCCCATGGATGCCTGTCACTTTAGCCCGCCACTGCTTGGCTTTCCTATGGCCCACACAGCACATCTGGATTGCCTACCTCCCCCTCTCTGCTTCTACCTGCTGCTTGCACAGGTACTCAGCTCACCTGTGTTATGCAGGCTGCAGCTGCGGCCAGACACTGTCAGCCAATGTGCACTTGCTGCCTCATATGCAGGCTTTGCCCACACCACTTCACTAGGGCTTATTTTTGGGGTATGGTTTATACTAGGTGCACACACACAAAAACAAGCCAGGACTTAATTTTTGGGTAGGTTGTATTATATTGTACATACATACACATATTTAAATATAAGAAAAGAAAGACAGACAGACAGATAAAAAGAAAAGAAAGCCTTATTTAATCAATTAGTAAATATGAGAAACCAGAAGTAGCCTATTCACCCATTCCTAGATAAAGCCATCCATAGGATTGGGAATCCAGGGCAACCAGGATTCCCCTTTTGTGAGAATTTATTACTCTATTATGATTACATCTCCCCACCTTAGATCTTTCCTGAATATGGAAACTTCAGAGGAGAGGACACTGAGACAGCAGCATGTATCTATACAATTCTTCCATATTTTTTTCTACAACAAGGTTAATTTTTTCAAGCAATTAGAAATAATCATGATAAATATACCTGTCAACACTATTTCAAATAAAATCCACTTGACCTGGGCCATAGGAACCCATGAACACAATACAGCTTCTTTTAGGAATTGCTGGAAGATGCAATGCACATACCCACACATGCTTTGTTTTTCTTTTCCAAATTGCAGTACTGCTATCATACTTTCCTTTTATTTGAGGAAGGATAATCAGCATGATGACATCAGGGTACAGCATCCCTAACACAAGACAAAGCTGAATTGGTTGAATTTAAAAAAAGATAAAGGATCAATTCAAAGGTAGTCCAAATCATTTTGCTACCCAAAATTAAGTAAATAATAATAATTTTATTCTTTGACACAAAATAATTCTGGCACATGACACAAAATCCTACATTAAGAAATAATGTGCTATTTTTTCATGAAAAATGAGGTTCACACATCTCAGGGGTTTTCAAACTTGACAGTTTTAAGACTTGGGGACTTCAACTCCCAGAATTCTTCCTTCAGTCATGTTAGCTCAAGAATTCTGGAAGTTGAAGTCCACAAGTCTTAAACTTGCCAGGTTTGAAGACCCTTGATACATCTTAGCAGACAGAGTTTATTATATAGTCATGGCTAAACCAGACTATCGCTTTCTTACTTAAACTACATTATTAGAAACAACCATCCTCCTCTGTCTAATGAAAGAGAATCATAACAGTTAAAATTTTTTTTAAAAAAGATCCTGTTGATGTCAGGATTTATTTTCAAGGTTTTGGCATAAGGACATATTTACTGGAAGAGATTTCAAGCAGCAGAGTTCATTTAAAAGGGAAACATGAAAGAATGCATAAACATGTACATCTTCTCTCTAAATAGTCTCCTTTGACATATCATGTGTGCATTACAAGAAATAAATAATTGATGCATAGCAGATTCTTTTAATACAAAATGATAGATTTTAAAAAATAGAAGGAAAGTAGGAATTTCTTTTAGCCTGACTTACAAATGGTACACCAAGCAAAATTTCCATTTTGATTCAGAAATCGAACTAATTAACCTTATACCAATGCGAAAATGACCAAAGCAAAGTCTAAGCATGCATCCTCAGATTTCAGCAACTTCAGAGGTTCTTATTTTTTTAACTGACTTTGGCTTTACTCAGAATTGCAAGGTTAACCTTTTCTTGACCCTTATAAAGTAAAACGTAATTGTGGATTCATATCATATGAATCAAATGGTTTTGAAAGTGTAGTTCTATGAACATGTACTTGGAAGTAATTCCCATAGCCTTCACATAAGCACACACAGAATTGTAGCCCTAGAGATGTGTCAAAGACACCAAATTTAAAAGTTGTTTTAACCATACATTTTAAATCCTCTCAATGCCAAATGCTGCTTTATTTTTTCTAATATACTTTTGAGTCATAGCAGAAAATTAAGAGTTGAGATTCCCATGCAATTCGCTTTAGTTTATTGTTCCTCATTGATTTTCAAATTAACTTGAGCATCCAAGTGTATGCATGAAGTGCATCAGAAATGTCACTGTTTGGTATTGGCTTATTCCAACTGCAGTTCCTTAATATCTTTCCTCCAAAAGTCACCACTTCTATCCCTGCCTTCTGATCACATGAAAATGATGGATATATGATACCCACCCCTTTTCAGCAAAACTGATTTAGTTTCTATATGTAGAATCAGACACCCATTAGAAACTCAAAGTGTACAGATAATAAAAGCAACAAATGGATATTCAAGTATTAAAAAGAAAGGTAAGCTGTTTGATTCATTGTTCATCCAGTGAAAAATAAGGAAGAAATTGTACAAATGTTTTAATAGAATTTTAATTTCTTAGACTTAACTTACTAATCAACAAGTTAATGGCTTGTTTGATGGTTAAATGTCAAGAGAGAGGGGGCAGTATTTTTTTTAATGTGTTAACAAATATACTTCAAGCTATATTGGTAATATTTTTCCCTCTGTGGAAAACTATAATTAACAGTGTATTAATACGTATCATTCACTTCGCAAAAGAAGGGCAACAATAAAGCTGGTATATTTAACCTTACTTATTATCAGACAATGGAGAAAGAATGCTATCTTAGCAATTTTTCTGGCATGCAGTAATATTTTTCTTCTTCCCAGCCACATGATTGAGGATTTACAAAGTCTTGAATTCTTCCAAAAGTCCTAGAAGACATTTTAGAGTACTGGCATCCTGTTTTAATACATCCCTCACACACATGCACTTGGCTTAATCCAACCATGAAACTTTGCATGGAAATAAGCTTCCAAGACTGTCATTTTTTAAATTGGGAACCATAATTAAATTTTCATTCTCTACCCTAAGTCCTTGAGAATCAATTCTCTTTAAAAACACAAGGGGTCTCTCTAACATTGAGGCCAAGAACGGCTTAGTATAGTAAGAAGGTACCAGTCAATATAAAAGAAATCAAATTAAAGAACAAGTGATTTAAACTTCAACTCCAGCTGTGCCCTGAGTATTGGGTCTATTTGAGGTGATGTGAGTCCTTGTGTTGAGGCCCTGAATTGAAGATATTATTTGCAATACCCGGAGGTCTTCTGCTTCCAGAGCTTCTTGTTACTGGAAGCCTCTTTCTAATATAAGGAATCCAAGGGAAGTCTTACCAGAAGTGAAATCAAGCAGCACAATTGGTTTGTGTTTCTTCAAAGTGATCCTTTGAAAATCAGACAAACCTTAATAGAATGCCCTGATGTGGGCTAGGCCTGCTTTTACTGCTATTTTCCTCAATAGCTTTAGAGGAGGGCCTGTGTGCAGAATAAATAAAAAAATCTCTAGCAATATTAAGTGTTCTTAAAGTAACAATTATGCACATGGGTTAATAATCCACTTTGATGTATCAATTGACTATTGCTCACTAGATTTCTCTGTCAACTGTTCTATATGTAAGCTGACAAGAATAGAATAGAGAGGATGGGATGGGATGGGATGGGATAAACAAAATTGGAAGGGAACTTGGAAGTCTTTTAGTCCAAACACCTGCTCAAGCAAGAAATCCTATACCATTTCAGTTCAGTCCTAAGGGCTTTAAGATTCAGATTCTATGGTTGTTCAATCTCCTCTTAAAAAGTTCCAATGTTGAGGCACCCACAACTTTTGGAGGCAAGTCATTTCCCTGATTAATTGTTCTGTCAGGAAATTTCTCCTTAGTTCTAGGTTGGTTCTCTCCTTGATTAGTTTCCATCAATTGCTTCTTGTCCTACGTTTAGGTACTTTGGAAAATAGGTTGACCCCCTCTTCTTTGTGACAGCCCCTTAGATATTGGAACACTGCTATCATGTCACCATTAGTTGTCCTTTTCATTAAACTAGTATACCTAATTCCTGGAATCATTCTTAATATGTTTAGCATCCAGGACCCTAATCACCTTTGTTGCTTTTCTCTGTACTCGTTCCAGTCTCAACATCCTTTGTATATTGTGGTGACCAAAACTGGATGAAAAGTTTTATCTCTTAAGTATTCCCTCAAGTATTGTTCTATATAAGCCATAAAAGACTGTAGAAACGTCAAAAAAAATGTGTATCGCAAATTAATTTGGCCCTTATAGCAAGATATCTCAGGAAAGCAAAGCTAAATCTTTCTTAAACAAGTTTTGGATCTGGATGGAGGGTGAGACAAAAGATTTGTGTTTATATGTGTTAAGTAATAATTTTATTTAAAGAGGCTAAGAATTTCTTCTGCCTATCATTTCATTTGTTATTTTTATTCTAATGTTGGCTTGTTACATGTGTTGGTAGACTGATTTTAAACAGAGCTGCTCACAAATAGCCTTTCAACATTCTCCATCAAACTTCAAGTAGCAAAATGAATGGGTGATTGTCCTGAATTCTCCAAGAAGTAGAAATTCTGTAAAAATTTCCAAAGGACAAAACTCTCACCTAATAGTAATAATAGCACCACTACTTAAAAAGAGGTTCCTTTCCCAAATCTTTCCTTGGGATTTAACTGAAGCACAAGAAGCCTAAAAGGATGAAGATCATTAGTTTGTTCAATGACCAATAAGCCAAAGAAATACAAATTGAATAGGCCTTGGATTATGAGGTCACGGCTTCCATCATCTCTTTGATGGATCCTGTTTTGATTCCTTTTGAGGGTGCCCCTGCAAACCACAACAGTGCACCAGTGGTCAATTGACTTTTTTTCCCCTCGTTCTGAATGAATTCCTGGAAGAAATTATAATTGAGTTTAATGGGAAGAAATAAGGAGTTAGGGAAGAATGTAAAATAATTTTTCTGCCTGTTCTACTATAATTTATAAAGGACTATTTAAAAGAAAAGTGACTGTCAAGGAGCAAACTTCTTCTTAAGTAGGGATCAAAGCTCCAGATAGATATAAGTCTGCCTCTTTCTTCTTTTTGGAAAATAAGGAAAAAATAGCACAGGCATCCTCCTTTCCTTTTTAATTATTACTGGGCTTATTTTTTTTGATATGGATAAAGCATTGAATTCATTACAGATTCACATTTTAGTGGCTCTCTTGCATCACTTCATAGACAAAATAAAATGGAATGGACTATTAAAGAAAGATAACTTTTCTCTCTTAGGATGTAAAATAACATGATTACTCAGAGCCATTATGACACAAGAATATGATAAGACTACCCACAATGAAGTGGCAAGTGTCTTCCAGATAAATTTCACAGAAATTTTAATAATGTGGAATAAAAGATATTTGTTCTGAGCATCACCTGCAGTGATCTCATCTAATTCTCAAGTTATTAGAGTCTAAAACAGCTGCAATATTTCTGTTCACCTTTGCAGTTTCTTTGCAAGAAACAACAGAAATTAATTTTTCATATATATGTAATTTCCCTTTCAGAAGCTAAATGCTAATCGTAGTAAGTAATGTCATTTTATGAGCCTTTATTTATATGCCAATCTTACCTATGTCCTTTGTGACGTAAATGCTACTATGTTTAATAGGACTTACTTCCAAGCAAGTGCACAGAGAATAGCAGTTTTCATCTGGCTTACAGCCTAGGATCATAATAAAAATGTCACTGTAAAGATTGCATCATTTTATTCAGAGTATTGTTCTTAGAGTAAAAAGCCTAACTTAAGACTTGTGCACCTGCTAAAGAATTATGCCCTGCGCATTTGTTTTTCTGTGCAAGTTGTTTGTTTTACAAGATTTAAATATCAGGGACAAGATAAAGCCAGAAAAACAACACTTGGTTGCAGAATAACATTTGTTATACGCTTGTACTTAAAGGTAAGTCCCATTTAGTTCAGCATGACTTACTGCCAGATAAATGTTCGCAGGCTGTTATAAATGTCCTTTCTTGTTTTTGTTTTCCTTTAAAAATCAAAGCATGATACCATTAACCTAGAGGTATCTCTAAAGCATCTATTGATTTTACTGCCACCATCATACCTTTTCCTGATTTTAAAAGTTCTTTTTGTTTTGTTTTTTCCTGGGTGTAAAAATGCAAAATCCATTGCCTGGATGACAAGGACTGAAACATATTTTAATTTCATAACAGATTTATAATATTTGGTAGTGGATCAGACAGACACCTTAATTCTCTGAATGATGGGTTGGAAGAGGAGGTACAACAAAATTAGGCTTGCAAGTTTCTGTTATACTAATCTCAAAGTAGTTTTAGTCTTCCTGTGGAGTTAATTTCTTGGTCTAATCCAGGGGTATCAAACACACATCATTGTGGCAGCATCATGTGATGTATTAGGACTTCCCCCTCTTTGCTAAACCCGGCATGGATGTGACCAGCACGTAATGCATCTAGCCCGCGGGCTGGGAGTTTGACAGCCCTGATCTAGTCTATTTAGTGGGGCTGACAAATGGCTTAACTACTTGGACTACTATAACACGTGGATTAGTATAACATGTTCACATGGGATATTATATGTTCAGACATTCTAGAATACAGGAATCAGGTGTTTTTTTACATTAAAGAGCATTATTGAATTAGATTTCTGTACCACCATAATTTCCAACAAGTCCTGGTAGTTAAAAGTAATAATCATAGTTACATTCAATTGTAGAAAACTTCATAATTTTTTTCTTTATAGATCTACTCAAACTTTAGGAAGAGGTAGGATCTTGAGAAGATTCTACTAACAACAGTAAAAAGTTACAGAGATGTGAGATACAGCATTCTTGAAAGTACCCCAACTTTGAAAGTTGTTCCCAAGCAATTACCTTAGCTTTCTTTCTCTAATATCCCTTTATCTTCCTTCAAAACAATTACAATTAAACTTTGGTGGAAAGAAAACTCTTAGACAACCAAGTTAGCTAATTTTAATTGTATTTTGATTGGTGTTTTGATTACAAATTTCACTTTTATTTTTATTGCTAGCCTTTTTAGAAATTTAGGCTCTTAATTCAATAACTAAATCACATGTGGAGGATCAAATGCAGTTTATGAAGCTTCCCAGTCTCAAGTGTCAGAATCCAGAGAGAGGTTTCTGCCCTTCCTTTAGGGCTAGATAAGTGCGTACATATTTTTGCAGTGGCTGACAATTGCTTTCCTGACTTAATTCGAGGATTTAATTTTTTAAGCTGTAATTAGCAAAAGATCTAGCTATTGGTCTCTAGAAATGCCTTTGGGAAAATGTTCATGTGAGAAACAGTTTTCTTTGGTATCACTCTTCCCAGATGTAGTATGTGATTACCCTACTGTTTTACATTTTAGGAAAGGTTATGATGTATCTTTAATCAACTGGGCTTTCTGAAATAATTTTAGCATGATTTTTATTGAAAGTCTTTTAGAATTGATTTCCTATTGGTTTGTGTTTTTATATTTCATATTTTTTTTTCTGTCTTGTATGTAGTTTTAGTCAAACTAGGCTAAAAGAAAAGTGATGTAAAATATTAACAATAAATTACATATTTGCTTCATTAATTTTAGTGGGGCCAAAATTCCATAGAGTTAAATTGGATAAAAATCATTATCTTCTCATGGTTCATAGATAAGCAAATGGATCATAAATGCAAGGTGTCCAATAATGAGGTATCTGGGAAGCAATAGAGAAGACTACTTACTTAGAATCTTTCAGCAGAGAGAAATCAATATTGGAAAATCTGTAAGAGTTATTTTCCTAGCAACACCATGTCTGATGGCACAATCCAGCCAATACCTAGATAAAAGCAAAACTCATAAAATCCACAGAAAGTTTTGCTGCCACCACGTAGTCATTTAGATTTTTGCAGCCCAGATATGGTATGTCTGCATTTTCCTATAAAGTTGTTTTATAGTTATTTGTGTTATCATTTGTCTTGACTAGAGTTGGCATGATTTCTATTTGTAGAGACATCCCCTTTGTAAACATCCCCTTTGTAAATAAATTTAAGAAAGCAGTTCTTATGGGAATTGCTTAAGCTCTTCTGTACTATTAGCATGGTACTCTGACAGCATAAAGTATTGGTGAAGAAGAGCAGTAATTAGCAGTAACAGTCATTTCAGCTTCTCAAAAGTGGCTTGACATTCCATGGACCACTCCAGTGGTTTACTAGACTTCAGTTTCACCTCCCCTTTGGTTTTTAGGGGATTTGTGATAGGCATTGCAATCTTCACAAAAGCAGGGATAAATTGACGGTAAAAATTAGCAAATCCCAAGAAACTTTGGAGTTGTTTCCTGGTGCGGGGAGGGGCCTATTCCAAAACGGCATGAACCTTCCCCAGATCCATTTCTATGCCATCATGTGAGATGCGATAGCCTAAATGGTCAATTTTTTCCTGGTGGAATTCACACTTTGACAACTTTGCATACAGCTCAGCAGCTCGAAGTTTTTCCAGAACTGACCGCGCTAGTTTCACATGAGTCTCCATGTAGATAAGAATATCATCAAGATAAACCAACACCCCTTTGTATAAATGTTCATGCAACACCTGATTTATCATTTGCATGAATACTGCACTGGCCCCCTATAGACCAAATGGAAGAATGTTGAATTGGAAACAACCCATGGGGCAGTTAAAAGCAGATTGCCATTCATCCCCTTCCTTAATTTGAACTTGGTAGTATGCTTCTCTCAAGTCGAGTTTTGTAAAAAAAAAATCCCTTTGGCCAAGTGGGCCAACATATTCTTCATCAAGGGGATGGGGTACATGTTCTCCACTGAAATACTATTGAGGTTTCTGTAGTCAACACATAAATGAAGGGAGCCATCTTTCTTTTCATGAAACAATACTGGGGCTGCTACCCAGAATAATGTCCTCTGGTGCTCCATTCAAAATCCAAGAAAGAAATACTTAGACTCCTTTAATCAGAGAAAAGATATCTTTTACTGGAAATCAAGTGGTAGCAACAAAAGAATTCTGAATCTGAGAAAATGGGCATGTAAATCACATATACAAAGCAATGGCAACGTTCCCACCCCCAATAGTTCAATTGGCTCATCCAATTAAAAGTTGTGTATATCATCATGTGGGCATCTCCAGGTGGTGATGAGGCCTCTGTCCATTGACCTTGACATATTTTGATAAAGAGTTGCAGCTGCGCATAGCATAGGATAGAAACCTAAGCAAGCATCAACCCCCCCAGCTTATACAATTCTGATTTGTAACACCTCCAGCTCACTTCCCATAACCATTCCCCCCTCCTACCCCTGTTACTTAGGACAGCCGAAAGATGCAAAACAAAGGGAGAAAATCTTGAAGGCTGACATTATTTAAGTATGCCATTTCTAGTACTATAGCTATTAAACTAATTTAACATCACTCTCTAAATTAGGATCATCCATATAGCTACAGAGTCTCTCTAGAGTTTCTTCCATAGGCCAAGCAAAAGAGGAGGAGGAGCTCTCTATAATTTTTCTTAAATCATGGTGGTTCCAAAGAAGTTTAGGGGGAAAAAGTTTTGGTAGCTTTTTACTCTGCTTATATCATGTTCACTTAAACATTCCTTAAGCTGCCACTCTTTCTCCATCAACAGAACTCACTCACCCAATAATCTTTGAAAGAGTCATCAATTCTGCTAGGTGCATAAGCAGGAACATCCTGGAAACTTATGGAAATGTTACTGAAGCAATTGGAGCTACCTTGCCATTATCATTATGATCTTGGTCATTGCAGGTTAATTAGAGACATTCTTCTGACTCTCCTTCAAAGGCTTTTAATTATATCAGGCAATTAGCTGCAATATTGGTAGTAGCTAGGTTAGGACATCTTTCATGAAATACACCATTTTATCAGTAATTCAAAATGTTATTCCATATTTTTCTGGTGAATAGGCAGATAGGATTTTAAAAAGAAAGAAACTAGGATAGAACTAGGCAGTTGAAAGATGCAATTTTGTTTGATGACATAGCTAGTCTAACTACTGACTTGGGACGAAGTCTCTGTTTAATGTCTCCCATATAAGGAAAGGTATTCACTCATGTGGCGGAACCTTTAAAAGGAAAGCAATTCACTTATCTGGCAACCATCAAATGTATTAATTACAACTCCTGTGATTTCCAACTTACAAGAATTTTAATCCAAGCTAGCTGAGAGTTGGAGAAAACTACAGCAAGGGGGGGAAGATTTTTTTTCACTGATTAATACATTATATCTTTTGTTTATTAGCATTGTTGTGACCCAATCCCCCACAAGGACAATAATGAGGAACAAATACATTTCAAGACAGCATTTATGCACTTAAGCAGTATGTTCATACAGGCCATTACATTAAACCAACATAGTTTTTTGCATATTGGCTTCATGTGTCTGTGACTATTAAGCTACTGCACTTTGAAGTTATGGCTTGGCTTGTTGTACACCCAATTAGACTACACAAATTTTACAATGCAGTGTATTAAACCTAATCATAACATAGTCTTGCAGTAAAAGTAGTTCATATTTAGGCTGTACCTACTAGGATATTACCATGCTCCCAGTACTGCAGAAAATGATGCTGCCATCTTGTTTTTCCATAGCACATTCTTACCATACACAGGAAAGAGGTTGATGTGCTGCTATCCATACAGCTTTAACATGCAAAACTCTAAATTTTGATCAGTGCTTCCATTGCAACTTCACTCACTATAATCTACCATGTGATAGTCTTCCTCCAATTGACTTGGCCAATGTTCTGAGTCCCGTCAATCAATGCCTTTTCTTCCCATTGTTACTGTCATCTGAGTGATTTCCCCCTTTTTAGTCCTTGAAACTAAGGGACAGCCAATTGATTGTTAAATCTATCAACCACAAGGTGGCAGCAAGGAGAGGGTTTTGGGAGAATCTCTTGGTGCCATTGAAAAGTTGCTTAGATAATTGCTGTTCAGTCGGAGTTTGAGAAAGAGATTTAACTGTGGGAATCAGTACAAAAGTTGTAAACTATCCTAAGAAGGAATTGGTATAAAAGTTGTAAACTATCCTAAGAAAGAGAGGAAGTGAGAAGTTGAGACTTCTGGGAGCAGCAGCCAAGATAAAGGGTCCCTGTCACACAAGTTATCAAAATCCTTTCTGATTTGGTTTCAATTATTTCGAGCCATCCAATCACACTAGTCAGTTGCACAGCTTTGTATTCCAACCAAATCATTTTAACAAAGGAGAAAACAGTGGCTACTAAAGATAGTATTCCAGTCTCCCTCACTGCTAAAGGACAATTGAGTGGTCAATAACAGATCAGAGGGTAATCCTATGGAAACTAGGAACCATTTACCTAGTGTCAGCCCTACAATGTAGATCAGGGGTGTCAAACTCGCATTGTCATGGCATTGTTAACATATCACAACTTTTTCCCTCTTCGCTAAACAGCATGTGACATATCCAGGCCATGGGTTTGACAGCCCTGATGTAGATACTACCAAGAAATTGATGCCCAGTGTGCATAAAACTAATTTTATTAAGATTGGCTATGGCAATATAATCTTGCAACTCTGAATATGCTTACCCTCCTAAGTCTTTTACCTTTATGTGAATTTGGGGGTGACTATCTGAGATGTACCTCTGTCTCCCTCCTCTGGGTTGTTGCGGTGTTTATCTACTTTATGCCTTGATAATGGACCTTCCCTCTCTCCATCAAGTTTGTCCTCTCTTTCAAGTCCTTCTTCATGAGCATTAATACACTCTACATGGCTCATGTAAGCAGATAGGAATACAGCCTCAGCTACAGTAAGTGAACAATGACATACAGGTACTGGCATACAGAGCTGTTTTGTGAAAGTGGTCGAAAGGCTGTGCTTGTACTGGGCAATGAAATAGTGCAGTTTTGTGTAATTGGGTATTTAGGCACACACACACACACACACACACACACACACACACACACACCAGTGGTGAAATGCTACCAGTTCAGACTGGTTTGGCTGAACAGGTAGATTTTTTAAAAAAAGCTCTGACGATCAACTGAGAGGAGAAAAAACAGGAAAGCGCAGAATCAATCCTCCCACTCATCCCTGTGCTTTTCTGTTCTTTATCCTCTCAGTTGATTGGCACAGCAGAGCCTCAGCTGGTGTTTGGAAAGCTGCATGTGTTAGGGTGCATGCACACATACACATGCGCGAAGTGCGCAATCACTGAACCAGTAAAGAAACTGTAGAATCCCACCACTGACACACACAGACCAAGCCTACTGATATGATCTTTGAATTCATTGAATGAATCTCTCACTTTGGTTCAGAACAATAATTTAGGCTGTCATTTTCATTCTTTGTTCGGAAAAAAGGGAGGTCTCCTTTGTTTCATTTGTCTTGTGACTCATGCCAACTGAAAACTACTGCTAAAATTGGGAGGACACTTGTTTTTCCATGCTACAGGGGATTTTTTATTCTCTCCAGCAACATCTTTTTTTTTAGATCATACACAATTTGGGGATTATATGGCATTATATTATTCAACCTGGAGATCATAATCAGAGCAATGATGTTGAAATTCATTGTTATCCCTGCATGTGATTATCTCTGACAAGACGAAATTGGTTAGACTTGCTTAAATCATAAGAACATTGTTTTTCGTTCTTAATCGGTGAATAGCTTTAAAAAAGGTGATCTGGATTGTCTGCTCTGCCTACGGGCATAACTGGAATGTTCACTATGTACACAATTAAATAACTGTATCCTGAAGATTGTACTGGAAGTCAAATAACAGTGCATTACAATCAAAAGGAGTGGTTGCATTAAAATATTAATATTTTAATAAAAATAAAAAATTAAATATAAATGTTCTTTAATATTAATAAAATCTTCTATAAATGCTCTTCATCTAGATTTACTGTATCATAACAATTGTCAGCCCTTTTAAAACAGGTAGGAATCACAATTCAATTACTTAATTCTATTTTATTATAAAGCTGCATTGATAGAATCTGACAATTCTATCCATGTAGAATTGCATTACCGCCCAAGAAACTAGAGAGGGTCTCTTCTGAACCTCTTGCCCTGTCCACTGTCTAGCTATGGGCCATGATTCCTCTTATCTGTTCTTTATGCACAACCAGTGGTGGGATTCAAACATTTTTACTACCGGTTCTGAGGGTGCAGGTTAGTGGACGTGGCATGGCTTGGAGGGCATGGCAGGGGAAGGATACTGTAAAATCTCCACTCCCACCCCACTTCAAGGGAAGGATATTGTGATGACCCAGGGTGGGATACAAAATAAACACAGTCACAAAACAGGTGAAGCCCCTTTTATTCCTTCACTTTGCTTCAAAGCCCCAAATAGGAGACAAAAAACTCCCCCACAAGCAGTTACGAAAAGAAGGAAATGCCATTTAAACTAAAAATGCTATAAATTATAAAGAGTAAAAACAACACAAACCACACTGAAGCAATTAAGAGAACCAGGCAAGATAAGGGCTTGAAGATGTCCACAGATACTGGAACACACACTGGGAAGGATGCTAAACTCAGAGAGGAATGACAGACTAGAAATATTTCCATGCTTTGTTTCCAGCACTGGCCCATATGCATGGCCATCTCCAGTTCTCACAGCTGCAGCCCATGAAGAGAATCAAGGCCCTTTCGTCCCCTGTAGACCATGCCATTCACATCTCTCCCTTATCCTCTCCTCCCTGCATGCCCTAGGATGGAGAGGGGATGGGCCTGGGTCTTCCTCTGACTGCCCAGACGGCCTCTGCCCTTCCCCAGTCTCCTCCATAACCTCTGGAGCCACACTTCCACTTCCTGTCATTGTTCCTCCTCTCCCTCGGAGTCAGTCTCCAACAGAGGCATGACAGATATTGTAACATCTCCATTCCCTCCCCACTGCTGGGGGAAGGTTACTGTAAAATCCCATTTCCTCCCCATCCCTCTAACCTGCTTTCCAGCTCTGTTCTCCTGTGCAGGGCAACAAAATAAGACCCAGCCAATCATCTAGGACTTTGAAAGCAGAGAATAGGTGGGGGTGGGGCCGGTCAGAGATGGTATTTGCCAGTTCTCTGAACTACTCAAAATTTCTGCTACCAGTTCTCCAGAAGTGGTCAGAACCTGCTGAATACCACCTCTGGGCACAATATCTCTTTTCCCAGGCTCCCAAGGTTTTTCCCACATACCATTAGATCAATGAACATTAGCCATCATAGCAAAAGTCAACTATATATGTGCAAAGGTTGCTTAAGCAGTGCATCTGGCTCCCTTAGATAGCGTCATGCAAGAGCTATGTTTAACAATCTTTTACATCCCTCCAGTAATAAAAGAATCCATATGGAACCATTCAAGCATCATCAGTTACATCTGCCCATACCTTTCATTCTAGCTTCCTGATTTCAAGGCACTCCTGACTGGCATCCTGGCTGAAAAACTCTGACAAGGAGGTCAGACAGTTCAGACAAGGTTTTAATGGTCTGTAATTAAAAATGTATTTCTGCTGCAGCCTCTGCTTTTAGACTCTTTGCCTCTGACTAATGTAAAACATTTCAAACATAAGCATGCATGATTTTGGTCTTTTCTCCTTTCTTCTCCATTTACTCTCAAGTCTCTCCCATACTGTCACCATTTTAAATCTGGAAATCCTCTAAAACATTCTGGAATCCAGACTTTCCTTGGTCTTCACTCTTGCCACCCACCAAATTTTGAGAATAGCCAAGAAATGATTGATTGACTGGTTTTCAATGTCTAGCAACCATGTAAGCAGATTTTTCTCCAAGACGGAATAATACCACGAATCAATTGATGCTAACCAATTGGAGTTTGCAAAGACTGTCAATCAAAGCCCCATCCTGAGCTATGGTAGCTCTTAGCACAAAAAATATTATTGTCCTTTTTACAAACAGTGCAGAGAAAATATGAAGTGTCATATTGTCTTCCTCTGTGATTTCAGTGCATTGTTTGTGTACTTGTCCAGCTGTTTTAGGGGAAATGGGCAGTTGTATGAAGGGAAAGCTGTCTGCTATCAAGGTTCATCCTTTCTGTACATCAATTCCCACAGAAAGCCACAATGTTCTATGTTTGCAACTGCTAACATTCAAGTGGAGGAATGATCAAAATAAATGGCTTGCTTGAGCCCAGAGGCTAGAAAAGGGTATGAGTACAAATTCAATTCACATTGTTTATATACCTGTAGATGAAGCGATACAAACAAGACAACCTTTTCTTAAAAATCCAAGAAGAATTATATAGCTGACTGGAAGGAATAAGATGTGATTCTCTGAAAGGGTGTGGAAACAGATATAAGGGAAGGCAGATGTTCTTGTAAATGGGAAAACAACGCACCCCAAGCCCCATATAGCATTAGCATTGCAAAGGATAAAATAGACAATTAGCAACAGATGCCCTAGGAGGATTACAGAGGCATGATGCTGAAGCTGTGTCAAAACTCATTCATTCGTTTATTTATTCATTCATTCTTCATACAGTATTTATATAGTGAATAAGTGACTTTAGGTGGCATATAACAAAATTAAAATCAATCTATACAAACTAATATTAAAAACTTTAAAATTGTAAAAAGCACAAAACTAAAACTGAATAAAAAGAGATTAACAAAGAGTAGATGATAAATACACAGGAGCCAACTCAATATTTTGCGCGTGCCCTGGGATCTTTAGGCTTGCTGAAACAACTAGGACTTGAGGGACTTCTGGAAAGTTAAAAGGGATGAGGGCAAGGATGTTCCATAAATGGAGTTTATTTTGTTTTAGGTTACTCTTTTCTTGTGTTTGTTGTTGCTGTTGAATGCATGGTTCAACACAATAAATACTTCTTAATTTGAAAACATGTGGCATAATTTGCTATAATGCTATAATGAACGCCAGTGCTTGCTATAAGTGACATTTGAGTCAACACAAAGGGTCCACTTTCAATACCACTTTTTAGAGCAGTGGTGCTGCTGCTCAAAAATGTGGAGGCAAAACAGGGAGGGCAGAGCTGGAGTCGCAGCAGTACAGCATACAATCTTTAAGCTCTAAGATCACTGCTGATATCTATGTTGCAGGGCAGTCCCAATGGACCTAAAACGTCCCATAGAGACAGTGACTGAGGAAGGCACATCCTGTTGATCCCAGGGACATCACAAAGTCCCTGGTAGATCCAAGAGAAGCCCTTTTTTTCCAGCAGCGGAGAGGCAGCCATTAAAGCTGCTGAAACTGGGACAGCTCTGGAACGGAAGAAAGCTGGAAAGGAAGTGTGTCAGTTTGGTGAGATAATTTTCTACTTATTTTTTTCTGGAGAGAACACCCTAAAAGACTAAAAATTAAATTTAAAAGTGAAGATAAAAGTGCTTAAGCAGCGAGATTAAGCACAAATTAAACCTGAAGGTCTTTTTTTTTTATTGGAATTTTGGATTTTTGTAAAACCTTTTCAATTTTTAAACTGGACTGGTCTTTCCTTTTTAATTTTAATTTTTTCCTTTCAAAATAACTCTTTGGAAAACTTTTTTTTCTCTTGTTTTTTCTCTTTAATAATTTTAGACTCTTTTTATTTTTTATTCCTGCTTTTAATATTAGAGGGGAAGGGAAAGGGAAGGGAAATAAGTAGCCCTGCCACTTGGAGGCTTGGATACGCTGTTTTCCTTTCTTTGTTGTTGATACATTTGGTGTTACATTTGAGGACTCCGTGCTTTTCATTGAAAAGATAGTGGGAAGAGAATGTAGATTGTTTATGCAGGTGCTCTTCTGTGGAACTACTGATAGCTGGAGTCTGGATTTGGAATTGAAGAAAGAAGATTGAAGTGACCTTGAAAAAAGAACTGGAAATTTTGTTTTTTGATTTAGTAAAGAGCCTCAAACATATAGTGGCAGTGCTTTGCTTACTGACAGAATTGCATTTTCTCTTTTCCTTTTTTTTTCTACCCCCCCCCCCCTTCCCAGTTGGATTTTTATATTTGGACTTGGGTCCTTGATGCAAGAATAAGACTACTATTTTCCCCTCCCTCCTCCTTTTGTTCTACCTTTTTAGCACGGGGAATATACAGATTTCTGTCTTTTTAATTTTTTTCCTAATTTTTTTTTTCATCCTTCTTCCATTTTACTTTTTTTCCCTTTTTTTTTCTACATAATTGGAACCAATTGGATTAAGGTATTCAAGTGCCTGAATATTTTTTCCCCTTCCCTTTTTTATTTTTATTTTTTGCTTTTATTATTTTTTTTTACTGGAGTGGCAGTTGGCTGCTCTTGCTTTTTCTTCTCAATTTTCCTATTAAGTATTCTAAGATAAGCAGAAAGATACCAGCCTCAGCTTCTTCAATCCCGACTTCTTCCTCCTCACCATCTGGAGGACAACAATCAATACAGGTGATGTTACAACAAGAGAAGGAGAAAGAAGTGAAATGCAGATGATTATGCAAGGAATTCAAAAGATACAAGTAAAAATAAATAATATTGAAAAGAATGGAGAATATTGAACAAAGAACTGAAAAGACAGATGAGAAAATTGAAAATACCCAACAGATGATGATGCAATATGAGGACAGAATCAAGAAAATTGAAGAACAAGATGTACAAAGAGATAAGAAGATTGGAGATATGGATTTCTGATTGTGTGAAGTGAAAAGAGACAAGGGCAGATCTCTGCAATCATTGGGATGGGAAATTGATAGATCAGAATTTTATCTTAGATTTCAAAATATAGAGGAAGAAAAGGGTGAAAACCTTGCTGAAATGATGACAGAAATCCTGGCAGAAGCATTAGAGGTAACTAAAGAGAAGATGATGGATGGAATGAATGAGGTTTTTTTGTGTCTATACAAGATATGCAATGAGAAATAAATTGCTAAGAGAAGTTCATATCAGATTTACTAAGAAAATAGTTAAATCACAAATACTGCGGGCGGCAAGAGAAAAAACTCTAAAGTACAAAGATAAAGAAATAGTGGTACTGAAACAGGTACCGAGAAGAGTGAGAGAGATAAGAAGAGAGTATTTATTCTTGACCAAAGTGTTACTTAAGAGAGGAATAAATTACAGATGGCTGATACCAGAAGGTCTCATGTTTACCTGGCAGGAACAAAGACACAGAATTGATACAGTTGAAAAAGTTATTCTATCTGGAATATTTCAGAGGAAGGGAGGAAGATACAAGTAAAGAAGAGTCATTAATTGAATTTCAAGAGGAATGTATAGCAGTAATTGAAAAAGAAGAAGGAGCCGTAGGTGGTGTACCCAGAGAGCAACGAGAACCAAGATCTACTAGAGCAACAAATCCTTCTTATAAAGTCTAAAATGGATGAGAGAAAATATTTCAGAATTTAGAGAAATTAAAATTTGATATAATCTGCCTACAAGAAGTACATATTAAAAAGACAACATGATTATATATTGAAACAACAAAAATTAGGGAAATTATTTACAGCGTTGACACAGTGTAAAAAGAGAGGAGTGGTGCTATACATTAGAGATACAATCCCTGTGGGACAAATATGTACAGATGATGATGGAAGGATTTTGATGGTGGAGATAATAGACAATAATCTAAAGATACTTTTAATAGCAATTTATGCTCCAAATGATAATCAAGAAGATTTTTACAGGAAATTACATAAGAAAATAATTGAACTGGACTATGCTAATATCTGTCTGATGGGAGATTTCAATGGAATAATAAATGACAAATTGGATTATAAAACACAAAAAACAACAAAGAAAGCTAGAAAGACATTGCCAAAATCCTTCTTTCAAATGGTAGATGAGATAAATTTAAAAGATGCATGGAGAGAGAGAAATGAGGAAAATAAACAATATACCTTTTATTCAAATAGACATGCATCATGGTCTAGAATAGATATGATATGGATGTCAACAGAATTGCTTCCTAACATACATTGAAATAGAAGCAAGTACCTAGGCAGATCACAATCCAATAACACTTTTATGGAAAGGACAAAAAAGGAGATCTAGATGGACTTTAAATAATGCGATATTAAAGGAAAAAGACTTTAAACAGAAAATTGAGAGAGAATTGACTTTTTTCTTTAAAGAAAACACAAAAGAGGATACATCATTACAGAACCTCTGGGACATGATGAAGGCTTATACAAGAGGCTTGATAATGGACTATACAAGGAAAAGAAATATAAAACAGAAAAAACCTTTAAAATATTGGAAGATGACTACAAGAAGCTGGAAAAAGAACTACAGAAATTTCCACAAAAAAGGACATTAAAATTAAAATGGACATAACTAAACATAAAATGGGGCTAATGGGAAAAGAAGAAATAGCACAAAAAATTAAAAATGCTAAATGGAACTATTTTGAAGATGCAAACAAACCAGGCAGATGGCTAGCATACAAATTGAGAAAGAAAAGAGACTTGAGAAGGATAAATCAATTGATAAATGAACAAGGACATGTGTGCTATGGAAATGTGGAGAAGAAAAAAATTATTCAAGATTATTATGGAAAACTGTACCATCAAGAGAATGTTCAGGAAGAAAGAATTCAATACTTACAGGCAAATTTGCCTCAGATACCCAAAGATATTGAAATAATGTTAGAAAGTACCATAACAATGATGGAATTAACAGAAGCTTTAAAAAAGCAAAACATTGGGAAAGCACTAGGTCCGGACAGTTTGCCAGTGGAATTTTATAAGACATTCCAGGAAACATTGAATCTTCACTTATTAGAAGTTATGAATGAAGTTATGATAAAGAAGAGAATACCCAAAACATGGTCAGAAGCATATATCACACTTGTACTGAAGGAGGACACAGACCCACGGCAAGTAAAAAACTACAGACCAATATCACTATTAAATTCAGATTATAAAATTTTTGCTTCAATTCTGGCAGAAAGACTGAAAAGATACTTAAACAATTTTATTTATCTTGATCAAAATGGATTTCTGCCAAAGAAACAGATTAAAGACAATAGAAGAATAATTTTAGATACAGTGGAATACTATGAGGCGCATCCTGAAAAACAAATGGCTCTGATGTGTTTAGATGCACAAAAAGCTTTTGATAATGTGAATTGATGGAGGTACAATTGGACCAAATGGGCTTTGGTAAAAAATTTACTCAAGCCATAGAAACAATATGTCATAAACAAACTGCAAAGGTTATGATAAATGGAGAGTTTACAGACTTTACAGATATAAGAAAAGGGACTAGACAAGGCTGTCTACTGTTGCCTCTGTGTTAACACTGGAAGTGCTGAATAGGAACATCAGAGAAGAAAAAGAAATAAAAGGAATGAAAATTAAAAAAAGAAGAGTATAAATTACAAGCATTTGCAGATGATCTGGTATTTTTATTTGAGGATCCATTGGAGTCAGCACCTAAACTGATAGAAAACATAGAAGAGTATAGGAAAGTAGCAGGTTTGAAAATAAATAAAGATAAAACAAAGATTTTAGCAAAGAACGTGTTAGTAAGACGAAAGAAAGAATTGGAGGAAGTTTTGGGGATCCAGGTCACAAATAAGGTTAAATATTTAGGGATACACATAACACCAAGATGTAGCACACTTAAGGAGGATAATTATCTTAAACTTAAACAACAGATTGCAACAGACTTGATAAAATGGGAAAATTTACAATTATCACTGATTGGAGGAATATCTACAATTCAGATGAATGTATTGCCCAGAGTTTTATACTTATTCCAGACAATTCCAATCAGATTAGGGAAAGAATTTTTTGAAGATTTAAACAAAATAGAGCTAAAATACATTTGGCAGGGGAAGAAAGTGAGAATAAAACTTAAATTGCTACAAGATGCATGAATAAGAGAAGGGTTTGCTTTGCCCAATTGGAAATTATACTACCAAGTGACGAATCAGATGTCGGTAAAGGAGTGGATAACACTAAGGAATATGAGATTTTTAATATATATATAAATTTTATTGTTTTTTAAGACAAACATGGACAAACAAAACAAAAAAACATCAAGCCATCTTCCATATATATACATACAGTGTGTCAGTTGGTTTACAAATTGGTTTGTGCTTCCATTTCATAGTCTTCAATTACAATTATATTGTATATATTCTCATATTTTCAATCAAATATTAAATACATTAATATCATTGTTAATCAATCATTTGACTATACTATTATTCATTCATATTTTACGAGATAGTCCATATTTTGCTTAATTTGTTTTATGACAGTTCATATTATCATCTCAAATCTATCCTACAATCATTTTGCAGATATAATAAGGAAAAAAAATACTTCTTTATATATTTATTATTTTCTAAAGATCTACATAATTCATTAACCATGTTTTAATGTCTAACCATTGATAGAATAAATCCCAAATTTTATACAATTGTTTATCATCTTGTTCTCTGATTTCAAATGTCAATCTACTCATTTCAGCACATTCCAATATTTTCTTGATCATTTCCTCCTGTGGTAGTATTTTCTCATTTTTCCAGTTTTTGGCAAATACAATCCTAGCTGCCGTTAATACATTTGCAATCAGATATTTCAATTCTTTACTATATGTTTCAGGTAAAATTCCCAGTAAAAATATCTCTGGTTTCAAGTCTATATGCTTTTTTGTCATTTTTTCCAACCACCTGTGGATTTTAGTCCAGTATTTTTTAGCATCCGCACAAGTCCACCACATATGGTAATATGAGCCAGGTATCTGATGACATTTCCAACATTTTTCAGATTTGTTCTTGAACATTCTTGCTATTCGCATTGGGGGAAAATGCCACCTGTAAAACATCTTATACAAATTTTCTTTATATGCTATTGACATTGTCATTTTATAATTTTAAGACCACAATTTTTGCCATTTCTCTACATCAATCCCATATCCAAAATTCTTCCCCCAAGCAATCATAGTTTCTTTAACTTCTTCTTCTTCTTCTAGTTTAATTTCTAATAAATATCCATACAATTTTTTAATCAACTTTTCATCAGTACCTATCAAAATCTTATCTAAATCAGTCAGTTTATCATAGAAACCTTCTGTTTTAGAATCTTTGTCATACCTTGAATGTATTTGCACATATGAAAACCAATTCATCTTTATACCTTGTTCCTCTAATTTCTGCATAGATTTAAGTTTACCCTTTTCATTCAGTATTTCACCATATCTAACTGTTTGTTCCTTTTTGTATATTATAGGATAAGAAAATGCTTCAGTAGTCGATAGCCAGACTGGGATTTTCAAATAACATTGTCTTTTAGTCTTCTCCCAGTTTAACCACAGAGACTCCCATATATAATGTCTTCTAAAATACCCCTATATTTTAGTTCCTTTATGCCATAAAAAGCATGCCACCCCAACAACAAATCATGTCCTTCTAATGCCAACAATCTAGTATTTCTTAATGTTTTCCATTCCTCTCTTTTTTTGTAAATTTTATTTGAGTTTTCACAAAGAGAACAAAAATACAAATAAAACATTTTTTTTGAAAGTAGCGTAATCCTGGGTTACATTTCTTCATACAGACACAAATTCAGGTTCATGCTCATTTTTATATTCTATTCCATATCTTATTACTATTTTACATTTTCTGCATTGCTTCTCCCCTCTTTTAATTTTCTCAATTTTATTTTAATTATCTCATCTCAATTCAAATCATTGTATTTATATTTTTTGTCTGTCCTGTTTCAATTATCTATTATCTTTTCTCATTAAACAAAATTTCTCCTGTAGTTACTGATTGGAGTATGACGCCTTTATATCTTTTAAGTTTATCCATTTAACTCTTATTTAGGCTTCAATATATACCCTAAAGTTATAACATTCAATATAATACATAACTTCCATTCGGATTCTGCTTGGTACATTCTTAAAATACACACTATATTCTTAAAAAAGAAAAAAATTATAAATGTATGCAATTAAAACAACACATTCCATTCCAATTCAATTCTATCATTAATATTAATATTCATTAAAGTCTTAACTTCTGTAACATTACTTTTCAATTAAATATCATACTTCTATGGGAACAATTATAAGCTTTCCATAATTAATTCCCCCCCTCTTCACTTATATTTTATAAAACATTAACTAATTAAAATGTTCCCGTTCCTTCTTAATTCAATTTTCTCATTTATTTTATTTCACTTATTTTATTAACAAACACTTCACTAAATTACACTAACTATTTTATCCCTCATTTTAATCATAAATTGTTTCCAATTTTCTAAAGTTATTTCTATTACTAATATAATAATACAATCTTATGTACCTTTACAGAATCCCTTTTTCAGTTAGATTTTCACCCATTATCTCTAAATAGGTCCTGTTTCTTGCTCCGGTCCTTTGTAATTTCTTTTCCTTTCCTTCTTCCTTCTCTTCTTCTCTCTCCCCTTTTAACCTCTATTTGTCTCTCTACCTCTATTTCTCTCTTCTGTATTCCCCTTTTCTGTTGCTTTCTAGTAGTATACTTATTTTTTGAATTATTTTTCTTGTCTTTGGTTTTTTTTTTAAGTCTTAAATTCTCGATTCTCTTTCCCCCCTTTCCTTTTTCTTTCCCACTTAAAATTACTTGTTCATTAAAGATGGCTTCTTCTTTGTCCCAGTCTTCTTGTTTTGCAGACATTTCTTGTTGTTTCTCATAGTTCCAAATCTCCATTTCTAAGAACTGAAAAACGAAGCCAAAAGAACCCCTCCCTTCTTGTGCTTCTTCTTTGTACTTTTTAAGTTCCATTTTCAATTCATCCAGAAGTGGTGCCATTGTATAATTTTTTTAAAAACCACCCAATTAATTTTAGTCATTCAAATGTAATAACCAAGAATCCAAAGATCACCGAATAATCCAAATACACGCAAGCTGTTTCTTTTTGCTCTTTTTTTCACTTTCTCTTCCTAGGGTTACTGTTTAGTTACAAAGTTTCAGTTAAAATGTATCTTTTAGAAGTCTTGTTGAAGTTTTACTGTAGATTCTTTTTAATTTCAGGTAGTCTCCTCCCTCTTCCAGATCCTGCCCTTACTCTTTTTCTCTCCCTTCCTGCTTATGAAAAAAAAAAATAGTGTCTAGAAATCTTTATTATCCCTTTGACATTTTGTTTTATTTTCAGCTTAATTGCCTATTGATGTCAAAACGGATTTTTCTGATTTCTTATTTAAGTCTCTTAGTTGTCAGTATAGGGAAGAAGAAAAAAAAAACCTCAAACCTTTCCCTTTTCACTTTCTTTCGCTGCTTCTGACTCTTCTTTGGGAGTGATGTTATTTTTTTGTAAGTTTAAATTCCAGGGTACCTTAGTTGTTGCTTTTACAATTTAACCCAGTCAGCCAAAATTTTCACTTCCTATCTTCCTCCTACACATTCTTTTCCAGTTGAGTTCTTCTTTGTGGTGCCATTTCTGACCACCGCTGCAACCGCCTTCGGGAAAGGGAGTAATGGCCAGCTGAGGAGAGATGCGGCTCTCCTCAACCCTGCTGGCAGTCTCCCCCCTCTTCACCACCTCTACAGGGTGGCTTAGCCCCAAAACCAGCCGGCTCGGGGTGCTCCAGCGGCGAGCCCAGACCAAAACCATGCACGATTGTGGATTTCTGTCTGTCGCCGAAGAGACTTCAAACCAGAACTCCCAATGTTATCCATTCCTTGACCCACATCAAATTTGTAGCTTGGTAATACAACTCCCAATTAGGCAAACCAAATTCTCCTCTTATTCTGGCATCTTGCAAAAGTTTTAACTTTATTCTCACTTTCTTACCTTGCCATATATATTTCAACACAATTTTATTTAAATTTTCCAAATAATCTTTTCCAAGCCTAACTGGAATTGTTTGGAACAAATATAAAATTCTGGGTAATATATTCATCTTGATTGTTGATATTCTCCCTATTAATGACAGTTGTAAATTTTCCCATTTCACCAAATCTAGCACTCTCTGCTGCTTAAGTTTGATATAATTATTCTCTTTTAGTGTACTACATCTTGCTGTCAAATGTATCCCCAAGTACTTGATCTTATTCATGACCTGTATTTTCAATACATCCAACTGTTCTTCAATTTGTCTTGACAGCATATTCTTTGTCAAAATCTTTGTTTTATCTTTATTTATTTTCAAACCAGCCACTTTTCCACATACCTCTATCTTTTCTATCAATTTTGATGCTGTTTCTAGTGGGTCTTCTAAAATGAAAACCAGATCATCTGCGAATGCTTGCAACTTAAATTCTTCCTTTTTAATTTTTTACCAAAGCCCATCTGTTCCAGCTGTAATAACATGAACCGCCAATTCACATTATCAAATGCCTTCTGTGCATCTAAAAATATCAGTCATTTGTTTTTCCGGGTGTGCCTCGTAGTATTCCAAAGTATTCAGGATTATTCTCATATTGTCTTTAATTTGTCTCTTTGCAGAAATCCATTTTGATCAGGGTGGATACAGGTGTTTAGGTATTTTTTACATCTTTCTGCCAATATTAAAGCAAAAAATTTATAATCTGCATTTAGTAATGAAATAGATCTATAGTTCTTGATTTGTAATAGATCGGCCTCCTCTTTTGGGACAAGTGTAATATAAGCTTCTGAACATGATTTGGGTATCTTCTTCTTTAACATAACTTCATTCATAACTTCTAGCAGTGGAAGGTTCAATGATTCTTGTAGTGTTTTATAAAATTCTGCTGGAAGTCCATCTGGGCCTAGTGCCTTTCCATTGTTTTGCTTCTTAAGTGCTTCAGTTAACTCCATCATTGTTATATTGCTTTCTAACATTGTTTCAATCTCTTTAGGTATCTGAGGTAGATTAGCATTCTGTAAGTACTGTTTAACTCTATCCTCATCAATATTCTCTTGTGTGTATAGTTTCCCATAATAGTCTCGTATGATTTCCTTCTTCTCTTTACTTCCATAGCAAACTCCGCCTTGATCATCTATTAATTGCAATATTTTCCTTGATTCTTTCTCCTTTTTCAATTTATATGCTAACCATCTACCTGGTTTATTGCATCTTCAAAATAGTTTTGTTTCACACCTCTGATTTTCTGTGCTAGTTCTTCTTTTTCCATTAGTCCCATTTTATGTTTAATTATATCCATTTTTTACTTAATGTCCTTTTTCTGTGGCATTTTCTGTAGCTCTTTTTCAAGTCCTTTATACTCATCCTCTAATGTCTTAGAGGCTAGTCTTTTCATAGTATTTCTTTTCCTTGTATAGTCTGTTATCAAGCCTCTGGCATATGCCTTCATTGTATCCCATACGTTCTGCATTGATGTGTCTTCTTTTTTATTTTCTCTAAAGAAGAAAGGCAGCTCTTTCTCCATCCTCTGGATGAAGTCTTTTTCCTTTAATATAGTATTATTTAACATCCATCTAGATCTTCTTCTTTGTCCTTTCCATTTAATTGTCATTCGTTTGTGATCTGCCCAAGTACTTGTTTCAATGTTTATTTCTTGGATATTAGCTGACAATTCTGTTGACATCCATATCATATCTATTCTGGACCATGATAAATGTCTGTCTGAATAGAAGGTGTATTGTTTAGTCTTAGCATTTCTTTCTCTCCATGTATCTTTTAAATTTATTTCATCTATCATTTAAAAAAAAAATATTTAGGGAGAGTCCTTCTGTTTTGCTTTGTTGTTTTCTGTGCTGTATAGTCCAATTTATTGTCTACTATTCCATTAAAGTCTCCCATCATAACTATATTAGCATTTTCATATGTAGTTTTCTGTAAAATTCTTCTTGATTGTCATTCGGGGAATAGATTTCAATCAGGAGTGCTTTAATATTATTGTCCATTATTTCCACCATTAGTAATTTTCCATGGTCATCGGTATAGATCAATTTCGCTGGGATAATATCTTTAATGTATAACACCACTCCTCTTTTCTTGCATTGTGTCAAAGAAGTAAATATTTTCCCTAATTTTGGCTGTATCAACAATTGTTCATGTTGCTTTTTAATATGTACTTCTTGTAGGCAGATTATATCAAATTTTAATTTCTCTAATTTATGGAAAGTTTTCCTTCTTTTAACAGCTGAGTTAAGTCCATTTATGTTAATTGTAATCAGCTTTTTCTCTTCAAATAATTATATTTTAAAGTTAAGTTTAGCACCTCTTGTAGATCTTGGTTCATGTTGTTCTTTAACTTCCATCTTTCCGCCTACTGCACCGTCTTCTTTTTCAGTTGCTATTTGGCAGTCCTCCTGGAATTTAATTAGTGACATTTCTTTTTCTGCCTCCTCCTCTTTCCCTCCAAAATATTCTGTATAAAATAATTCAGCTTTCTCAATTGAATCATTTCTATGTCTCTGTTCTTGCCATGTGAACATTAAACATTTTGGAATCAGCCATCTATAATTTACCTCTTTTTAAAATAGAATTTTAGTCAGAAATCAGTATTCTCTTCTCTTCTCATCTCTCTCACTCTTCTGGGTACTTGTTTCAGGACCACAATCTCCTTGTCTTTATATTTCAATGTTTTCTCTCTTGCCACTTGCAATATTTGAGTTTTTATGGTTTTCTTTGTAAACCTGATGTGAACTTCTCTTGGTAAGCTATTTCTCATTGCATATCTTGTGAAAACTTGATAAACCTCATCTATTCCATCCATCATCTTCTCTTTGGTTATTTCCAGAGCTTCAGTCAAAATTTCTATCATTATCTCAGCTAGGTTTTGTCCCATTTCTTCCTCTATGTTTTGGAATCTGAGATAAAATTCTGATCTGTCCATCTCCCATCTCAACATCCCACTTTTATCTTGTTCAACCACAGTTAATCTGCTATCAGTATCTCCAATCTTCTTATCTCTTTGTTTATCTTCTTCTTCAATTTTTGGGAATCTCTCGTCATACTTCATCATCATTTCTTGAATGTTCTCCACCTTTTCATTAGTTTTTCCTATTCTTTGTTCAATGTTCTCTGTTCTCTTTTCAATATTCTCTGTTCTTATTTGTATATTTTGAATTCCTTGCATAATCATCTGCAGCATCACTTTTTCCTGTTCTTTTTCTTGCTGTAACATCATCTGTATTGAGCATTGTCCTCCAGATGGTGAAGAGGAAGAAGTAGAAATTGAAGGACCAGGCACTGTTAGTTTTCGACTCATTTCAGACAATTCAAAATCTTCAGGTTCTTCTACACCTTAATCCACTTGTGAAATAACCAATTGTAATTCCAAGTAAAAATAGTGGGAAAAAAGAAGCCAAATAATAACAATAATAATTTAAAAAAATCTTCAGGTTCTTGGATACCTTAATCCAATTGATTGGTTAGATAGCAGTAAAAACTCAAAAATGGAAGAAAAGACCATAAACAAAAAAAAGAGGAAAAAATTGTTAAATGCTGGAAAAGGTGGAAAAATAGAAAGTTAAAAACTAAAGAAAAAGAAAAAGAAGTTCTTCAGGTTCTTCAACACCTTAATCCAATTAAAAAGTCTCAGGTATAAAAGGGTGCATAAAAAAAGAAAGCCACAAAAAAAAAGCCAACATGGAAGGTAAATAGAAAAAAAAAAATACAAGGAAGAGAGAGAGAAAAAAGAAAAGAGACTACTCCCTTTAAAAAAAAAAGAGGGAAAGCATTAATACTAAAACTTTTCCTTTAAAATAAAATGCAAACGTAAAAATTAGACTTCAAAAACAAAAAGAAAGACAAAAACAAGTTCCAAAAGGCCAAAGATCCAAGTAGCTATTACAAAAAGTAAGCTAATAAGGAGGGGGTTTGTTAAAGTAAGAAATAGCCCAGCTTAAAAAAAGTAAAAAGAGCACACTGCACCTTGTTTAGTTATCCAAGGCTTTTGTTAAAATTTATAACTCTCTTCTCCAGAGTCTTTTCGTCTTTTTTTTTTCTGTAAGCTTCAACACCAGACTCCAGCTATTGATAGAAACCCAGAAGAGCACCTGCAATAATACTCTCCCATGCTCTTCCCTCTATCTTATCAAACAGGCAATGTCCTTGAAAAGAAGTCTCAGTTCTTTCTCAGCTTTGTCTGGTCAAGAAAAAAAAAAGAGAGAGAATATTTCCAAGCCTCTAGATGGCAGTGTTACAAAGTTTCTTCTGCTTTCACTTTCCCCCTCCTTTTCCAAACAAGATATAATAAAAAAAATAATTAAAAAGAGAAAGAGATATTTAAAAAGATGACTAGAAGGGAGTCTCTAGCCTAAAATATTATAAAGTCAAAAAGGAGAGAGAAAATAGGTAGAAAAAAAACCAGTCCAGTTTCAAAATATAAAATCATATATAAAAGTCCAGCAAAGTGAAAAAAATAAAAAAATTATAACTTTGACTTCCTGTTGAAAATTGCTGCTTAATCACTTCTGTCTAAAATTTTACAGATTCTTTCTTTTCCTTAGGGTGTCCTTTCCAATCTTAAAGTAATAAAAAAAATTCTCACCAAACCGGCACACTTTTTCTTTCCGTTCTCTTTGGTTTCGGAGCTGTCCCAATTTCAGCAGCTTTAATGGCTGCCTCTTTGCCGCTGGCAAAAAGAGCTTCTCCTGGATCTACCAGGGACTTTGCAGTATCCCTGGGATTGACAGGATGCGCTCTTTACATTCACCATCTCTTCGGGATGGTTTAGATCCGTTTGGACCATCCAGGAACAAAGATATCAGCAGCGATCTCAGACCTCCAAGATCACATGCCATATTGTTGCAACATCAGCTCCGCCCTCAGGAATACTAGACTTTTGAATTTAGAAGGACATGACTTGCTGTTAGGGTGGCATGCCTTCCTCTGGTATAAGGGAACTAAAATGCAGGGGTATTTTAGAAGACATTATATTCGAGAAGCATTGTTTCTAAACTGGGAGAAGATAAAAAAAGCAATATTATTTAAAAATTCCACTACGATTATCTACTATTGAAGCTTTTTCCTATCCAATAATATATAAAAAAGAACAAACAGTTAGATATGGTGAGATGTTGAATGAAAAGGGTGAACTTAAATCGATGCAAGCATTGGAAGAACAAGGTGTAAAAATGAATTGGTTTTCATATTTGCAAATACAATCTAGACTTGATAAAGATGTTAAAATAGAAGGTATGATAAGTTGACTGATTTAGGTAAAATTTTGACAGGTACTGATGAAAAAGTAATCAAAAAAGTTTATAGACATTTGCTAGAGTTTAAATTAGAGAAAGAACAAGTAAAAGAAACAATGATTGCATGGGGGAAAAATTTTGGATATGGGATCGACTTAGATAAATCGCAAAAATTGTGGTCTCACAATTATAAAATGACAGTGTCAACTGCATATAAAGAAAATTTGTATAAGTTGTTTTACAGGTGGCACTTACACCCAACGAGAATTGCAAGGATGTTCAAGAATAAATCAGATAAATGTTGGAAATGTCATCAGATACCTGGTTCATATTACCATATGTGGTGGACATGCTCGGATGCAAAATGATATTGGACTATAATCTACACATGGTTGGAAAAAATGGCAAAACAACACATAGACTTTAAACCTGAGATATTTTTATTGGGAATTATACTGGAAATATATTGTAAAGAATTGAAATATTTGATTGTAAATGTTTTAACACCAGCTAGAATTGTATTTGCCAAAAATTGGAAAAATGAAAAAATACCTATGCAGGAGGAAATTATTAAGAAAATCATGGACTGTGCTGAAATGAGTAAATTGACATTTGAAATTAGAGAACAAGAGGATAAATAATTTTATATGATATGGGATTTATTTTATCTATGGTTAGATAAAAAGACATGGTAAAGAAATAGATTAGTAAGCCTTACAATAAAAGTTAATAGATTGATATAGAATACAATATAAAATATATAACCATTGGATGAATGTATAAGATTAAACCATAATGAAAATTGGAATATCTTGTATAAAATGATGGAAAAATAGTTTAGTCAAATGAATGTTTAATAATTGATATTATATAAGCACAAGCTAGATTGATAAGGTGAGAATTTATATAACTTGTGAGTAATGGTAAAAAAAAGGACAGCATAAAAGATTGTAACCAACTGACACACTGTATGTATATAATTGAAAGAGGGTGTTTTGGTTTTATGTTTTGTTTGTATGTTTGTTGTAAAAAATAAAAACTTTGTTTTAAAAAAAATGTGGAGGCAAAACAGAGGATGAACTCACAGCTTTCTCAAGTCACTTGAAATATATAAATCTGTTTTATAGGGGAATGCTTTTTTTCAAAGCAACTTGGACCAGATTTTAGCAGAAATGTTAACTATCTTTCATTGGTGAACCCTATTTAAATCTGGACTTGACATTATTCTCCTTCTTCCACCCCATTAGTGCTGCTGAACTTTTGAGTGTGAGGCATACATCCGGAAAGACAAGATATAGTTCATGTAGTGCCTCCATGGGGTACGCCAAGGGCATTCCTGGTTCAGATTTCAATTCACTTAAAACATTTAAAGAACCCCAGCATTTCTTTTCCTGTGATAAGAGTCCATAATGCATCTTGAATAAGCCTTTGAACAGTTCTGCAAATCTCCCATCACCAGTTTAAGCTGAAAATGCACTTCTGGGTCCCTCCTGCTGAATTTGCTCATGCATTCTGCTATAACTCATCAGAGGAAACCTATCCAGGGTTTACATTTTAAAATAATAATAAATGCATTTTCTTGCTCTCTCCTATGTCACCTGTCCCCCCGCATTCTTTTATATTACCACCCCCCCCCCCAATTTTAGAGCTTCCAAATATAAGCACTTTTTCACTTCAGGGTATTTATCTTCACAGTCTTCTAAGGTAGATTTGATACTGGAAACAGCAGGGTTTCACCCTGCCTGCTGTTTCCTAGCCCCTGAGGAACACAGAATATAGAAGCCTGAACAAATTCAAAATGAATGCATCTCCTGCCTGTTTGATATTCATTCTCAATACCAGGAGGAAGAGTGACCAGGAGGGATAACCAAGTTCAAAAGGAAAAAAATGCTACTTAAAAAAGTACCTGACTGCTTTTAGCATGAGCCTGACAACTTTTAGTAAGAGTCTGACATAAGAATAATTTTGCAGTTGACTCTTTTTTCCCCCAATATTTATTTCCATATCTGGAAAATGATGCTCTGAGTTTTTTAGGTAACAGAAAGAGATGCATATGCAAAAAAAAAAGAGAAAGAAATGGAAACTAAAAACAGGATTCTTTTTTGGAAGGGTAGAAGAAAACAAAAACTGACAATTGCTTCATTTTTTGCAGAACCATTCTATTTTTTCCCCTAATTTATTTCTGCCAATTGTTTTATTTGATCTGAGGTATTTATACCTGTTTCCACACTGGTGATTTATTACTCAACCATTGCAGCAGCAACAGGTTATCTTCATGTCAGATATATGTCCCACTGGCAGCTGAAGGACACTACAAATCATGAATGTGAAACTACTATTTCTTCTACCTTGTCTAATTGCAATTCTTGTCTAATAATCAGAGCTCTGCAAATTCTCAAAGGATCTTCACCTTGACAAAGTTTCAGGAGATAATGTTGCCACATCACTTCAAATAGGTCTGATTTGCAACTTCTCTCTTTTTTTAATTTTTATTGGTTTTTAAAACAAACATAAACAAAAAAAACATAAAAACATCAGGCCATCTTCCATATATGTACATAGAGTGTGCTGGTTGGTTTACAAATTGTTTTGCGCTTCCATTTTGTAGTATATGATCTCGTATTTTCAATCCAATATTAAATACAATGGTATAATTATTAATCAATCATTTGACTATACTTTTATTCATTCATGCTTTAGGAAATAATCATATTTTACTTAATTTGTTTTGAAACAATTCATATTATCATATTATCATCTCAAATCTATCCTAATATATGTAATAAGAAAAGAATACATCTTTATATATTTAGTATTTTCTAAAAGTCTACATATTTCATTACTATACTTTATTGTCTAACCATTGATAGAATAGATCCCAAACTTTATAAAATTTGTTATCATCCTGTTCTCTAATTTCAAATGTCAATCTGCTCATTTCAGCACATTCCAATATTTTCTTAATTATTTCCTCCTGTGATGGTATTTTCTCATTTTTCCAGTTTTTAGCAAATACAATCCTAGCCGCTGTTAATACATTTACAATCAGGTATTTCAAATCTTTACTATATATTTCAGGTAAAATTCTCAACAAAAATATCTGTGGTTTCAAGTCCATATGCTTTTTTGTCATTTTTTCCAACCATGTGTGGATTTTAGTCCAGTATTTTTTAGCATATGCACAAGTCCACCACATATGGTAATATGAGCCAGGTATCTGATGACATTTCCAACATTTTTCAGATTTATTCCTGAACATTCTTGCTATTCTTGTCAGGGGAAAATGCCACCTGTAAAACATCTTATACAAATTTTCTTTATATGCTGTTGACATTGTCATTGCATAATTTTGAGACCACAATTTTTGCCATTTCTCTACATCAATCCCATAGCCAAAATTCTTCCCCCAAGTAATCATAGTTTCTTTAACTTGTTCTTCTTCTAGCTTAATTTCTAATAAATATCCATACAATTTTTTAATCACCTTTTCATCAGTACCTGTCAAAATCTTATCTAAATCAGTCAGTTTTAGTTCCTTTATACCATAGAAAAGCATGCCACCCCAACAACAGATCATGTCCTTCTAATGCCAACAATCTAGTATTTCTTAATCTTATCCATTCCTTAACCCACATCAAATTTGTAGCTGTGATTTGCAACTCCTCTAACCCAACTTCAGCCTGCCCTGGACATTTTTCTAAAGTTTTGGTGAGTGTTGCAGAGGACATGTTGCTTATTTTGTCTGAACTGAACAGATCCTCCCCATACACCGAATTGTTCCTTTATGGAACTGATTACCTGGTGCCTATTCCAAAAGTCGATTCTCTTGCTGTTATGCACATTGAAGGGTTAAGTCTGGAATAGCAAACATGGTTTATTTGGCACTATCCATGATAATGATCCACAGTATTATTTCCAGTAGCTCTGGAAAATTCTACTTTTTTATATAGATAAATATATTATCATCTAATTTCTTGCCAGTTACTAATACTAATTTCTCTCTCTCTCTCTCTCTCTCTCTCTCTCTCTCTCTCTCTCTCTCTCTCTCTCTCTCTCTCCTCCCTCCCTCCCTCCTCCTCCTCCCTCCTCCCCCTTCCCCTTCCCCCCTCTACCCTTTTATTTGTCTGCCCTCCCCTTCTGGAAGAATTTTTTTTGCCAGTTAACTGTTTCTGGTGTTCGTTTATATTTGTTGCTAACTGAATTGAGTGGCAAGTGTGCTTGCTCTGATACAGATAGAGTACTGACTAGGACTGGCTTGATTGCAAACTAAATTGAATATGTCCCAAAGTATTTTCTCAATAATACATCCTATCAGAATTGTGGAGGATGTTCACTTCATGTTTTTATTTTCTTATGCAACAGTATGTATATTAGTATAAAATGCAAAATATATACTTGCATGGATAGACATATTCCATAGACATTTACTGCATAGACATTTTCTCCATTTTATTACTATTTAATACTACAATATTGAGTTTCATCTTTTTTAATATGGAGTCAATTACTAGAGCCATTTGGGTGTAAAAAGCTGCTCAAATAATGGTCCATGTTCCAGGGGTGGGATTCCACAGTTCACACCAATTTGGTAGAACTGGTTGTTACGATTCCTGGTAGTTCAGAGAACTGGTAAAACAGGACACTGGCTGGCCCCACCCCTCTCCACCCACTCCTCCGCTCTCTGCTCAGTCAGTCCTTATTGCGCATGCATGACATCACACCCATGCACAACAATCACTGATGGCATTCTCCCACTCCACCCGTCCCACCCAATTACTCCTTATAGCACTTGTGCACTACATTGCTTCTCACATTTTCCCACCTGCCGCCATCGTTTCCAGCAGCAGCTAGTCAGCTAGCCAGCCAACCCTCCTTCCACCATCTGATCTCCTTAGATGAGTGAGGCTCTGCAAGCCCCAGTCACCTATATGCTGTTGCTGCCGCCAGCCCCAGTTGAGTCCCGACTCCTGGGCTGGCCTAGGCCACACACACACACCACCGCCACCACAAGTCCCGGCTGAGTCCTGACTCCCAGGCTGGCCTGCCACTGCCATATCGCCACCGCCCTGAGCACTCACGTCCTACCAAGCTTCCCCCCACCTCACTTGCCTGCCTTCCTTAGCCATGAGTGCCACAGCTCCCTGTGGCATTTTTGGCCTAGCAAACTTCCCACCTCACCCCACTTGCCTTCCTTGTTGATGGCCAAGAGGAAGGTGAGTCAGGGCTGACCCAACATTGCTTGGGTCCTGCCTGGATTCTTTGCAGGACCTGCCTTTCATCTCCGGGCCAGACCACCTCTTTGCTGGCAAGAGAATCCTCCAACTGCTGCTCCCAGCTTGGTTCTGGCCAGCAATCAATGGCTTCTGCAGGCCATTCATGCTTGCAAAAATTGGCACAATCACAATCCCACCGCACAATTTTTGCCTTCTCCCTGGGGACAACAGAATAAAGAAAGAAAGCAGCCAGGTGGCTACATGTTCTGGACCCCACCGCATGATTTCTGCCTCCTCCCTGGGGACAACAGAATGAAGAAAGCAAGCAGCCAGGTGGTGCATGCTCCGGACCCTGCCATGTGATTTCTACCTTCTCCCTGGGGATGCACCACATCTGACCTGGCCTGGCCAGTTGGTAGGCGGGTGCCTTTTGGGGGCATCTCCGCTGTGCTGGGGCTGAGAGGGGTGGTGGAGGTGTGCATGTGCAGTAGCCCTGGTACATCCACCCACCCCACCCTCCAGGAATATCACTGCTGCCATAGCCGCTCACTTTCTTTTCTCCCGGGGGATGAAATAAACAAAGTGAGCAGCATGCTCTGACTGCCAACCCCACCGCTTCTTTCTGCCTTCTTGCACGATAAAAAGGGACAGGCAGGGCACAGGAGCTGCCTTCCAACTCACGGCCGAGTCTCACCGTGTCCCTCTCCTCCTGCCAAGAAGCCTCCAACTGCCACCTCTTTGCTGGCAGGAGGATCCTCCAGCCGCAGCTGCTCCTAGCTCGGTTCTGGTAAACAAAGAAGTGGCAAAAAGATGCAATGTCTGGAGGCTTCTTGCAGAGCAAATTACCAAATTCTGGCTTCTAGGCGCTGACCATGCAGGCTCACCCCATTGACTGCTGCACTGCTTCGCTCAGACTTTCTTGGGCAAGTCCCTCCAGTACATCGAACTCAATGGGGTGAGCCTGCATAGCAGTCACCTAGAATGCAGCCACAGCAGTGTGTTGGAGAAATGGAGCAAGCAAAACCATCCAGCCGCACCAAAAAAAAAAAAAAAACATGTGGCGGATGCAGGCATTCGTGACAAGGGCAACATGGGCTGGCAGGGGACAACAATGGCTCAGCCCTAGCTTGCCTTCCCTGGCAGCCAGCCACAGAAGGAGGATAAAATCATGGCTGTGGGATGACGAAAGAGGCAGTCATGAGGGAGATCAAGGGCCAGGGCCTCTGAAGGGGGAAACAGGATGACGCGTGTGACTGGTAAAGAGAGAGCAAGAGGCATGCAGGATAAGCCCAGGCCTTTGACAGATTAGGCTACACTAGATAGGTTAGGGAAGGGAGAGAGGGAAAGAGAAAAAGAGAAAAAGAAGAGAGAGAAAGAGAGAGGGAAAGAGAGAAAGAAAGAGGGAGGGAGGGAGGGAGGGAGGGAGGGAGGGAGGGAGCAGAAAGTGAATGGGATATGGAAGCAGGGAGGGAGAGAGAGAAAGAGAGAAGGAAGAGACAAGAAAGAAAAGAAAGAAAGGGGACAGAAAGAAAAAGGGTGAGAGAAAGGAAGAAAAGGGATAGACAAAAAAAGGGGGATGGAAGGAAGGGAGAGAAAGAAAGAAAGAAAGAAAGAAAGGGAGGGAGGGAGGGAGGGAGGGAGGGAGGAGAAAGTGAATGAGATATATGAATGGATAGACAGATACATGGAAGGAGTGGGGGAGGGAGAGAAAAAAAGGAGATGAAGATAGGACACAAACCCTGGCTTCAGAAGACTCTTTGAAACAGCACAGCAATATAGGGCTGGCCTGCAAGGGATCTCAGAGGTCATCTTCTAGTCCAACCCCTTGCTCCAGCAGGGTTAGAAGGAAATGGGAGTGTGTATGTGTGTGTGTGTGTGTGTGTGTGTGTATGGCTGTCAGGTCAAGTAGCTCTGGGGAGGTCAGTCATAAATTAGAACACTAGCTAAGCAACTGGCCATTAAGCGAGGACCACTTGTATTTCATTTGTCAGTCACCTGGCCACCTGGCCACACCCACCCAGTCACATGACCACCAAACCACACCCAGCTGGTCGCATGACCACCAAGCCACGCCTAGCTAACAAGCCACACCCACCCAGTCACATGACCACCAAGCCACACCCACAAATTAAGCCACACCCACAGAACCGGTTGTTAAAAAAATTGAATCCCACCCCTGCTGTATTCTGATCAAAATTTGGGCAAACAAAAAAGGTCTTGGATTTTACTTGTTCCTTCATTTTTAGTTGTGATATGAAATGCTAAATGTTGTACATTCTGTGTGGAGAGGGATTCAGACTATAGCTTCTCAGTCAGGAAAATGGAATCTAAAAGCCATGAAATCTAAAAGCTTTCACCCAAGTTAGCAGTCAACAACCTGTTTCTTTCATTCTTGAAACATAATCAGCTAAAGAAATATAAACAGCATCAGCAACAGCATCTCTCTTTTTCTTTTTCTCATCTCCAAATGAAAGTATAAATTCAAAAAAAGTTTTTTTTTAAAAAATAGTCTCTTAATTAGATGTCTTTTTTATTGTCCTTGCTCTTGAAGTTCTTGCCCCGATTTCAAATTTCCTTGTGTATCCAATAGGTCCTTATAATTAATCATTTTGGTGATATCCAAATTGTTTGGGTGGATCATCACCTCCACTGTTGAAATCCAAATTGGTACTTTTATATAGTGTTTTTTCCGTATTTTCTTCCAATTAGTTAATAATGAGTTTCTGATTAGATGTCTGTGGTAGCATATAAGGAAAATGCCTATAAAATGTTTTATAGATGGCACCTTCCTCCTTCGAGGTTAGTGAAGATGCACCCCAATATGAGTCCGAATTGCTGGAAATGCAAAAGAAAAAGAAGGAACCTTTTTCCATATGTGGTGGTCCTGTACAGAAGCTCAAAATTATTGGAAGAAAATAAAAATTTGGCTGGAAGAAATGACAAAAGAGCAGATCGAATACAAACCAGAGTCCTTCTTGTTAGGGATCTTTGACAAACAAATATCAAAAAAAGCGAAATACATAACAATACACATTTTAACAGTGGCCAGATTAGCCTTCGCCCAATGTTGGAAGCAGCCTCAGGTTCCATCAGAGGAAACGATCATTCAAAAAATTTCAAGTTGTGCAGAAATGGACAAACTAACTTTGGCACTAAAAAACAAAGACACCTCAATATATTACAATAGCTGGAACTGCTGGTACAAATGGATTGACCAAAGATAGATTTTACACTATAAGGCAAAAGAGGATAGGATAAACCTATAGCAGTGCTATACAGATATATGTAAAGATTAGGTGTGTTTATATGGCATAAATTAAGGGTTATGGGGGAAAAAAAGAGATCTCACAAACTGTTGAAGATGAAAATGTTTTAATTGCTTTCTATTCTTTCTTTCTATTTTCTTCTCTTTCTTTTTTTTCCTTTTCTTTCATTTGTGTATGTGTTGTTGGTTTGTTTTAATTGCAAAACTAATAAAATTTATTTTTTTTAAAAGATGTCTTTTTTTCAGTTACATGAAAGGGATTCAGACGACAGCTGAAAAAAGAAATGCCACCTTGTTGTTTTTTGATATTCCCAGTCCACAATATCCTATTAATAGAGTGAAAGAAAAAGAAAAGATCTGTATAAAATTTCTTATTCTTCCATTCTTTTTTTTAAAACCAATCCTATTTTCTCCTTTAGAGCTGCTATGAACAAAATTAATGTGCTTCCATTGGTGTCTGTTAATAAAGATACCTGAAATCACTTAACCTTATTACATCTCTATCAAATGCTCCTTTTCTACCAATGAAATCTTATTAAATCCATTGGGACTTAATGCCTACATATGTAACCCTCATCCATTACTCAACAGTGTCACCATCAAGAAGTGCAAAAAGGCCTGAATATGTGAAAGAGGAATGATAAATACATCTCTGTTGCCTCTACCTCATGTACAAACCACTTGTGAAAATTGCCTAAACATATATACAAATCTGCCTAGAAAAGTGAAAGGGACCAATACAGGTAAATAGCATAAAAGCCAGAGAGTTTAAATCCCCAAATATTCTTATAAACACATATCTGAACAAGGTGACTATTAGCACACTGCTCCCTACCATTGGTGGTCATGTCAGCATGCTTCAAACAATGCAAAATTTGTTTTAATAGAAAAAGAATCTACAAGAGGCACTCTAGAACTTGCTTTGCTTTGCCTTACATTACCCAAATCTTGCAACTTCTTACCAAAAACTTGTGAAAATTATGCACGAATTTGTGAGATTTCATCTATGTTTCGGGTGTGGGCATTGGGCAGGCCATTGCAAGAAAATGTATCTTAACAACTGTGGTTTAGGAATGGTTGCCTAGAAATTATAGGAAATGTAATATATAATAGCGAGAAAACATCCTTTCCATCCAAATACAGATTTCCTTATACCAGTATTATACCAGTACTTTGAAAATCTATAGAATACTTCTCAGGGTTTACTTGCTCTTCTGCCCCACTTGAATCTCTTTTTAGTTTTTACTTTATAAAAATGAAATGTTATGCTACAAACATATCAGCCTCAGCTACTGTTTTATTTTATTTTTATAGTGCTTTGTGATATCTATGTATTCCACAAAATTTGTGAATCTTCTGATACTGCTTTTAGTAACTATCAGCATTTTGGATGAAAGCAAAGCCAATAACTCTATGATTTTTAGTCTTTTGGGGGGATTAGGAAAAAACTGAACACTTCCTGTCTCTTACACACAAACACACACACAATCCACCAAAACTGGATGCTGGCCCTGGCTATGTTTGGAAGTAGACCTCAATGCATCATGCAAAGTTTGACGCAGCTCTTGAGCTAATGGAGGTTGCATACTTCTGCCATCAACACACTTGGAAAATACACATTTACTGAGCAGTTGCAGCCCTGCTTTGTTTGGAAGACAAAGATAAACATCCAAGGGCAAGAGAAACCTTGCCTGTTTGTCTTCTGATAAATGAGTGCTTTGTGACAGCTCCTATGAACCATGATAGCTGGCTTATGAGAAAATTCACAGCATCACCCAATAGACTTTTTAAAAAATTGCCTATGATAGGTTTCCAAAATTCTGAATATGGCCCAGAAAGATTGCTGACTGTGAATGAACGGTCCAACAATCATTCATTAACATTTGTAGAATTGTTTATTTCCTGGCAGAAGAAATTAGGCAAAGGGTATTATATTCAGTCTCTCTTCCTATGTCTAACCATTAACATGCTTCTGTGACATTCCAAGACACTCTATTGCCTGAAAAACCCCACCTGGTATTCCTCTTCAGCAGAATCATAATCTTTAAAATATTCAATTATAGAGGTACTGAATTAGCATATGGCTAATTAAAACAAGTCATTTCATGCTGCTGGTAGTTACATTGAATCTAGCCTTCCCTTCTTCAGCCCAGTAGATATATGGGCCAGGTCTGCTTAAGATCTTTGCCAATTCTTTTTGTTTGTTTGTTTATATTTACCATGTTTATATCCCCTTGCAATCAAACTCAGGCTCAACATAAAAGAAATACAATAGAAATAAGGAAAATATTACAAATTAAACCAACCAACCAACCAACAAAAAAAGACAATTCGAAACTCCAAGGGGCAGGTGATGTCTACCTGAAACTCCTGCCCCATAACAGCTCTCATTCCAGAAGCTTCTAGAAGGTTTCCAGAGACTGAACTAAACATCTGAGAACATTCCAGAGGGTTGATAATGTCTCCAGGCCTTGCCCACCCACCCCAGACCTCCCAAAGATGGACAGCATATGAAATTGTTACTCTCAATATGGACAATGCTACAGATAATAGTAAAAATAGAGAACAATGGAATTACTCAGTATCCGAATTTCCTCAAGTCTCCTTTAGAATGTTTGATCATTAACTCTCAGTCATATTGTGCTTTTTTTAGTTATCCCACACAAAATGCCATTCAAATGTAGTAACTCTACTTTTTATAATAGAGTAATGGAAATGATATTTTCTCTGTACCTATTTTTATACAATGCATAATAGCTTAACCCTATTGCTACAACTGCCTTTCCCACCAAATCTGACCATTCACTCCCATCCTTATTACCTATCTGTTAGCCATTCAAGTTGGAATGTGTTTTGCTCATCTTAGATTGATTGCCTTCTTTCTAGCCTACAGAAACCTACCTTCCCTCATCCTTATTTGTGCATTAGCTTCAGCTCTTACTTTTTCAGCTTACCTGAAAAGGTAAGCAACCTATAAAGCACTCACATTCTAACCAGTGGTGGGATTCAAATTTTTTTACTACTGGTTCTGTGGGAGTAGCTTGGTGAGCGTGGCAGGGAAAGGATACTGTAAAATCTCCAGCCAGAGGTGGTTGTTGGATCGTGGGGAAAGAGAGACTCGAGACCAGTGTGACTTTCAGCTCTTTATTTAGTTCTTAAAATCTGCTCAAACCACGGAGCCACGGCAGCCTCTTTTATAGCCGCTGCTCGCGGCTCACAGCCAATGATGGCTCCTTGAATCTCTCGCCATCCAGATGGACCAATCATAAGGTGGTAATACGGTCCAATCAGAATAGGGTAAATGGGCCAATCAGTAAGCTGTATCGGTGGACCAATCAGATTGCAGGATCACAAGTATGTTAATATAGAACAGTGGTATTTGCTGGTTCTCCGAATTACTCAAAATTTCCACTACCGGTTCTCCAGAACTGGTCAGAACCTGCTGAATACCACCTATGATTCTAACCATCATCACTCCCAGTGACATTGAAGCTATTGAGCTTCTCCTCTTCATGAAGGAGACAGTTGCTTGAAATACCAAAACCCCTAATCAATTGAGTTATTATTACTTAAGAAGGCTTGCAATAAAATATTTCAACCAATTCCTTTCATGTGCCTTAAGACTGTGTTAATTAATTTTCAATACCTCATTTTAATTTTCCTGGGATGATGTGGATCTCATCATACAGAAAATAACCATAGGTGTTATGTCTCCTCTTGGAGATTCAAATGAACAAACACAAAGCAGCCGTTTCACAATCAAATCAAACTGAAGGAAAATAACAAGATAACGACTGGCAGAAACGGTTAGAACTCCTCTTCAAAATTCAAACAAACAGAGATCTCTTTGCAGAAACGTCCTCATTCAAAATAGTCATTTTGTTTCTGGCAAAAGGCACCAGCTCAGCTGTGTCCTTTTATACCCATTAAGGCAACGTGCTAATTAACTGGCTTGCCCTTCAGATTAACGTTTCCTGGTTCTGACGTCAATCCACGATCTAACAGTCATCAGATTCAAAACTCTTAACAGGACCGATCCTTTCAATCACAACACTATCCCCCACCGCAGGGCCCTTCCCCCGAGTCTGATGATTAACTCGACGATGTTTCGTTGACAACCCCACTCTTTCTCCCACAGCCAATGGAGGTGTCGCTCGTTCCAATTGTCTCAGGTGGTCTACACATTGGAGACTTGGAAAAGAAATACCGTTCTGCGACCAAGCCACCGACGGATTGTGCAAACGCAACCAGGACATTCCGAGCACCAAAGGGAGATGAAGGTTCGAGGTGATATAAAAACTTATCGCCTCCTCATGATCCCCAATGATCATACGCACTGGCTGAGTGGCAAAACGAATGGGCCCAGACTTGAGCTCACACCCATCCACGGTTTCCACCTTAATGGGTGGATGTACAGCAACCAATGGAATCCCATAGTGCTTAGCAAAAGCTCGGTCCATAAAGCTGGTTGTAGCCCCTGAGTCCACCAACGCAACAGCAGGAATTCCCTCCTTCTGTGACTGTAGAAAAATTCAAGTGTCCAAAAGTAAATGCCGAGGAGGGCCAGGATTTAGTTCAGCAATTTGAGGTGGGGATGTGAAATGTGTCCGACCTAGGGTTTCCTTGAGATCAGGTCTACCCTGTTTTCCTGACGAGACAAGAGTGGTTTCAGGTACAGATCTGCGGGTCCCTCTCCATTTGCAGGAATTAACAAAATGTCCCAGACCCCCGCAATAAAGGCACAAGCCTTCCTGGAACCTTCTCGATCGTTCTCGTGCCGTTAAGTGAGGGCGGAGTGCGCCTAACTCCATCGGCTCCTCAACATTAACCGTGGGTTGGAAAACTCTCGGTGGCGTGGGATGTGCACGAGAAAACGAAGATGATTCCATACTGAGCCGTTTGCGTCCACGTTGCTGTAAACGAGCTTCAATTCGTAAGCACTGAACTATCAATGCATCCAAAGTTAAAGCCCTCTCTGCATGGACCAGCTCATCTTTGATGGCATCAGACAAACCTTCCTGGAAAGCAGCCATATGAGCCGGTTCATTCCAATTGTAGTCCAAACACAGCAAACGAAATTCTGCAACGTAATCCTGCAGGGAACGTCTCCCCTGATTTATATCCCACAAACGTCTGTCCACAGTTTGTATCTTAATTGGGTTCTCAAACATCACTTTCATTTGCTGAAGAAAACCCTGGAAATCATTCAACAACGGGCTATCTTGAACTAACAAAGGAGTAGCCCAATTAGCAGCCTGCCCAGATAAAAGGCTAAGAATGAATCCTGTCTTGGCTCGATCATTTGGAAAGTTTTCAGGCCTCAAGGACATAAACAATTGACACTGCCCCAGAAATGCCGGAAACATGTCCGTTTGCCCAGAAAATTTCTCCGGCATGGATACTGGGCTTTTCCTCACAGGAGGGGCAGGAGGAACAGCAGCAGGGCTTGGTAAACTGGAAACATAATTCAGCAATTGTGTTACCTGATTCTGAAGCGTCACATTGCTTTGCAGTAGCTGATTAATTTGTTGTTGCTGTTGCTCTACCAAACGCTGCAGTTGATTTAAATCCATCTTGCTTGAAAGATGGTTTGTTTAGGCCAGAAACAATAATGTTATGTCTCCTCTTGGAGATTCAAACGAACAAACACAAAGCAGCCGTTTCACAATCAAATCAAACTGAAGGAAAATAACAAGATAACGACTGGCAGAAATGGTTAGAACTCCTCTTCAAAATTCAAACAAACAGAGATCTCTTTGCAGAAACGTCCTCATTCAAAATAGTCATTTTGTTTCTGGCAAAAGGCACCAGCTCAGCTGTGTCCTTTTATACCCATTAAGGCAACGTGCTAATTAACTGGCTTGCCCTTCAGATTAACGTTTCCTGGTTCTGACGTCAATCCACGATCTAACAGTCATCAGATTCAAAACTCTTAACAGGACCGATCCTTTCAATCACAACACATAGGTATTCTAATAGATATAAACTAAATTCTAACTTGGGAAATATAAAATGAGGGGTTGGATGTAGAGCTTTTTACATACCTCGAAGAAGGGACCTTCCACAGCTGAGAGAGTTTAAACATCAAACCTTCCCCCCTCCTAAAAAAAAAAACTTGCAATAGTTGAGATGGAAGGGTGAAAGAAAAGAAAAATGAACAGTTGCTTCTACTCGACAGTAACTGTAACCAGCTTGAGATCTGCAAGGGTCTTTCTTCATCTACTCAGTCCTCTCCCCTCCCTCCTATTTCTAAAAAGTATTTTGAGTTGGTTGGTGCATTTCAAATGCATGGAACAGTTGCATCTGGGATTCAAGAACACAAACTGACAAATTACCCTTATATATCTCCAAAATAAAATTAATAAAAAAGACAACTTTCAATAACGTTTGACTGATTCTGACAGGATCAAATTTTTAAATGAGCTTAGTGGCAACCAGAAAGTAATCCATGATAGTTGTCAGAAATAAGACAGGTTCTGACAAATTTTATGACATATGCAGAGAATTTAGATGTTTTCTGCTCATCTGTTTATCTTTTATAACGTTCCATGAGATTTTGAAGTTAGCAAGAACAATTTATTTGCTATGGGTTAGTCTAGTAATATACACTTGGGGGATAAGATGGGTGACCTTGTTTCTTTAAAGATATATATTTACTACTTTAAATAGTAGTCAGTTTGATCTAGGGATTAAGACTAGAACTCGGAGTCTCCTGATTTCTAGCCTGGTAACTTATCAGAGGTGATATTCAGCAGGTTCTGACCAGTTCTGGAGAACCAGTAGTGGAAATTTTGAGTAGTTCAGAGAACCGGCAAATACCACCTCTGACTGGAGATTTTACAGTATCCTTCCCCTACCACGCCCACCAAGCCACGCCCACAGAACTGGTAGTAAAAAAAAATTGAACACACCACTGTACCATATGTATAAAAGCCAGTAGGGTGACTTTGAGCCAGTCACTTTCTCTCAACCTAACCAGCTCACAGGGTTGTTATTTGGTGGAGGGGTGTGTGCGAGGGGAATAGGCAAAAGGATTATAAACTATGTTATGTTTGAGTTGCTTATAAAAAATAATAAAGATGGGATATAAATAAAATAATACATATAAATACAAACTCACTAGAGGAACAAGCTGTGGTGCTGAGGAACCAGATCTCAGCTATAGAAAGAAAAAGAGGAAACATGCTCACAAAGAAAAGAGTACGTACCATTGCAGGGTAAAATCTTTATTAGGATCAAATAAACTATCATCAGCTTTCAAATGATGAAGTCTTCATCAGTGAAAGTCTGACAAAACTTTTGGTAGGAAGGCAGGAAGAACCTAGGCTAGGGATCTCTACAACTTACAATATGGCCAAAAAGATCAAGATATGCAACACACATGAAAAACACACTGAGCTTCAGTTGCACCATCATGAATGCCATTTTGCCTTTTTTTAAAACCATACCCTATAGATGTATCTTAGCCAGATAGTACAGCCACAAGAACTGAAATTCAAAGTTGCTCTTAAGGCAGATGTTCTGAAATGAAAACACGGTTGTGGCCAAGTACTATTGATTTCAGATTAAACATAGCATTGATAAACAAAGAAAGCACTAGGTTTTCCCACAACTGGAAACACAAATACTGTACCCTAAACTGAAAACAAAACTTTCCTAAAATGTAGAAATGAGAGAAGTTATCTTATTTCTCATCTATTTTTAAACATAGATGTACAATGGTTAAAATATTGCGCTAGGAATTCAGCAGTAAAACTCACTGGGTTACTCAGTGAAGCCTAATTCACTGTGTTGTTATAATGACCACTCACACTGGGCTTGTAGAGGAAGGTGGAACATATATGTAATAAATAAAATGTAACAAGTAATAAGTAAAAATGCAAAATGTAATAAGTAAAAATATAGCGTACTGAGTGTAATACTCAGAATGTGTCTATAAATACAATAGACAGATTAGCTGGGGTCTTGAAATACAATTGTGTTGAATAAGAATGGGAGAAAGATTGTAGATTAGCTTGCAAATCTGGTATTGGGCAAAATATGACCCAAAAGAAGAAAACTGACCAAGAAAAACATTTTTTCTAGATCATTTAAACAGATTCCATAGCCTTAGCCTTATAGTAGTGGCTGACAAAGAAAACTGTACAAGTTCTGCAAAGGGAAAAATCCTTATTTCTGCCCTGAATAGAAGGAAGAGATGGATGTGATCAGAGATTTCCCACTGAAAATTACTAAAACAGCAATCTGACAGTCCAACAACAATGTTGCTGCCCTGGTTCACATTTGGGATATGAGAAAAAGGCTCTCAAGACAATGCAAGTGACTATGAAACATTGGATAAAAAAGGGGAACTGATTAAATCAAATTACATCCAAGAATTTGAAAGAACTTGCAGATATTATTCTCAGGGTGAAATACCATGGGGGCAGGAATGTTTCCAGGGAATTAGAGAACAGAAAATATTGTTCCTTTAAAAAGAGACAAAAAAGACAGTTTGATATCATTGTTGATGCTAGGAAAACTGTGGAACAGATTATTGAACAGTTGGTTTCAGAACACTTAGAAAAAGAATCCATTGCTTGGCAAGACGCAGCAAATTTTATCAAGAACAAGCCATGCCAAATCAACCCAATTTCCTTTCTTGATAAATAATTTGTTTAGTTGACATAAGGAATGTCATTGGGGTGGGCTGTAACTAGCTTAACAACCAGTTCTGTGAGCACGTGCTTCACACGCTCACATGCAGCATTCGAAAAACACCAATCTCCAGCTCACCTTCTAGCCTTCCCTAGTAAGTAGAATAAGCTGAGCTACGGTAAGCCATTTTGCCAGGCAAATCAGCTGAGCTGCAAAAGAAGGAAATGTAAGACAGAATAGCACAGGGGTGAGTGAGTAGGGCCAACTGATCATCATTCATGTGGGTTTGCTAGAACCAATCTGAACCTGCAGTAGCCCACTACTGAATGATGTACACATCAGATATCTAGACTTTTTTGGCATATTTGGCAAAGCCTTCCAAAAGTCCTAACAGAGAATATAGTAAAATATGGACTGATCCATTCTGCCATTTGATGGATATAGATCTGGTTGCACAGCACAGTCATATCCAATAATGTAGATCAGTGAGTCCACAATAAATTTGAATCTGTTCCAGTTCTGTTCCAGTTTTTGAACTGTTCAACTTATCTGCAACTGATTTGATTTAGGAATTTAAAAACTCAAATACCAAATGTGTGGATGTCATAAACCTAGGGGAGAGTGAACATCTTAGAAGATGAACTTGTCAAACAATGGCAAGAAAGTAAATTTTAAGAGGGAGAAATGCAAAGTTGTTCATTTGGCTGGTGGGGGGGGAATAAGAGGAATGAATATAGTATGAGGACCATACTGGGAAGTAGCTCATGCAAAAAGGATCCAATGATTTTGGTAGATAACAAAATATCAGTTGGGAGGGACATTGGGGGTCTTCTAGTCTAACCCCCCTGCACAAACAAGAGACTCTATTCCAGTGTTGGTGAAACTTTTTGGCATCGAGTGCCAAAACAGAAGTGTGTGTGCCTGTGGGAGCACCAGAAACTGGAAGAGCAGCTCCCCAATGCATATGCGTGCACCAGGAAGCTGAACTTCCAGTTTCCGATGCATGATGTGCGCCAACCACCTGGTCTTCCAGTTTCTGGCATGCATGCGTGTGTGAAGACCAGCTGGCTGTTGCCTATTGCTCTTCTGGTTTCCGGCACTCCCATGCATGCAATGACCAGCTGGCTGGCACACATGCATGCACCGTAACCCAGAAGAGCAATGGGTGACATCTGGCATGCCCAGAGAGATGGCTCTGCACGCAACTTCTGGCACACGTGCCATAGGTTCACCCACGGCTCTATACTATGCTAAACAAATGGCTGCCCAATATCTTCTTAAAAACCTGGTGTGAGCCAACAATGACATATTTCCCATTTCCCCCAGGAAAAAAAAACTAATGCAATCATACACTGCATCAACATACTGGTTCAAAATTCTCTTTAATCTGCATTGGACAACCAGCACATAAAATACTGCATCCTGCACTACAACACATTTTAGAAAGCTACTGACAAACTGGACCATATCTAGAGGAGAATAAGGAAGATGATAAGACAACTGAAAAGAAAATTTATGAGATGCAATTGGATACAAGATATGTTTAGCCTGAGGGAAATTGGGAAGAGATATGATAATTGTTTCCAAGGACTGAAAGATAGAAGATGGTATAAGACTTTTTTCAGTGATGTTCCAGATGATAAAACAAGAAACAATAGATGTAAATTACAAAGGAATTAACTTTCTCTTGGCTATCAGGAAGAATTTCTTAATGGTAAGAGATACTTAATCATGCAATAAATTGTGAAAGGAGGTTTGTGAAGTTTCCTTCATAGAATCATGGTATTTAAGCAGAGACTACATGCACCTGCAGCAATGGTTTCCTATATATAGCAAAGGGCAGAAGAAAGAATCTCCAAAATCTTTTCCAAATCTCATATTCTATTATTTTCCTGTTTCTATAAATATATTCCTGTGTATTGTATTTTTAAAGAAAACCTCTGTTTCACATTGATTTAACAATCATTTTATGTCAAGGAAAGATAATTTTGCAAACTGGGTGAACTACTGATATTCAGTACATTTGTATGATTTGGAATAATATGCATTTTTTATTTTTGCATTGATGGTCTTTTGCTTCTACAAAAATGTCTATATGATTAATTCTTACCAGGGCTATAATTGTTAATTAACATTTTCTTCATCTTGAAAAGAAAAGCAAGAAGTTAAAATACCATGTGGGACTGAATAAATATTATATCTATGCTTCATTAGTTTATTTTGCCTCGTGTTCATGATAAAGAGTAAAAAGAAAATGTACCCCAAAATTCCTTTGAGAGTTCTAACAATTGGAATGCAATGGAGAAATTAGTCTGCCACATATAGAATTAAATTGTTGAAAATAATGTACTTGGTGAATTACATAATGGAAAGAGAAACAGAAAGGAAAGAAAGAGGAGCTGAAATTGAATTATCTTAATGATTCACCTGAAAAGGTGTTTTTTTTTTTTCAGTAATACAAGATTACGATTTTATTGAGAAATAATGGAATATTATTTTTGGTAAGTCATTTCAGAGAAGGGATCAGAGTGCAAATTACTGTTATTTGGTGTAAATGGATCTCCATTAGAATGCTGTTAATATGAAACTATGTCAAAATTCATCAAGGAACTTCACAGTTGTGCCAGCTTTAACTATATTAATATAATCCATAATCACCAAAAGATTATATGTGCTTAACCATCTTCAGAATCCTATCTAGCTGAAGCCTGTGTGGTTGTTTTGCATGTTTTCTTTGATAAATCACTAGACCTATTTCTTAAACAGGAACAAGGCAAAAATATATATGTCATGCATATGGTAACTAAGCAAGCTGAATTAATGAGTTTAATTGGGGGCGGGGTTAGAAAAGAAAAACCAGACATTTCTTTGATTGCATAATTATTCAAGTTTATGTTGTCTCTCTGCTCCAAAATTCCAAAATATGGTAAAGAAAGATATATAATATACTGTCATTCACCAAGTAATAATAGGATGGTGACATTTCGGCAGAATCTCATCTGCCATCATCAGGCTCGTGTATTGGGTTCGTCTTCATCATGTCTGTCAGGCTTTCACAGCTGTTTCTGTTTTAAATTTGGTGCTAGCCTTGTGTTTTGTTAGAATGGTTTTTTCTTCATCCTGATTGGTTGGGAGTCTTGGTCTATGTTTATTGGTCTTTGAGTTTGCTGTGTTCTGCTTGATTGGTATTTCTAACTACTGTCTGTTTTGTAGCATTTTTTGTCTTGATTAGTTGGCAACATTGTTTCATGTTTTAGCATGGCTTGGCTTTGGGTGAATGGCTGGCTATTGTTTATTAGGAAGTAGGTTTCATCTGGGTGGCTGGCTGGGGTGTGTTTGGGCTAGAGGTATTGGGGGGGGTGGTCTGTTTGTGTGCAGGTGTTTGCTGGCTTGTGGTGTGGAGATTTTTTTGTCTGTGAGTACATATATTTATATATATATATATAAAGGCACCGAGTGCCAAAATGCACACCCATGCATGTACACAGGGGCTGGAAACTGGAAGAGCAGCTCCCAGTGCACATATGCATGCTGGCCACCTGGGTCTTCTGGTTGCTAACATGCATGCATGCATGAAGACCAGGTGGCTAGCACACGCATGTGTGCTGAGGAGGTGCTCTTCTGGTTTCCGGTGTTCCCGTGCATGCAAAGACCAGCTGGCCAGTGCATGCATGCACGCCGGGGAGCTGCTCTTCTGGTTTCTGGAGCTCCTGCTGGCATGCGTGCATGCATGAAGATGAGCTGGCCAATATGCACATGCCTGCTGGGGAGCTGCTCTTCCAATTTCCAGCACTCCTGTGTACACGAAGACCAGGAAGCCCAACAGGCAACAGCTAGCATGCCCGGAGAGATAGCTCTGTGTGCCAGTTCCGGCACGCATGCCATAGGTTCGCCACCATGGTTCTATATAATAAAACCACCATTTTAGGGAGAGAGGGAGGGAGAGAGATAGAGAGATTACAATTATTATCAATTTAAAATATTAACACATTAATATATTAAAAGGCTGGAAGGATTAAGTGTCTTTGGCATTAGAACTGGAACCATAACAGAGTAGGTGTCAAGAGTGCCATCATTAAGATGAAAGATAAAACTATAAAAATAAAAAGAACACAAAAATCACAGAGAAATTATCCAAGATTGTCTGCAAAAATAAAAGGCATGGATGGAGTACATTTTGATTCAGTGTTCATAATGACGTTATTACATTCTGTCAAGTATGACTCAGAAACTGAACAAATCAAAAGATTGTATGATTAAGTAGCTGCAGAATTTAAATGCAGTAACAGATATGCAACAATGGGGATTTTAGGGGAAGAAGAATATAACATTTATACCGGACTATTATAATTAGATGTTTATTATAGGAATATTAGCTCAATTCTAATTGCTAAAATAAATGGTTTATTTTCTGAAAACTGCTGAAAATGCAATGGTCAGGTCAGACCATTCTTCCTATGTTGTGGCAGTGTTGTAAAGCTCAAAAATGTTAGAAACTGATTCATATTTGAATGAAAGAATCTTAAAAGTAGAATTCCCACTTCACCTACAACATATTTACAGGTTGTCCTCGACTTATAACAGTTTGCTTAGGGATCATTCAAAGTTACAAGTGACTTATGGTGGTTTTCAGAGTTACGACTGTGGCAGCATCCTCGTGATCATGTGATCAAAATTCAGATGCTTGGCAATGGAGTCATACTTATGACCACTGCTGGGTGCCAAGGTCATGTGATGCCTTTTTGCAACCTCCTGACAAGCGAAGTCGATGGGGAAGCCACATTCACTTAGCAACTGGGTTACTCACTTTGCAACTGCAGCAATTCACTTAACAACTGAGGCAAGAAAGGTCATAAAATGAGGCAAAATTCACAACAAATGTCTCACTTAACAACAGAGGGTTGGGGATCAATTGTGTTCATAAATCGAGGACTACCTGTATTAGATTTTACTCATCCATATAATGCCACCGAGTATCTTCAATTCATTTTGTAGGAGTTATATGTTGTTTATTGGAAAGAGCATTGGATCCTTTATGTCAAAGAATGATTAACTAAGTGACGGAACTAGATATCAATGTCTGCAATAACTTTGTAGCTCAAAAGTAATTCAGTCACAGAATTTCATTCAAACTGGAAATTATTCCTACTTTATCACTGATTGTATGGATTTGTACCAGATCCACAGTTTGGATTTCTCTCTGCAGAAAGAGATACATTTTTATCTAATGGGACTTTTAGTAGTCTGAAGAGAATTTATAACAGTTCACAGTTTTATGTAATGATTTATATTGTGCTGACCATGGTTCATAATATTTATGCTTCCCTCAGCATTTAATAGCAATTTTCAAGCTTTTAAAATGATATATTCAGTTATTTATGATCAGTTAATGATATGCTGAAACAGTACAATGATATTTGTAAATCTCTTGTTTACTCATCTTAATTCAATTTTTTTCTTTCCTTTTTTTTTACTCTCTCTGTTGAAATATTAAAGAGTGAAAGTAAAACAAAAGTCTAATTTTATTTCCCCTAAAATGTCTAATAAAATATATGTTTAAAAAGAAGACACCAGATCCTTCCTAAGGAGGTAGCTTCATAGGAAGGATATTACAACAAAAATGTTAACTTGCATTATGTCATTCTTCTAAAATATATTTTTAAAAAGTACATAGCAGAAACAGGCTCATAACAGGAAAGCTATTCCATCAAATGCATATATTAAGGAAAGAGATATGAACAAGTGAGTTTGTATCTTCATGTTTTTAACATATAAATATTTATTTATAGAATTATATGACATTTCAATAGAACAAGTGTAGTATGGACTTTGAGTTTGTTTTTTGGGGTCCCTCAGAGGGATATAACTAACTTAGACCCTTGCCCAAGGAATGATACAAGTCCTTCTACCTGGAATTTTTTCCTCTAAGCATAACACTTGAAGAGATTGTTAAAAATAAAACTAAACTGAATGACAGGAGTATTTGCTCTAAAAAGTGTAAAGAGATATTAAATAGGAACTAAAAAGAGATTTGAAGAACATCCTCTTATAAGTTCTTGGGAAGGAAGATAATGTTCAGAAATAAATCAAGTAGGCTGCTATGTGATTCACTGGACTATAAGAAGAGGAAAAGATAAAGCACAGTAGACTTATTTTACAATACCCAATCTCAATCAAGTAACATTCTAGTCTTCCTATGGAGTTGATATTCTGACCTTCTTCTTGAAACTCCTCCATAAACAAAGTACTGTACTAAACAATGGTAGATTCCAAGAACAGCTTTAGAATCAGTGTGAATAGGATGACTAGAGAGACTTATGATAAAAGTCCCAAAAAAGTTATTCAAAGTTAACACAAGAGTATTACTCCAAAATGCAGAGGTAAATAATTAAAGGGGCTGAAAGAGACAATTCTTTTAATTCCCCAAAAGAAAACCATACTGACTTTCATGATCAGGAAGAAATCATCTTCTTAAATCATTCAACTACTTAAGTCAATCTGGTAAAAACAACCCAGGTATTTACTGATATGCTAGTTTTTAGGAACTCTTTTATAAGAACCGAAAGACCTTGTAATCAAAAAAAAAAAAAGAACATCCATTTTCTCAAACAGGTGAATAGAGAAATAATAGCTGCTATCAATCAAAGCAGCAGGTGAACACTGAAAAGTTCCAGCATGTATTGGATGTGTGGATAAAAGAATCGGAACAGTAATACGTACAAGCCCAATTTTATAGTTCAATCTACTATTACAATATGATGACCATCATTGGTGAGACACGGGATCTTTTTTCTCTTTTCAAAAGTTATAATTCATCTCTAATCACCCAGATGCCTTTAATCTGGGTGATTAGAGATGAATTATTCAAGATGTATGGTATGTAAAGAAGATTCTGAACTCAATATTACAAAGTTCAAAGTGGCATCAGATTTTATTTACCTCCACACCTGGAGATAACATTGATAGTTCAATCAAATGAACTTACTAAATTTTTGTAGTTAAACCCAAATACTTTTTTGATATCTGAGAAAATATAAGTTTATCATATAACTACCGGTAGCAATAAGTCTTTATTATATAATTAGCAATTCTAATTTAGAAATGTCTCAGTTTCCTCATACTATACTTTCTCAAGTCAGCTCAGTTCCATACAAAGAAAATGGGAAGATGGCAGCAAGGAACCAGTGGTGGGATTCTACCAGTTTCCCTACCGGTTCAGTGATTGTGCAGCTTTCCAAACAGTAGCTAAGGTTCTGCCGCGCCAATCTGCTGAGAGGATAAAGAACAGAAAACCACAGGGGCAGGTGGAAGGACCAATCCTGCACTTTTCTCTTCTTTCCCCTCTCAACTGATTGTCGGAGCTTTTTTGTTACTACGAGTTCAATGAAACTGGGCTGAAGCAGTAGCATTTCACCACTGCAAGAAACCCATGCAGATGACACCAAACCACAGAACATTACTACTTTCCTACAGACTTCATCTGAGATTGAGTTTCTTACACAATCTCAGAAAATAAAGAATTAATATGGTGTTTAATCTTTGTATAAATTTAGCAGTGCCTTATTTGTCAGTTTCAGAAATTTTCCCTCCATCTTCAAAGAAAGGATCTTTTCTTCTCTATGCTGATTATATGATTCTTTTCTTGGAAACAAGAAGTGGGTTGAAAGGATTGCAAAGAAGGAGGAGAAAAAGAAAGAAGAAAAAGGATACATTATATTGAGGAATAACTATAAAGTAATTATTCCAAAACAAAAGTTATGATTGTTCATAAACAATCTAAAATGATTAAATAGTCTACTGGAGAAGCTACCATAAAACAATGCAAGCAGATTAAATATCTGTAAATATTGTTTAATGAAACACGGAGTTGGAAGGCTCACACGGAGTATATTAAAACAATAACAAGTAGGACAATTGGGATACTACAAAAGAAAGCAGATTAATGGCTTCAACATTAAACTGTCTTGTGGGAAAATTATATTGCAAATTCTGGTTAAAAATTTAGGACTAGAATGCCCTTTATGTAAGGTTTTTAGAACATCAATCTCCTACTTTAATCAAGTTAAATTGGGCTTGGCATCAATTAAAGCTCCTGTTGATAAGGCCTATCTTAGCATTTATAAGCATACAGAGTACCCCAAAAGTATTTAAGCTTAATGCTTAAAACTGCTCTATGATTTGGGGGATATCCTATATTTCTCCAAGAGTCCAGGTCTTTGGTTAGACCATACTTGGATTTGTTAATCAGCAAAAGAACTGGAAATCTTTTTTTCATACACTGTTGGACAAGTAATCACTTTTCTATCAACTATTCTTTTAGAATCTAAGAACCTATGATAGTTGGTTTCTAATTTGGATTATCCATGGGTAAAAGAATCTTATAGTGATATAGCTGCCTTCATGTGGTTAAAACTGGACCATAGACCATAAACATTTAGTTAATATAATCTTTTACAAAGGTCAAGAAACATTTATAGTTTTAAGATGGCAACCTATACCTTCAGCAATGATTGAAGGTAGATAATTGGAAAATTCCTGTTTTATAAAGATTTTCCTAGCCATTTTCAAGTTCTACTGCTTACTTTTTATGGTGCCCAATATATTTATCAGTCCATGAGAAGTATATAGAAAAGAGATGGTTATACCACAACTCAATTGAGACAAAAACAAACGTAATGTTTTCATTCTTTTACCTAGATTTTAATAAGGGTATGCCATAGAATGTAGTCCTATTTGCACTAGCAGCACAAAAATATGTAACCTCCATCTTCTATATCCCTGCATTCTGGCAGGAAGAGTGGAGAGAGACATTATATTTGGCTAAGATTGGACTTAAGCATAATACATAAAATCATATGTTGTCTTACCAGTTAATGAATATTTCAGCTTTAACCACAGCAACAGAAGGGCACACAACAGACATAAACTAAATGTAAACCACTCCAAACTTGTTTTCAGGAAGTACAATTTCAGCAACAGAGTGGTCAATGTCTGGAACTCACTACCTGATTCTGTTGTTATATGCTCAAACCCTCACTCCTTTACCCTCAAACTAACCTCTATTGACCTCACCCCATTCCCAAGAGGTCTGCATGGGGTGTGCATAAGTGCACAATCATGCCTACCATCCCTTATTCAATAAATATATACAATTTTTGTATTGTATACTATTGCCTTCTGTGGTGATTGTGCCCACGGGGACAGAGATTCTGAGAGAGGAGGAAATGGTCTGTCTATATTTTATCTCTCTCAAGAATGAGAAAAGCTAACTAACTGAAAATAATGATAATACCTGGCCTTAAGCAAGATGGAGAAAGCTTGACAACAACTGTAAGAGCAAAGTTTAATTTTTGCCTCAACTGCTCTATTAAGCATATAAAAACACAGTAAAGGTCCAAACTCCATTTGCATTATAATTGCTTCCAAGTAATTATCAGAGGTCCAATCAAGGTCATGAAAGACAATTTTAAAAATAATTGAAACCTTAACATATAAAAGTTAGAAAAACTTTTCAAATCACAAACTTGAGGTCCAAACTGAATGCTGTCCACATGCATATCTTATAAACAGAATTAATAGATTCAAGAAGCAGTAGGACTTCACATTAGATGCCTCTTGCTGCTTTTCCTCCAGATTTTTTTATAAATGGAAACTGTCATAAAACCAAAGCAGCATGTCCAATGGTCAGGGATTATGGATATGTATGGATGTGTTGATTTTTAAATTAAAGGAAGCAAATTAAAGAGTAACCAAGAGGGTAAAAGACATAGCCACAGACATTGTTTATAAGCTCAAATTATCTGTCTACAGTAACTACCAAGGCAAAAATAAGCTAATCAAGAACATTGCAGGCAATAGTGGGTAGCATGCAGAAAATGGTCAACAATGTTTATTTTATTATTTTGGGCACTCTGTTTGCTGAAAGAGATATTTTGCCCCACTACTTATTGCTGGGGAGCTTCTGAGAGTCAATTAAATATTGGTTACCTTCAGGGGTGGGATTCTACCAGTTCTGCCCACCTCTGTAGAACCGGTAGCTCTGAAGAGCAGCAGACAGAGAGCATACATAGAACCAGTTCTATGTCTGCTGCTGTTTTGGCCCACCCAGCCACCTGGGTTCTTACCTGACCTTGATTCCTGCTTTTTCAACCGCAGCTGCTTTACACAGCACAGCTGCTGTTGAAAAAGCAGGGCAAAAGTGCTTTTTCAAACATTGCACACCCACGCGCAACACTGCTCAGCTGTCCAGGCAACTAGGTGACAACGATATACAATATGATGGCGAAGCACGCATGCACATGCAAAACATAAAATCACTGAACCGGTAGTTACACTGGTCAGATCCCACCCCTGGTTACCCTCAAGAAAAATAGAAGCAAAATTCATCCTTGCTATGCTCACACTGAATAATCATGTATTATCCAGAGTATTTCTCACAGGAATTGTCACACTGCTGACTGTTCCCTGTCCCCAAATATTATCTCATTTTCCTTCATATGAGATGAATTAAGGTAAAATGCCTAATTATCTTTTTTTTCTTCAGGATGCCAAAGAATGCTTTCCATGTTACCAGTTCCTTTTTGAATGAACTCTTGAATATAAGCTAAATATTGAGGCTTTCTTTTAGGATGACTTCTGAATGACTATTGGGTGCCCAACCAGTTCTATTGGTCTCTCAGTTGTTGTCTCACAAATTTTGAGATAAGAATATTCCCAACATTATCCTGAAAGCATTCATCATTTCAAAAATTTTGGAAGGGTAGCCAGGGAAGCTTTTCATAAAGCTTCTTAGGATACCCAAGTCTCCCCATAATTCATTTGAATGCAATTAAGTCAGATAAAAAGGTTTGGCTAGTATATGGAAGGATGTTTGGCATTTATACCAGCGGTTGCCAATCAGTGGGCCCATGGCCCACTGGTGGTCTGCAAGAAAATTTTGGTGGGCTGCAAAGAAATCTCACCCCCAGAGCAATCCCCAAAGCAATTAATCCAGGCTGCACAGAAACACAAGGTTGCCCGCCCACATGGCCTGCAGGAACCCTCCCTACCCACTCACTCCTTACCCAGCAAACTTGCCTGCTAAATTTCTATTTTTCCTTTTTCTGAGCATCATCTGTTCTGCTGTGCCGGGAGATTTAGATAAGCTAGAAAGCCTGTTTTGGGGCCATTTTCTGCCCATTCTCAGACCATTTTTGGACTATTTTGGCCAGCAGGTGCTGCAGGTGGCCATGGAGGGTAAAAATGAGGCATGGGGGGCACACACAGCCCATTTTAGCTTCCATATTTACAGACCCCTCACATCCCGGACATAAACTGTTTCAACTCCTTCCCTCAAATAATGAGTTTGCTTGCAAGCAAATTTTATGTGACAGACTGAGCTATCTGATGGCAGATAGATAGAACTCTGAATGAATCTGTGATTCTGTGAGCAACTCAATCTGCTGCCTGCTTTGCCTGATTTTGGGTAAAAGTTGCTCTTTTTTTATAAAAAATTCAATATTTATATAAATATTTATAATATTTACATACAAGCCATGCCCAGCTAGTCACATGACCACCAAGCCACACCCACAAATTAGACCACACCCACAGAACAGGTTAGTGGTCCCTGGGATTTAAAATTATGAGTTTGGTGGTCCCTGAAGTCCAAAAGGTTGGTGACCACTGATTTACACAACTGCAGTTGAGATTAGTTTCCAACCTTCTGCTAGAAGATGAAGTTCCTACAGCCAACAGAAGGCAAAACACGATATAGTTAAACAATAAGAGTAGATCTATGTCTCCACCTGTACCCATTAATCTAATTGGGTTTAAAGCTTTGGCACCCAGCTACTTCATTTATCTCTGACATGCAAGAGAAGACATGAAGGCACCTTAATTTTTCACTTAAATTCATTTTGTCAATAAGACATGCTACTTATTCAATTCTAACTCTATTGTACCCAGAGTTCTAAGGAATTAAGGTTACTAGGATTCATACAAGGTGCTGCAATACATCAACAATTTTGTTTTTGTTGGTCTCTGCTCCTCATTAGGCTGTGTCTAATAATGATAATTGTAGCTATAAGTGCTCCTTTCATTCTGCATTCCTCTGTGCAAATTTCATTCATAATGAGAAAAACAAATTCATTCCAATTATCTCCATCAGATTAACCACAGGAAGATGCCCTCTGATATAGGTAGCCATAATAAACTGACCTGCAAAATAGGAAAGAAAAAGCATTAATGAATCCTGGGAACCAAATAGGTGAATGGCTGGCAGTTCCGAGAGATCAACAGCATGAGACTATTTATCTGCAATGGTTAAAAAAAAAAAGATTCACTCAAGATCTTATAATAAACAACTTGGAGTAGTGCAACTAGGACTAATCCTCAGTGCTGAAATTCAGGATTCTGCAATTAATGAAGCCTGAAAATGATCACCCATGAAAGGGGGAGGAGGGCCATGGCCTGTTTCGGGGCCATTTTCAGCCTGTTTTGGGGCCATTTTCAGCCTGTTTTGGGGCCATTTTCTGCCCATTCTCAGATCATTTTTGGACTATTTTGGCCAGCTGGTGCTGCAGGTGGCCATGGAGGGTAATGTCAGTTTATCTCTGGGCAGGACTTCCAATGAAGATATGTACTCATCATAACTTTCATCCAATGAGGAAAGAATGATGTAAACTTGATGCAGCTCTGAAAAAATCAGTTCCTTTTTATATAGCTCTTGAAAAGTTCTTTTCATGAAGTTCAAATGAGTTAATATATTTCCACCTTTCAGAAGACGTGTTCTAAACAGTTTATGTGTAAGATGTATGTGTGCACTTACACTATCACGAACATAAATCCTCTTCAAATTCTCCCAACACCTAGCAGCAGACTCTTCTCCATGAATATGGACTAGCTGCTGGTCACTCAGTGTTAGTCCAATTATACAAAGAGCTTGTTCGTTGTTCTGTTTAAAGTCAGCTAACTTCTTGGCATCATCCTAATCATCTGGATCCCAAGCATTTACATCTGGTGGATTCTGAACTGCATTCCATAACCCTTCTCTATGCAGAAGTAGACTGCACTTCATAGACCAGGAAACATAATTTGTTCCATCCAACCGGGTTAGTGATGGGTCTTGTGTCATCTTTACCAGGACAGTAACCCACAATTAAACAGTAAACAGCTGTCTGTATATGGTACTGTGTATTCACACTAACTCTCAGTTATCTGAGTCTGGTATGGCCTGGGCCCATAACCAGTGTTGAGGTAATTCCCCGTTAGGAGAATGAGTGCACACAGGGAGACGTAGTGAGAGTGGTGAGGAATAACACACAACCAGCACACAGATACACTGCATAGTAAAATGTAGGTTTTTACTTCCAGTAAATGGTTAAGCAAAGTCCAACAAACAGTCCAAGTCATACACAGTTATAGCAGTCAGTTTTCAGTCCAGGGATAATCCAATAACAAAGTCCAGTATCAAAAACAGTTCAATAAAAGACTCACATCAAATCCAAGAATAACGATGATCAGCAACAGTCAATAGGGAAATGCAGGAATGGCAACACTCTCAGAAACCAGGTTTCTGGCTCCATCTTATGGCCATTTGAGGAACCACACCCAGTTACAATATTAGCATTCGCTTAAAGAGACAGCATTAAAATGTCTATCCTGGTTTATATATTTCCAACCCGACTGTCAGGTGACTTACATTCCTAACACACCCCACGAGCCAGATCCAGCCCACAGGCCTTGAGCCTGACCCCCCTGATCTAGTTGAATTTCAAAACACAACAAGAGGTACTCCTACTTCAGAGCAGAAGCTGCTGACTAAGCCCATTATCTTTTCTGGACAGATACTTCTTACTACAGAAGTTAAATAATTTCTTTAATTATAGCTATATTGTCAACAGGGAACTTAACCTGGCAGAAGTCATTTTCCTGCTTCAATGTTGCCATACTGCATGGAAGGGGGAAAGGAGGCTGGAATGCTTTGCTAGACACAACACAGATCTTTCTTGTGAGAACCAAGGCGAAGGAGGAAGGAGGAGATGAATACATGAGAAGTCCACAAATTAACCTAATTGGTCAATGTGATTGATGACACTGGGGGGAAGGGGTCAGTACTGGTTTTAACTATACTGTAACCATAGGGAAAGTCAGAACTGTTTTTCCTTCACAGTGTGCTGATATGATTTACCCAATAAAGAAGTTATTTGAGGAAATATTTGACCTCAGAGTTCTGATTTGCTTGGGTTCATTAGTCAGAACCTTTACAGATACTGTATCAGGAAGGAAATGCTAAAATGGATTGAAAAGTCTTCCTTTGACCAGGTGGAAAGAATATTCTCAGGCCAAGGACTGTCATAGATCAGAGATCTGTAACAAGAACCTCAAGAAATGTATTCTCCCCCCATTGTCTCCATTATCGAAACCTGTTTGATAAAAGCTAAAAGACTGCTCAGTTGGTCATTTCATTCTGAACATGTCTTGCCTTTGTCTTGGTAAAAATGAAAAACTGAGCCTAATGGCAGTAACTTGGGTAATTTCTTAATTCCAAACCAGTACCCAGGGAACAAACAGAATTCTTACATAATTTTGCAAGGGAAGGCTGAAATGGATGCCCACACTAATGATAGAAGCCAGCTTTAGGAAAGGGGAAATTTTAAGCAATTAACACATTTTACCCAACATTCTTGCTTCTACAGCAGCTGAAATCCTATAAGACAGGTAAGTAATGTGCACTACAGGCTCAATATCCAAGGCCAATTTTGCATTGCTCTGGACCACATTTCAAAACTCTAAGGGTTCAGACAGCTAGAAAGAACCAACCTTTTATCTGGCAGCCTGCTGCAGTTTGAAGACAGAGAGAAAGGTGTACTGAAAGAGAAAGGAACGTGATACCTGCTTCAACTTTTTTTTGATTCTGTACTCATCCATTCCCCTTCACCCTGTAGCAACCAATACTGTAGGGTACTTTGGGAGCTATGTCTATTGAGAGAAAAAGAATTGTATACCTTTGGGCTATTATGTGTCAATTCTTCCCCATGTTGGTTTCTTTTCTTAATCTTGTACTTTAATCCAACCTTCTTCCTTTCTCCACCTACACAACACAACATTCTCAGTAGGAAATAAGTGGCAGAAATCTTCTTTCACTTACAGTAATATAGCAGCTTTTCCTTGAGACCTAGTAATAACACAACAGCAGATCATGCAATAATAGTCTTCATTTGTTCGAGGTCACAAGAAACTAACATCTGAAATATTTCTCCAGTTAAAATATTGCTGCAAGACCAAATAACTTCATAGTTTTCTACAAAGAAAGCTCTTTTCAAATAAGCATACTTTGAATATATTTGTTGGACTTTTACTATTGTTTTTTTTACAAAGAAAGACTTAAGATTTTCATGGAGAAATGTTAATAGCCCATGACATAAGACTAATGTCACCAAGGGGAACAAACAATTAGGTGAGAACTGAAAAGATTTCCTGGGAATATTTGAAAAGGGAAAAACCATCAGACCTGGATATTGCTTTTTTTTTCCTGGAAAAAAAAGGAAATTACCATATTAAAAAGAAAGAGAATATGAGCATTTTAAGCAGGGCTTTGATCCAGGTCAATTTGTACTATTTTGAGACACACCCTCATGCATTTCTTTCTTTTCCTTTTTCTCCCATGTTTGGTTCATTTTGTTGAACTAAGATTGAACTGTACTTTTTGCTTCAGTACTTAGGAGCAGATATTTTTTTTGCCTGAAGCATGAAATAGTCTTGGACGATACTATGCAATATTTAGTACAGTATATTTGTAGTTTTCAACACAACTATTAAAGCACTACCACTTTTTACATTAAAAAGAGTTTTCAGCAGTAGCCATTGCTTAGCAGCTACTGTAGTAGAAATGCCTAAAATTGACATAGAGTGAAAGAAGCAGGCAACCATAAATATAAGTCAACAAGAATTCTTGTTATAGCAGCCTTGAGGTGGTCTCTCTCTTCTGAATGCCTGGTTCATTTCACATGAGCTCAAAATGGCACAAACAGATAAGAGAATGTAAGCTGATGATGTAAAGCTATTCAACACCACTGACAATGCTACTACCCTTCAAAAAGACCTTGACTATGTGTCAGAAACAAATGGCAACTTTAAATCTCAACAAATAAATGCTCTATCTTACATATTGGCAAAAAAAATCAAAAAATGAAATGCAAGCTGAATAGTCAAGATCTTGTTGATGATCCAAGCTCTGTAAAGGACCTTGGAGTACTCATCTCAAATGATCTAAGTGCTAGGGCCCACTGTAACCACATAGCCAAAAATGCATTAACTGTTGTTAACCTAATACTATGTAGCTTTTTCTCTGGTAATATCACTCTACTAACTAGAGCATATAAAACATTTGCTAGACCGATACTTGAATACAGCTCATCAGTCTGGAACCCGCATTATATATCTGATATTAATACAATTGAGAAAGTCCAGAAATATTTTACGAGAAGAATCCTCCACTCCTCTACTAAAAGCAGAATACCTTATGCCACCAGACTTGAAATATTAGATCTAGACAACCTAGAACTACACCGCCTTCGATTCAATCTAAGTATAGTATATAAATTTATATATTGCAATGTCCTACCTATCAATGAATACTTCAGCTTCAACCAAAACAATACAAGAGCACAAAATAGATACAAACTAAAGATAAACCGCACCAACTTGATTGCAGGAAATACGACTTCAGCAACAGAGTAGTCAATGTCTGGAATACTCTACCTGACTCTGTTGTTTCTTCCCCAAACCCCAAAATCTTCAACATTAGACTGTCTACTGTTAAGTTTGAGCAATGAGAGGCTGAACCAGAGCATGAGTGCAACAGTACTTTATTTTACAAATAAAGGGCTGACCGTGCTTGCCAAGCCTGGAACTGGCTCGCAGCAATCAGCAGCCAGTTGGACCCCGCAGCCTGCTTTTATAGCTGGCTGCTGGGGAGAACTGACCAATGGGAATGGGGGAATAACGCCCACACAAAGTGAGTGGACCTGAGTGAGAACTCCTTGAGTCCTCAGGACATAACACCCCTTCCCCCAGATGCGAACACGCATAGTCCTTGAGGTAGATGGGGGTTTGTGTTGGCGCCCGGAGCGGCGCAACTCGGGAACATTGTCTGACTGTTCGGTATCAGTCTGTGACGGTTGAGCTGGCATAGTGTCGCCAACACTCTCTCTGGACTGGGCATCCTCGGAAACCACCGGGTTGGTTTCTGGAGTCAAACTCGTGGGTTGGATCCGGTTGATCAACTCTCTGGGCGCTGTTGTCCGAGTTTGGGCTGACCGGGCGACGCTGGCGCAGACTGGTCACTGGGTGCGGTGTGGCTGGGTGGCGGATGGGACGGTTCCCCTTCGACTGGAGACTCTGGATTCTTGTTTGCGAGGTTGCTGAGGCGCCTTCTGAGTTGGTCTATGTGTCTCCTCCAGGCGCGACCATCCTCCAGCCTGACTCTATATGATCTCGGCCCGGTGACGGCGATGACCTCGCCCGGAATCCAAAGTGGGTCCCCAGCGAAATTCCTTGCGAATATCGGCTCCTGTAACATAAAATGTCTAACCCCGAAGTGGAAGCGAGGGAGAGTCAGGGCAGTATTGTGGGTGCAGTCTATCTAATACAGTCCTCAGGCGCCGGCCCATCAGAAGTTCCGCTGGGGACTTATTGGTGACTGCACAGGGGTTGAGTGCTGGCTCATCAGGAACCGTGAGAGTTTGTGGTGCCAGTCATCTCTGCCAAACCTAGCGAGGGCCTCTTTGGTGGTCCTGGCGGCCCTTTCAGCCAACCCATTACTCGCAGGGTGAAATGGGGCTGTGAAAATGTGGCGAATGCCTAGGTTGGCTGCAAAACGGCTGAATTCTACTGATGCGAACTGTGGGCCATTATCGGAGACCAAGGAGTCGGGTAGTCCATGGGGTAACGAACAGGCGCGTTAACACGTTGGTGATTGCTAGTGTGGTGGTCGTGGATAGCTGCGCCACGTCTATCCACTTGGAATAAGCGTCCCACGACCACTAGGAACATCTTTCCATGCACGGGCCGGCCAGATCGATATGGATTCTAGACCAAGGGCGCTGGCGCTCTCCCATCTGGTAGGGGGTGGCGATGGGGGAGCAGGACGGGATTCCTGGCAAATGCTGCAGGAACTTACCCAATTGACAATGTCCTCGTCTAGACCCGGCCACCACACGTAGCTGCGTGCCAACGCCTTCATTCTCACAATGCCGGGGTGTCCCTCGTGCAACGCTTCCAGGACTCGGACGCAGCGAGGTCGGGATGACCACTCGAGTGCCCCACAGTAGACAACCCTGCAAACTGGACAGCTCCTGCATGCGAGTCTTAAAGGGTGCGAATTTGTTATCAACATTGCCTCCCGGCCACCCCTCCTCACCCAGTCGAGCACCTGGGCGGCGTTTGGTCTGCCTTGGTTTTGGCGGCGATGTCAAGGGCGGTGATGGGCAGGTCCAACTGGGTGATTTCAAAAATGGCATTGACAGGAGCTGGGTCTTCAGCCGGAGCGGGTAAGGGGCAGCGACTGAGTGCGTCAGCGTGGGATAGAGTTTTGCCCGGGCGGTGGATAAGTTTGTATGAGTAGGCCGCTAGGAAAAGCGTCCACCTTGTCATCCGAGGGGAGAGGACTTGAGGTGTCTGTTTGTCGCCGGCCAGTAGGCCCAGGAGGGGCTTATGGTCGGTGACCAGTTCGAAGAAGTGGCCAAAAGGAATTCGTGAAACTTTTTCACGGCTGCAACAGCTGCTAGGGCTTCCTTGTCTATTTGGCTGTAATTTCGCTCCGTGGCCGAGGCGTCCTGGAGAAAAAGCGATGGGGGCCTCGGCGCCATTGGCGAGTCGGTGACTAAGGACCGCCCCAATTCCAAAAGGGATGCGTCTGCTGCTAGTACTAAAGGAAGGTTGGGGTCGAATTGGATGAGCACTGCCTCTGACGTAAGTAGTGATTTGACGGCGTTAAACGCCTGGTCTTCTTTGTGCCCCCAGTGCCACGGTGACTTTTTGTCTAGTAATCTGTGTAGGGGTTCGGCTACTGAGGCTTTATGGGGCAAAAAGGATGCATAAAAGTTTAGGAGTCCCAAGAAAGCTTGTAGCTCCGTTTTGGAGGTCGGTGTGGGAGCTTCGTGGATCGCCCTGACCTTGGACTCCAGGGGGTGAATGCCAGAGGCGTCAATTTTATAACCCAGAAAGTCCACCTGTCTAGTGGCAATGGCGCATTTTTCTTTTTTTAACTTGAGGCCATGCTGTCTGAACCTCTCTAACACTGCTCGCACTCTCTGGAAGAGTTGGGGTCTGTCCCTGGCCAAGACCAAGATGTCGTCGAAGTAGGGTACTACACCAGGGAGGCCCTGTAAAATCCGCTCCATGAGGGATTGAAAAATACCCGGGGCAACACTTACGCCAAATTGGAGGCGCTTGCATCGGAAGGCACCCCTGTGAGTGACGATGGTCTGAAGTTCCGCTGTTTGGTTATCAACAGGGAACTGTTGATATGCTTGAGACATGTCCAATTTAGCAAAAATACTGCCCGGTTCGAATGTGTGCAATAAGTGCTGAATGACGGGCACGGGGTAGGCGCTAACTTGTAAATATTTATTGATTGTTGTCTTGTAGTCCGAGCAAATTCTCAGGCTACCATCTTTTTTGAGGGTGTGACAATGGGCGTCTCCCACTTGGCGAAATCTGTTGGCTCAATGACCCCTTGTTTTAGTAGTTTATCCAATTCAGCGTCTAGTTTTGGTCGAATAGCAAATGGAACTCTACGTGGTTTTAATCTGATTGGGACTGCCTGGGGGTCAACGGTGAACGAGATGGGGGTTCCATTATAACACCCCAGCTCCTCGCTGAACACATCTGCGTAGTCAGCGAATAAGGAGTCAGTGTCTGAGGTTGAGACAGCATGGACTCCTGTTAACCCTAGGCCGAGGTGGGGAAACCAATCGAGCCCCAATAAGGTGGGTAGATTGCCGTTAACTACCACTAGAGGTAGGTGGCCTTTAAAAAGCTCTAAAACTGACAAAGAACTTGCCTCTGCCGATCACGGGAATGGCCTTCCCCTGGTAGTCCTTCAGACCGAACTGGCATCTCTGAAGCCGGGTAGTAGATAGGCTGGGGTGGAGTCTCTTGAGGGTGTTCCACGAGATTATTGAGAGCGCTGACCCTGTGTCAACCTCCATGTGGCACGGTTTACCTTCTAGGGAAACGGAGAGAGAAATTTTACTAACAGAGTGGCAAGTACGCCTGGCAAGGCGGTGCGTGCGACAGTTTAATACTTGCCTCTGTGGTCCCGAGTGCGAGGACAGGGGTCTTTGTGCAGCGCTTTGGGGGCTTGGCAGACTCTCGCAATGTGCCCCTCTTATGGCAGTTGTTGCAAACGGCTCCTTTAAACTTGCAGGTGGCCCTTTGATGTGATCCCCACAGGCTAGGCACAGGGTGATGTGCTTGGGTGGACCGGTGTATTCTTGTTTGGCCCCTACCTGCGACCGTCTGTCATTGGTGAGGCGATGGACATCGTTCTCATCGTTGTGGCCTTCCTCCGCTTCCACCTCTTCGGAATGGACTGGGAACGCTGCTAGCTTGGCGCTTGGGCCCTGAATTTCGGTGGCTGAGTTCGTTGCTAGCTCGGCTGCTAGGGCCTCCTCTACCGCTTGCGTGAGGTTGAGGTCTTTTTAGCTAGCAGTCGCCTCTGTAGGTTGAGATCCTTGACCCCACAAACCAATTGATCGAGGAGCATGTCCTCCAGGTATGTTCCAAACCCGCAGTGCAGGGCTGCTGTTCTGAGGCGGCCATATATTGGTTGATGGTCTCCTTACTTGATTGCTTCCTCATTCGGGCGTGAACCTCCTGGCGATTTGTGAAGGCCTGGGAGCGTAGTGGTTTGTGAGGATCTCAAGCAACTCGGACCACGGAACGTTTTTAATTCTCTCGGTGCCACGAGTGCTGCAGCGGTATCGTAAACGGTGGCTCCGCAGTAGATTAGGAAATAGGATTTTTCCGATGCTCTCCCGCATCCGCCAGGCCGACCGCATCGATGTAATGATTGAAGCAGTTCTTATACGATTCCCACTTCTCTTCGTCTGGTTTAAAAGCCGGGAATACTGGATTGGAACTCATGGTGCTGGAACTGCTGGGCTACCTGCGGAGAAATCTCTCTGGGACTACGAACGCTCGTGAGTTACTAGTGATATCAGCTCTGGAAAGGTTTTTTGCTACCCTCTCTTTCTCTCTCTCTGGGTTACCACGTTGGCTGCTAGCCGTTGGAGGTGTCTTGATTCGCGCCAAAAAAGTGGGCATTAGTGACTCTCTACAGCGCTGTGCTGTGATTCCTACTGGCTCGAAATTCAAATGACACCGTTTGAATTTCGCGCCAAATGCAGAGCGGCTGCGGCTCGGCGCTTCACTTTCCCGTAGCGAGGCTAACAAGCGGCTACAGGCGCTTCTAACTATTTGACTCAGACCGCTTTCTCTGGCTGCGGATCTGCGTTTGCTCTTTTTGATCGCTCGTTTCGCTAGCTGACCGCTCTCGCTGGCTGCGGATCAGCGTTTCCTTGTTGCCAGCCGATCGCTCTCTGGGCTGTAGATCGGTGGCTAGTGACTCAGCAGTTGCAAGGTGCTTCTGGTAGCCATCCCATCCTCGTCGCCAGTGTTAAGTTTGAGCAATGAGAGGCTGAACCAGAGCATGAGTGCAACAGTACTTTATTTTACAAATAAAGGGCTGACCGTGCTTGCCAAGCCTGGAACTGGCTCGCAGCAATCAGCAGCCAGTTGGACCCCGCAGCCTGCTTTTATAGCTGGCTGCTGGGGAGAACTGACCAATGGGAATGGGGGAATAACGCCCACACAAAGTGAGTGGACCTGAGTGAGAACTCCTTGAGTCCTCAGGACATAACATCTACTATTGACCTCACCCCTTTCCTAAGAAGTATGCAGGGGGCGTGCATAAGCGCACCAAAACATGCCTACCGTCTCTGTCTTATTGTTTCTTTTTTTTCTTATTTATCTTATTTTATCTTATTTATCTTAGTTATCGAATAATTGTTTGAGAAAATAAATAAATAAATAAATAAGAGAAAAAGTATTGAATGAATGACAGACTAGCCATAAAACCATGATTCTTGTTAAGGTACAGTCAAGAAAGTTTGATGGCCTCATACATGTGGAAAATGCTTTTCATTTAAATGATGCAATTCCCTTATAACCGAGGTCCCCAAACTTGGCAACTTTAAGACTTGTGGACTTCAACTCCTAGAATACTGCAATAATGAGGCCATACTTGGAATACTGTGTCCAGTTCTGGTCGCCGTGATACAAAAAAAGATACTGAACCTCTAGAAAGAATGCAGAGAAGTGCACCAAAGATGATAAGGGGTCCAGAAGCTAAATTGTATGATGAATGGTTAAGGGAACTAGATATGTTTGTTTAGCCCAGGGGTCTTCAAAATTGGTAGCTTTAAGACTTGTGGACTTCAACTTCCAGAATTCCTCCTCCAGTCATGTTAGCTCAGGAATTCTGGGAATTGAAGTCCACAAGTCTTAAAGTTGCCAAGTTTGGGGACCTCTGCCTTATAAGCACTATTATAATGACAATCTGGTGAACCAAAATCCACCAGGTAGCATTTTTTGAGGCACTCTGAAGTAAATCAAGTGTCTCCAAAAGTACTTTCTATGTAATCTCTTCAAGGTGATCCAGTTTGAAGACTAGCATTACATTAAGATGTTTAAACATCAAATTATTCTGTAATGGCTTATAGTACTAGCTGACTCATATCCTTTCTAGGTAAGTTAGAAGCCAGAAGGCTTATAAGAGCAATTGAATAATATGGCACTTTGACTTCTTCTTTCTATGACTACTTTTTCCAATACATTTTATTCTCACTCATTTTCCAATTTTAGTAAAATAGGTAATTGATGGAAGAACAGTCTATAACATCAGTTTAATCACTTTATAGTAGTTTAAGGTCTTGGGGTGAATCATGATATGAAACTTACTTTGGGTTATAATGACCACAATTCAAAGTTCAGATGGAACCAATGCATGAATTACACGTCTTTCCTGCAAGTGGAGAAAAATACGTGGATACAGCTCACATTATATTAGGAGTAGGATGACATAAGAAGGTATATCAGCTTCTATGATCATACTGAACTGAAGTGCCTCTTTTGGATGTGAATGGAAGCAAAGTGGGTACAGTGTGTTACCATGTGTCTAGTCTCCCTGGGGAGATATTGACACCAACTTTAGGATTTTTCCATGAAGGAACTCAAAAGAACTTAATCTTTGTAGGCTTTGTAGCTTTGTTCACAATTAGGAGGTTCTGGTAGTTATTTGGAATGGTAATTGCTCCTTAAATTTTTAATGCTATTGTTTTTTCTTAATAAATTTTTATTGGTTTTTAAGACGAACATAGACAAACAAAACATAAAAACATCAAGCCATCTTCCATATATATGCATACAGTGTGCCGGTTGGTTTACAAATTGTTTTGTGCTTCCATTTCGTAGTCTTTAATTACAATTACAATGTATATATTCTCATGCTATTGTTAGCGTCTTGTTTTGCTTAAGGTTTTACCTATATCAATTTTTTTTAATGTTATATTGTTGTAAACTTTCATGAGTTGTGAGAACAAACAATATACAGAAGTAAAAAGGGAGAAAGAAAATATCAGAACCAGTTATATTTTACTTTACTTGACCTGCTTTATTAATTTATGGGTCAATTTGCCATTGAACCTTAATCCAGTAAAAATTATGGCTAATTTAACCATGAATATTTATACAATACAAACACAGTTAAATGGCAACATATCAATCCAGCAATTGTGTTTGGAGTAAAGGGAGCATTGTAGCCTACATGTGTTTCCCATGATTATTTTAAAGAGGTGAAGACATTCATTTGAAACTTCCTAAGTCTCTTTAAAAAATGGCACAGAATTTCATTTAATGTCTTGCTTCTTGCCTATGACTTTCTTGAAAATAACTGAGTGCAACGTCTTTACACCAATGCATCTAAAGGGTTTATAAAAGCTTCATTGTTTACTTGCATTTTTTGAAGAAGTTTCTCCATGTGAGAGGACTTCACTTGCTAGCTGGGGAATTCTGGGTGTTGAAGTCCCTATATTTTGAAAGTGCCCAGGATGGGGAACACTATGTTTGAGGGCATTTCTCCACTTCAGTGAGGTGAAATACTTTGTAGCATAATTATTAGTATATACTGTAGTTCTCAATCTCCTTGATAGGTCAAGGTAGCTAAAGATGTTTACTATGACCTAAAAATATATAGGTGCTTATTTATTCTAGCTCACCAGAAAATAACTATGCAAAATAAGAGAGTAGTAACTGTGAGAGGGATATTGGAGTCCTAGTGGACAATCACTTAAATATGAGCCAGCAGTATGCTGCAGCTGCCAAAAAAAGTCAATATAGTTCTAGGCTGCATAAACAGAGGGATAGAATCAAGATCACAGGAAGTGGTAATACCACTTTATAATGCCTTGGTAAGACTACACTTGGAATACGGCATCTAGTTTTGATTGCCATGATGTAAAAAAGATATTGAGACTTTCGAAAGAGTGCAGAGAAGAGCAACAAAAATGATTAGGGGATTGGAGGCTAAAACATATAAAGATTAGCTGCTGGAATTAGGTATGTCCAGAGGTGGGATTCTACTGGTTCGGACAGTTTCAGGTGAACTGGTAGTTCCGGTGATCATTGGGCCTCACCCACCAACCCCTGCCCTAGTTTGTTCTTTATTTCCATGTTTTGCTGCTCAGCTGATTCATGTAGCACGGCAGATTGCCACGCCTCGGCTGTTTTACTCACCAGGTCTGCAGTAGAAGGTAAGTATTAGAGCTGAAAATGGGCAGTTTTCAAATGCCGCACGCACTCACTGAACCAGTTGTTACACTGATTGAATCCCACCACTGGGTATGTCTCGTTTAATGAAAAGAAGAACTAGGGGTGACATGATAGCAACGTTCCAATATCTCAGGGGCTGCCACAAAGAACAGGGAGTCAGACTATTCTCCAAAGCACCTGAGGGCAAGACAAGAAGCAATGGGTGGAAACTAATCAAGGAGAGAACCAACCTAGAACTAAGAAGAAATTTCCTGACAGAACAATTAATCAGAGGAACAACTTGCCTCCAGAAGTTGTGAATGCTCCAACACTGGAAGTTTTTAAGCTGAGATTGGACAATTTGTCTGAAATAGTATAGGGTTTCCTCTTTGAGCAGAGGGTTGGACTAGAAGACCTTCAAAATCCCTTCCAACTCTGTTATTCTATTCTATTCTGTAGGCTTGATGAAAACAGGTTATATTCCAATCAGGAATATAACAGGCACATTTAAAGTTCATTCTTTGCTTTAAGCAGCTAAACTGAGGGCCTGGCCTTAATTTATTAGCAAAACTGTAAAAGGGCTTTTGCAAGTGAGCCATGAATTAGCTTCAACCAGTGCTAGTCCATCTTAATTACTTTGTCTATGCATTTGTGATGGCATGGCCATTATTAGAATTAGCAGTTAGATAACATTTACCAGAAGAAGCTAAAGAGACTGACCGCAAACACTAGTTATAGGAAATATTAGTCTACCTGGGTGATTGTGATTTTGTAACTGTGCAGAAGAAAATTGTAAGTGAGCACATTATTGGAACAAAGAAAAATAACCTGAGATGGATGGCAAAGAAATTTAATACATAAATAGAAGTTTTTAAAATGTGGCATTTAACTTAAACTGGGATTAAGGATGTCTGGGCAAAGGTATAGAGGTAAAAAGTTCATCATTGGCATGATAAAACACATCCAGAGATGGGGAGCTTAGCTAATTAATTGCACTCCCATGCTTATTGTTAATGTAAGCTGCCCATGTCTTCAATAAATCAGGAACAACTGGTGACATACCAGGAAATTCTGGTGTGGATATGCATTTTATAATACCAAAATTGCTTGTTGCTGGCAAGCTTCATTTACATTTGGCTTCCAAGCTTATTACTCTTTAATTCTGTCCAGAAATAAAGTGTTGAACCCGTTTCCTCTCTCAGAGTGATTATTGGCTTCAATTGTGCCAATAAACAAACTGATTCTTGACTCATTCTTCCACAACTGTGCTAAGAAACAGACCTGTGACATATTGAGGCATTTTTAACATTTTGTTTTTTGTTTTGTACATAAGCATTTTAGAAACTTGGCTGTTATATTTAATTCATTCGTTAACTATAACTAATTAACTAAATAAAAAACAGCACATTAACATTTGTGTTTTTAAATTTTAATTCTAATCACTGCTACTGAAAGAATTCTGATAAAATGAACTGAATATTTTAAAGTAATACATGTATCTTTAGATGGCAGCCAAACCAACGAAACCTGGAACTACTTTACAGTCCACCCCCTCCTCTAAAACCCCCAAGAACATGTCTAAGGATACCAAATGTTATAATATTATTAAATGTCTAATTTCAGCATCAATTAAATAAAGGAGTGGGAGAAAAGCATACAATATCCATCAGCATCATTTTAATTACAGTTGCAAATTTAAAATGACCACATTACAGCTACAGAGCAATTTAAAAGGGAGCCAAAATAAAATGTGCTAACAAGAATAATTTAATGGGGCATTCTTGGACTGTTGCAGCCATCCATAAACCTCATGGGTTATTGCACTTTCCAAAAAAAATCCAGCCAATAAAAGGCTACATAAAAGTAAACACATCATAGGTATTAAAGAAAGACTACATAAAAGTAAACACATGAGAGGTATTAAACATAATAGTAAACATATAATAAGTGAATCAAAAACTTTTTTAAAACGGTATTTTTTTTTTCAAATAATGATCTCCTGAAGCTATCTAAATGGTTGAGTCCATGGCAAAAGTTTGTCTAGAACCAAGTTGCTTAGTATTTGGTAAATATGAACCCAATGAATTAAATTTAGGATTAAATTTTAATTCTACCGTTCCTTATGTTCATTCTTACTCCATCATTGTTACGTTTTGCATAAGATTAGAATATTGTGTTTGATGCTGACACACTCTTAAAACAAGCATCACAAACTTTAACTAGTACAAAATGCCATTGTTTCTTTTCAAGAAACTAGTGAAGAATGGTCTTCCGCTGTCATTATCTGTTGTTCTTCATTCAGTATGTTAATTCTTATTTTTAATCCTTAGTAGTTGTAGAACTATTATTGAAGGTTGGCTTCCTTCCATATGTTATCTACCATATACTTCATGAACTCTCTGAAATCTTATTGTTATACAGGTTTTTAATGAGTGGATGTCCACTAATTGCATGAATAATCAATTTGGGGGGGGAAGACATCTTATAGACTCCCTTACTTGAAAACCCACTTAGCTGAATCATTCTGGAAATATAGTGGAGATTAGACTTATTGCATGAATGGTTAATTACTTCCAAAAAAGTAAACTCTTTTTTTTATAGGTATAGATATACTGTACTATACTAGATACACTGTATTTGAAAAGATGGGGATCAGATGGAGATCAGACACTTTTTAATGAGCATTTCTATGTATAGATTGTAGAAGATAAAATACAGCCTTAATCCTACTATATATGCTGAAAATGAATAATGAAAAAGAGTCCTTCTACCCGAAGTTTGTATGAAGTCTATATATAAAACAAGAGTTGGACAATGAGATTCAGCTTGTTCTGAATGGGAATGGCCTGCCATATTTGGTCACTGAGTTGCAACATAACATTTTAGAAAGCGTGTTTGGTACAGTGATAAAGCTGTTATATGGAATCTTAAGAATAACTTCCCTGTAATATTGTGAAGAGGAAGAAATAAATGGTTGCTTCCCAAAACTCTTTGTCACTCAGGTGTTGCTTCCCTGTATAATTTAATAATGTGGAACCAGGATTATCAAAACAGTCCAACATGTGATGTTTTACTGTAGTATGGCATCTAAAGGGACATCAATTGTATCTATACTCTACTTCTGCTTTGTTACTACCCTGAAGATCAGAAAACTCTATGATTTTAATCGTTCATACTGCAATCTCTCCACAATTTGAACTGTAGCAAAGTATTGTCCAGTAATAATGGAAATGAGGTACCAATATCTTCCATAGTTAGTTTTTTATTTATTTAGTTAGTTAGTTAGTTTTATCGTTTTATTTACTTGCTTATTTATTAATCAAATTTATTTTATTCTTGACATTTATATGGATGCCCGAAGGGACTCTGATCAGTGCACAAGAAAATTATGAAACACTCAACATATAAAAACCATTATGATTAAAATATGTTTATTCATTCATCAACTTTATATGGCCACCCATTTCACAAACAAATGGCTCTGGGTAACATACAGTAAGACTGTAACACAGTTGTCATATAAAAAACAATTGTTATTGAAATATGCTGGTTACATGCTGATCACCTTAATGTTATTCAATGTTAATTTTTTAAATATTTCAGTGATATAGTTTCTGGCCCACAACCATAATAAAATTTACCTGCATATGTCTATTGCATATATATTTCACTAAATGCATCACATCATAGTTTCTTAGATCCTTTCCCCAAAACTATAAGCAAAGTTAGAGATTATATTGAAGAAACTCAATTGGATGATGTGAGTATCAGTATATTCATGTGCGGGTGGGGGAAAAGGTGGAAGATACTGCAAAATGCAAGTATGATACATGCTGCTTTTTAATTAACCCAGTCTTAATCTATTTGGTAATCCCTGTAAAAATGTAATTTAGCTTGATATATTTTTTTAGCCAAAGAGTATTTTTACAGGGGATATAAAACTATAAAATACAGACTAATATTTGATTTGCTATTATATTACCTATGTAATCAGTGCAAAATCTTCCAACCCAGGCAATGAAAGGCAAAGAGAAGAAAGAGTTATTCTTACAAATGGAAAAACTTCACAATCTGTCCCAAGTTCCATGGAGCTCCATTGCTGCAATTTGAGTTGTACCATTTTCGAAGTGGAAGAAAGCTGGCTTGACTGCCTAAGCAGTGACCAAACAAGTATCAATAGATAGGCCTTTTGGGGCTCCTGTGTCAAAAATTGTGTGTGCGCTGGCGCTCGCATGCCAGCACCCAGAAGGCAATGTGCCCCTCTCATCGCCTGCACATGCACACGTAATTCCCCATGCCCCCCATGCCGTTCCCCCCCTTACCTGCACTGCACCTCACAGCTAATTTTTGGATAGCTTGAGGCCTTTTTTGGCCTCCCAGGGGCTTGAAAAAAGCCTCTGCAGGCCAAATAGGTCTGTTTCATCACTTCTGGCATTACAGGAAGTGACGAAACAAGCCTATTTGGCCTACAGAGGCTTTTTTCAGGCCTCTGGGAGGCCAAAAAAGGCCTCAAACCAGCCAAAAATCAGCTGTGAAGCACATGCATGCGCAGTGAGGTAAGTTTGCCTCGGCTTGTGTGTCAACACAAATGGCTCTACGTGCCACCTGTGGCATGCGTGCCATAGGTTTGCCATCACAGAGATAGGCCCTCTTAACTAACTCTAATGGAGTTGGTCTGAAAAATATGAATGCCCAACAGATGGTGACTGTTCTATATTAGCAGGCTTGAAACCCTGCATCCCTATTGGTCCAGAAAGACAGCTACCTGATTGGACAGTCAGGACGGCTGTGATTGGCTCGCTAGGAGTCTACCGTGATTGGATGAAACCAATCGCGGGAAACTCAAAGCAATGTCATTGGCCATCTAGCCGCGGCCAGCTCTATAAAAAGAGCCACCACGAGCGCTGTTTTTACCTGGGACTAGCCTGTAAAATAAAGAGCTGTTGTTCACTTAACCTGAGTCTCTCGTCTCTATGAGCCCAACCTGCTGAACTTAACACTGGTGATGAGGATGGGATTGTGAGACAACGATACAATCCAGCACGTGGCAAACGGCACAAAAACAACCATCAAGATGGCCAGCAATGCCACGCCACTCGCACCTTTTAACCCGGCCACTGAGGACTGGCCACTACATCGACTGGTTTCAGAAGTTTTTGGAATGCAGCAACCTGAAAGACGCCAACGGCAATCGGAAATGGGCTGTATTTCTAACACACTGTGGGCCCGCCCTGTTTAAAATGGCCAAGGCTTTGGCAAAACCAGTGGACGTCAAGGCAATGGATTGGGACAACCTCGCACCCATCCTCCGAAACCACTACGCCGCAGCTGTGCCTACCCTCATTCGCCGGCACGATTTTTACCGATGAGACCAGAGTGAGGAGGAGAGCATCAGCAAATTCATGACTGATCTAAGGGACCTTGGAGGTTTGTGCGGATTCACTGACCTAGATGAGGCCATGCGAGACCGGGTCGTCCTCAGCCTAAAAGACCCCATACTACAAAGCAAGCTGATAGCCAAGGGCGATATCTCCCTCACTGACACCCTAGCCGAAGCAACTGCAGCAGAAGCCACCCGCAAATCGGCAGCCCGATGCGGCGATCAAACGGAACCAACCACCATCCTGTCAGCGAGACGGTTTCATCATTGGAGAAACACACCACCACCACCCACCACGGCAACATCGAATTCCCCTCTGACAGCGACTACAAGGAGGAAGAGATTCACCGACTCCAGTCAGAGCGCGATCGACGGAACCGGCGGGGTCATATGTTGGGGTTCCAGTGCGCCAGCTGTGGAGGCAATCACCCCCGTTCTGAATGCCGTTTCCTTGACGCCATTTGTCGGCATTGCGAGAAGCGGGGGCACATCGCAAAAGTATGCTGAAATAAACGTAACCACAGTCCCCGGCATCGAGGTGGCAGCCCTAGACAACGACATGGCACCCCCCCAAGCATCGGGATCACCAGACTGACAGCTGATGGAGCCAAGATGGCTGGAACAAACGATTCAACGAGGCGCCGAGAAGAGACCCACCAAACGGTTATCATCGGCCATTCATCAACCATAGATGCCTGAAAGGTACGCGTAGTGGTGGACATCGAAGACCAACCATGCACCATGGAGGTGGACTCTGGATCCTACCTTTCCATGGTCTCGTGGCACACCATCAAACGCCTAATACCCAGCATTCACCGACATGTGCTAAGCGACCAAAAGCTGACCCTCAGAGACTACCAAGGGAACCGCATTCCCGTAGCTGGCATCAAGCACTTCAAAATCACATTCAAAGGCCACACCAACATACTGCCACTCACCATCATGGACAAAGACCACCCCAGCCTGCTCGGGCTACAATGGTTCGTGCCTCTAGGAATAGAAATGTCAGGCATCCACCACACAAACAAAGAAGATTGGGAGGCAACACTCACATGGGATTTCCAAGATGTCTTCAATGACACTTTAGGCAAGTACAAGGGGTCCCCAATCTCTTTCAATCTCAGCCCCGATGTCGCCCCCATCCGTCTCAAACCACGGCAAGTGCCTTTCGCTCTCAAGCCCAAAATCAACGAGCAACTAAATAAGCTCATCGCGCAAGGGGTACTAGAGCCTATTGACCATGCCCGCTGGAAAACGCCTATAGTCACCCCTATCAAGCCAGATGGCTCCATAAGAATCTGTGGGGACTATAAGGCCACCCTCAACCATGCCCTACAGCAAAGTGCCTACCCCGTGCCAGTAGTTCAGCACCTCCTGCACTCACTGGGGGGAGGCCGGATCTTTGCGAAGCTCGACCTGGCACAAGCCTATCAACAGCTGCCAGTTGATGCAGAAACCGCCGAGGCACAAACGATTGTAACACACCAGGGGGCATTTAAATGCAACCGCCTCCAATTCAGCGTCAGCGTCATGCCCGGGGTCTTCCAAAGCCTCATGGAAAGGCTGCTACAGGGAATTAAGGGAGTAGTGCCTTATTTTGATGACGTGCTAGTGGCAGCGGCTAATAAAAAACAACTAGAAAAACGTCTAAGGGCCGTACTACAAAAATTCAAAGACTCTGGCCTGAAAGTTAAAAAAAAGAAATGCCAACTATGCACTGAGAGAGTTGAATTCTTGGGGTACCTCCTAGACAAACACAGAATTCACCCCACCGAGAAAAAACTCAAAGCCATCAAGGAAGCCCCCAGACCGAAAAACAAGATGGAACTTCAGGCATTTTTAGGACTCATTAACTTTTATAATGTTTTCCTACCCCAAAAGGCGACCGTGGCAGAACCATTGCATAGACTGTTGGATAAAACCACCTCCTGGACTTGGGGAAAACGGGAAGAAAATGCCTTTCAACAGACAAAAAACCTCTTAACCTCTGACGCAGTCCTCATCCAATATAGTGAAACCCTACCGCTAACAGTCACATACGATGCATTGCCTTTTGGAGTTGGGGCAATTCTCAGTCATACCTTGCCAGATGGGAAAGAGGCACCCATCGCCTTCTTTTCAAGAACTTTGTCCAAACCGGAAAGAAACTACAGCCAGCTGGACAAGGAAGCCCTAGCGATTATTTCCGGAGTGAAAAGTTTCCACGAATACGTCTACGGTAGGACCTTTTCAATCATTACTGATCACAAACCCCTGCTTGGCATATTGGCAGGCAACAAGGCCACCCCAAACATCCTGTCACCTAGGATGACTAGGTGGTCCGAGTTCCTGGCTGCCTATAATTACCAGCTCACTCACCGACCCAGTAAGGACATTTTGCACGCTGATGCTTTAAGCCATTCCCCCCTTCCAGACGAGCAAGACGACCCAGCAGCCACGATACCAGTCCTTCAAATAGAAACTCTACCCAGCCCTCTCCTGACTGCGCCAGACATTGCCTGTGAAACAAAATAAGACAAGCGGCTGGTGAGAGTCCTGAGCTGGATAGAGAGGGGTTGGCCAGAAAATGACAAAACCGAACCTTTTAAAGCCTTTAGGAACCGGCAAACTGAACTTTTCTTGCAAAAAGGGTGCATACTTTGGGGAGACCGGATGGTAATACCAGAGACCTTACAAAAACGAGTACTGGACATGTTGCATGATGGGCACCGAGGCATCGTCCAAATGAAAGCCCTGGCCAGAAGTTACACTTGGTGGCCAGGGATGGACAAGCAGATCGAAACATGGGTAACCGCCTGCAACAGATGCCAACAAACACGATCCAATCCCCCCACAGCACCACCCCTGGAATGGGAAACCCTGAGAGGCCCCTGGTCACGGATCCATATAGATTTCGCCGGCCCCACTAAAGGACACACATTTCTGATTACCATCGATGCTTATTCAAATTGGCTGGAAGTTAGCACTATGAAAACAACAACTACTGAAGCCGTCATAATGAAACTAAACAAACTCTTTGCCACACACAGTTTGCCAGACATGCTAGTGTCCGACAATGGACCACAGTTCATGGCGCTGGCATTCGAACAATACCTGGCTGACCGAGGCATCAGACATGCTTTAACATCGCCCACTCACCCAGCGGTGAATGGGCGGGCAGAACGAATGGTTCAGTTTACCAAAAAAACCATACAAAAAATAGAAGACGGCAACATTCAGATAAAAATTAATAAAATGCTACTCATACAACATATCACGCCTAACACAACCATGAACAAATGCCCAGCGGAATTACTTATGGGCAGAAGACTCCGTTCACCACTAGACCATTTACACCCCACATATAATCCGGAGAAACCCCCAGGCTCCACCAGCCGACACCACGCATTCAACATCGGCGACACTGTTTTTGCAAAAAGTTTCACCAGAGATCCTCTCTGGGTACCCACACATATCACCCAAATAACCAGACCCCGGTCATACCGCCTAGAAACAACCGATGGGCGAAGCTGGAAGCGACACATCAACCAGTTACGGTCAAGGCTAGCCAGCACACCTCCCACAGACAGTAATAAAGAAATCAGAGGGAGGGGGAAACCTCAAACATTGAAAAAGAAAAACTCTTAACGCAAACAGAACCCCCAATCAGAAACCAAACAATCAACCAATCATACTCACCTGAAAACGCAGGACCATTGCAGATGGGTGCTTGACCTGAAAGGAGTAGCCGGACAAACTCGACCAGCCCAGAGAATCCAGGCAGGAGTGGCAGAGCGAATCACTTGACCAACCCGGGCAGACCAGGCAGGAGTCGCAGCTATAGGCCCGGCTCACCCTTCCAGGCGGTTCCACCAAGATGGTTGAGAGCGACGTGGAGCCCGTCTGAACCAGGTGACGACCAGAGACCTACTAAGACGCGCAGGTCAAGTAGGCAGGTCTGAAGACCCGCCTACCTATGCAACTACGTCACCCCACCCCTTGGACGAAACCAAGAGGGGAGGGGTGTTCCATATTAGCAGGCTTGAAACCCTGCATCCCTATTGGTCCACAAAGACAGCTACCTGATTGGACAGTCAGGACGGCTGTGATTGGCTTGCTAGGAGTCTACCGCAATTGGATGAAACCAATCGCGGGAAACTCAAAGTGATGTCATTGGCCGCCTAGCCGCGGCCAGCTCTAAAAAGAGCCACCGCAAGCACTGTTTTTACTTGGGACTAGCCTGTAAAATAAAGTGTTGTTGTTCACTTAACCTGAGTCTCTCGTCTCTATGAGCCCGACCTGCCAAACTTAACAGTGATGAAGATCTACAACAGGTCTATTCAACTCTTTGCCACCATCTATTCATCATTTGTACCATTGCAGCCCAGATCTTTAGATTTTTTTTTCAGCTTATTTCTCAGATAGTGTTAATAGCAAATTAGATTTTTAAAAATTAATACATGATTCAGCTGGGTATATATCTCAATTTCATTTTCAGACATCCCGCTTAATAGATGTTGGGAAGAGGAAAGCAACATTTGGGGAACTAATTAAGTATGCTTTCCCTTAAAGAAGTAAAGCTGAATTCATATTCAAAGACCTATTTGTGTATTTCAGAACATATAATATGAACACACAGAAATACTGAAGTTTGAACATTAAATAAACAATGCAATAGTTTTAAATTTGGTCACTTACTAGCTCTTAATCATACTCAACAATAAAATCATTTCTGACATGTTATACTATAATATTTTCACTCTGAGAACCTTATCAAAATTTGACTCTCATAGCAGCTGTTCTTAGAATTAAGCTGTCCTTCCATGGATATGTCTGTCCTCCCAACTACTAGCAGCAAAATCCCTTCAGGGAAATGCTAAGTCCATCATCAATATGCATTTAAAGTATAAATGCTTTATCTCTCATTCTTACACTTCATGGGAGCCTACAAATCAAACATTAATTCAAGCATTAGAATTCAAAGAATGGTACAGCTCACCCCCACATTTTACAGAAAGTAAGGCAAATTCTTTCCATTATGAACTTGGGAGAAGACCTTTCCTGAAAACAAGTTTCGTTGAGTTTCACATTCAGTTACAGTCTAACAGAGTTGGGCAAAAATCAGGAAGGGAATACGTGAATCACCTTGGGGAATTCTGAGAATTATAGTTCTAGTACATATAAAAGACACTAGGTTTAGAGAAGGGAGTTCTATGGCAGGAATGGTAAGGTGATGCACTCCAGACATTGCTATGTTTGACCAACCCTGGCCATAATAGTTAAAGATACAATGTAGTAGAGTTTCTACCTGATATGTGATACCTGAACTATGACACCTCAGATACCAGTTCAGGGTATCTGAGGAACTGGCTTACCCTGATGGGACCCACTTCCCCATTCATTCCAGTGGAAGGGGCCTACTTCGGATCCAGAGATGGTATTCAGCAGGTTCTGACCAGTTCTGGAGAACCAGTAGTGGAAATTTTGAGTAGTTTGGAGAACCAGCAAATACCATCTCTGGAGATTTTACAGTATCCTTCCCCTGCCATGCCCACCAAGCCATGCCCACAGAACCTGCAGTAAAAAAAAAATGAATCTCACTACTGTTCAGATCCCCTTGGCCAAAGAATTTCGGCAGTTGGAGTCTAGTACCAAAGAGTCATTCCTGCTGTGGCCTAAAATCTTGACTTTTCTGCTTAGCCTGTGATTCCGATAGGGGCCTGCTACATTGGAGGTGGCTGACAGGGTAGAGAAGATTCTCATCCTCAGGCAGCTTGTCGTCTTAGTTCTTAACTTTTAACCTTTTTATTCTAATTTGGCTGGGGGGGGGGGGTTGCCCTTTTTATCTTTTTATTATATTGCAAGTTGCCCAGAGCTGCTGTATAACTGAGATGGATGATATAGAAATTTGTTAAATATATAAAAATACCCGAAAGCCAAGAAAAATGGTAGAAAGGAAGTGGGGAAAAAGTAAACTGTATCATAGCATCTTGTGTAAACCAAGCATGGTAAAAGGGATACATTGGAGGGATTGGAGGGAGGAAATATGGTGTTACTTTCATCAGGAAGAACTTAAAAAGAACTCTTTGCTTTCCATGCTAAACTCCAGATCAGGTCATTGACAAGAGTCCTAATTCTGCAACTATGAGCAAAGACTAACACCCTCCCTCATGGACTTATGCATAGGTATACTTCTATAACATCAAAAGATTACAGCAACAATTGCAAAGGTCTCCGTGCTTGTTTATCACTATCAACCCCTAACTTTTAACAATTTGCTCCTCCCTTCCATGCTGGAAGTAGCTTTGATCCTGCTTCAGGAACAAAGCTCATAATATGAAAGAGACAACTTAAGCAGCTGGTGCTATATTTTTGAATAACGCTGCACAAAAAAGTCAGTCTTTTATTTTGTCACTTCTTTTCTTTTTAAGGAGGTCCCTAGAAGAACAAGGGAGCCCTTGCTTGGAATGCAAAGGGTCCCAGAGTCAATCACTAGCCCAAAAGCCTGGAAAACCTTTACCATATGAAGTTAATGCCAGACTAATAATCAAATTAATGATTATTTCTCTTTCTCAGCTCAGGTCTGTTAAAAAATAATTGCCCACTTGTTTTATACAAAAAGGAAATATGGACATATGGTATTTGATATCAACATTTTGAGGATCTAATTTTAACAAAGAGGAGAGAACTATGGTGCTACTTTCATCAGGAAGAAGTTAGTAAGAACTTCTAGAAAGAGTGATGCCATCCTTATTCCTAGTCTGTGCCATGAGGAAATAATTATTTTTAAATCCCAGTGATCATGGTTACCATATTATCTGTGGTAAAGAAATTAAATTTTTAAAAATCCTTGCTTGATTAATTGTAGTTGATTGGAATTAGACTAACCAAATTGAAGCCAACATGTTAGTCATTGCTTGAATTCTATGATTTCTCATGAAGTGGAAGCTTTATTGAATTCTACAGGAGTTGTTATATACTAAATCCATATAACATTACTGACCAAGTCATGGATAATTTCTATTTTAATTTTATTAGGAGCTAATCACAGCACATTTAGGCTAGATTCAATCTTTTTTTTTAAATTTAAACAATCAAGTTATTTCATTTAAAATGAAATGAAACTGAATATGAAACTGAATCACAAGTGCTAATTATGTCAAAAAAAGTTTTAAGAATTTGTCTTTTTCAGTTTTATAATTTTACCATGAGTCTGAGTTAGAGATTAAAAATGATACATTCTTGATAGATTTATATTGCCATTCTCATGTAAAAGAAAAATAGTACTAATATTGAATGTTTTAGTCTTGAGTTGATGGATGTAAAAATACAACTGGTTTTTTTAAAAGTTCTTTTTTCATCTTATTATTTCTAAAGATATTTAGTTGCATCACTTACAAGAAAAAAAGGAAAAGAAGAAAACTAAGGATGGAAAATTGAGAAAAGAGACATAATTTTAATCAGAATACAATTTTTAATTTTTCTTTGTAAAGAAAAATAAAATAAAAAATTAACACATATCCCTGTAGTTTTCTTGATAAAATTTTGCAAGTGGTTTGTCCTTGCCTTCTTCCTAGGGCTGAGAGAGAGTGACTGGCCCAGGCTACCAACTGGCTTTGTAAGTAAGATAGGACTAGAATTCATCCAATTTCTTGCCCAGTTGATGTCTTAATGTCTATATCACACTGGTTTTCTAAATAGATACTGGTTAGAAACTTTCTATCTCTGAATAAAAACTGCTCAGCTATAAAACACTAAACTGACCATTTCATGTATGTCTATATTTGTTTGTGCTAAGATCAATTATTATGATGTGAATGCATTAGTAGGGAAAGGCGCGAAGTTTTTTAAAAAGGACATCCAAAGGATTTTATATGATGGCAAATAATTGAATACAAAAAGGATTGGATTAGCCATTGCAATGAGATTTAAGTATTTGCCTTCCTGGAGAGAACACCACCTAATCAAGGTGCAAAGAAAAAGATGTGTATTGCAAGAATAGAGAATAATATGCTTTTCTCGGATCATAATTATACATTTTTTATCTCTTGGCATGTTTTTGCTTTTCTGAATGTCAGGCACTCTACATGGATTAAAGGGTTGTACAGTAGTATGATAAAAAAAGAATTGGATGAATTAAAAATGACAAAAGAGCAGCATGTTACTAGATCTAGAGAGTCCTTCACATTTCATTTTCTGAGAGGTTGGTACTTTTGGAAGAAGATAAGAGAGGGAGGGAGGGAGAGAGGGAGAGCACCCCTTTGAATACCTAAAATTCATCTATGGTTTAACACCCTGCAAGGCACAAGTAAGTAACACTGGGGAATCTATTAACTACTTAATACTTAACTGCTTAAAGAAGAATGGGATTAGTTGCAGAATTGTGCATTTCCTCCTTTGTTTCCCATTGTCCTAAGAAGGCCCTCCTTTTTCAGAAGTGAGACTTTCACTATAACAAAGAACAAAACCACAGAAAAGAGCAAACCACAGAAAAAGTTAACTTTTCTTTTCTGATGTACAAAATGTGCCAATGCAAATTAGCAGTTAGCAAACAACCTAGATAGAATTTAATGTAGTTTGTAATGGGAACAACATGATGCAGAGAAGAAAAAGGATGAGTTATTCCCATCAGAGACAATAGTCTAGGAGCATTGTGATAACATTTTTCTTGCTTAGAGAACCCCAAAATTCAAGGGTTACCTTTCTCACCTCCGTTTAATTCATTTCTGTTGCTTGTGGTGACCCTCGTAAGACAAAATCTGGAATTAGAAAAATAAAACAAGTGGGGGAAAAGAAAAATGAGATATTCAGAGGAAAATGCAATGATACTTGTTAGCATTTTTGAACATACTATTTGAAGCAGGACATTTGGGGAATGAATGATCTTAAAAATCAATTTTACTTAAATAGGCTAGCATTAGCTAGGGGCTAATTTTTCAATTCAGTTTAGCATGAAAGCTAAACCAAAGTAAATCCCAGGTGAGATAAGAGAAATCTCAAGGAACAGTCTTTATAGGTAAGCTAAAGATAATGCTGGAAATCCAACAAATTGCTGTTTACAGTAAGACAAGAACAAAGATATCATAATATCAGAAATAGAGTCAAGATTATTAATGTTAACTCTGGTGAGTTAACAGATGTTTCCAATGGAAACTAACATATACTTGAAGAGATTGGATGCAATATAATACTGACATTCCCCTGATTATGGCAAATGCATGTTTTTCATGGCTGACTTCAAGGTTTTGTGGTCTACAGAGTCAAAAGCCTTTGTATAATCAATGAGGCCCAACTAGAAATATTGTAAATGCAAATTTAATGTAGTTTGAGAACTATTTACAACTTTTATTTTAGTTTTGGAATATAAATGTATATATTCCAGTCTCTTGATTGCTGCTTTGCTTTTCATACCTGTTTTACAGCCCATTTCTTCAGCTGCAGTTCGAAATTATGATGGTGTTGAATGAAGAGACTTTGGATCCCTGCTCAAAGCTCCAACTATTGTAGCACCCCTGTGATCAAGTAATCAAAGTTTAGGTGCTTGGCAACACACCTGTCCTTAGCATAGCAACTCCTCCCCCCCACACACACCTACATACAGGAGCCTTGACTATTTAGGACATTGGTATGTGAGTTTCCTCCCTGGTCTGCCACTCATAATAGGCCTGGGCTTCCTCTCTACCCTAGAAGTCTGACTGGTTTTGGCTATCAGCCCCAATGGTGTGCAAAAACTTGCCCAGGCTAGAAGGTCTTGGATTGCTAGGCCCATTGCTACACTCATGAGAGTCTGGGTCCTTCTCTCTGCCCTGCATGTCTGTATGGGAAGGCCTTGACCAGTTCAACCCATCAGTGCCAAGAAATTTGGCACAAGCTGGAATGCCACAGCCAACTAAGCAACCTGTATACTGGCCTTCTTTCTAACCCTCCACTCCTGGGAAGTTGGGGAATTCTCCCAGTCCCATCACACCTGGAAAGCCTTGGCTGATAGGACCACTGTGTGTAGGCTTTCTCATTGCTCTACCATGCCTGGGTCCACTTACTTTTCTCTTTTCCTGTAACTTCTCCACATAATGCAAAGCAGAGCTAGAAAGCTAGCAAAAACAATCTTCCTCAAGTTTAGAGGGGTCTTTTCAGTCTTGAGGAAGATTGTTGTTGCAAGCTTTCTAGCTGTGACTTGCATTGGCTCGATGCATCTGTCAGCAGTCAGAGAGAAAGGCAAAGGTAAATTGACTTCCACATGGTGGGAGAAGGAGAAGGCCCAGGCCTCTTGGGTATGGTGGAGCATGGAAAAGCTTGCCTTTTGACCCACAGTTTTTTGCATGATAGTGGGCACTGGGCCTCCCAGGGCTTTACCCACCTCCTGAGGACCCTTAAAAACCTGTTTGGTTGTTTAACAACCTGTCTGGTTGCTTAATGACAGCAATGGAGTGAGCTGGGATTGCAGTCATTAACCCAAGTTGTCACATATCTTTATTAATGACTGTAACAAATTATGTCCAAAATTCCAGACTCGGTGCAGCCATAAGTTGAGGACTACCTGTAATACTTTCTGTATCACCTTTTTAAAATTCCATACCCCCAAATTTAAGTCCTTATGGAATTATGTTAAAACTGTTAGACTTCCTAAAGTAGATCATAGCATTATGCATCCACCAACTACCAAGATGATAAGAATCAAGAAATTATATCATGCTAACAGATTAAAACCATTTAGTACTATTGTAATTTACATCCCACTTACCCACTCATGGAATTAAGAATGGGACAGGGCACAGGAAAAGGTAATTCTAAAATCTGCATTGGAATCCCTTGCTGGTTCAAAAGTAGTCCACTATTTGATCAAAAAAGGAGAGAGTATTCTTCTTGATTAAAAGCATGCTTTCATAATGACAGACATAATGACATCCATTTTCCCAGACATTCAAGTCAGAGCAAGTTCAAATGCATTAGCACTTAACTGCAGAAGTCCCCAAACCATCAGATGTCATTTTTAATTAGGTTTGCTACTATTCCACTTGTCTCTCAAGTTGAAAAGGGAAAAGTTGAAGTCCATTTCGTGCACTTTTTTCAGGTTTTATATTTTTGAACCTATAGGCCTTTGGTAGTGCCAATGTTACAAGAACTATAAGACTATTACTTACCAGTTCCAGATTCAGAGACAGAAGTAATAAATCTTGATCTTGGCAAAAAATTACTAGTAGATATAATTTGTAAATATTTTTTGAGAAAACATCCAAGTTTATTTCATTTTTTTCAGGAGGCAAAATTTCTAACAAGGTAATAAAACCCATGGGCTCAGCCAAGGATTACTTTATAGAAAAGAATTAAATCACATATTCGAATTGTATGGAACAGCATGGTAAAGTTAAAATTCAAAATAACAGTAAGATCAAGTGCTGCAAAAGATTAAGGTGCTGTATTATAATACTTCTCCTATTTTGTTTCTGTAATTTAGAGAATAGGAGACTAGACTTTTCTTGAAGAGAAGTGGCACTAGGGATTTTATTCTGGGAATATTTTGTTTAATTATTTATTTTTATTCTGGGCAATTCACAGGGTTAAAATATAATTTGATAAACCTTGCTTGATTTGATTCTTTTATACGGAAATGGACTGCTGTAAAACACTTAAATGAGTAGGCAAAAGCAAAACTATGAGACTGGATGACCTTGAAGGGAAAAGGGGACTGGTAACATAAAGGCTACTATCTTTTCTAGAAGTCTAAAGGTGATCACTGGATGAGTTTAATAAAGAACAAATTTATGTTAGCTAGTATTGGTATTCTAAGGGAAGATGGAAATGCAGAAATGTGAAGATATCAAAATGGCCTCCATAGTAAGGTGACCCCCCCCCAACCTTATAGAATGTACAGGTAATTTCCATTACTTTTAAAATTTGTTATATATTCTTGAAAGGCATATAATCTGTAATGGTGTAGACTCTGGGGCTTTTCAACATTTCTATGGCCAGGAGCCCAATAATCACTGTAGATTTGTGCAGGCCTATTAGAAACCATACTTTGTCACAAGATATTCAGGTGCTTTGGTTCCTTATTTAGTGAGCATTTTTCCAATAACTATTCCTTGCAAAAACAATTCAGGCACCAACAATCTTTTGGAACAAATGGCACACTGGAAATTTGAGAGTAAGTTGTAGGCACATGCACCAAGTTGTAGTTATAGGTGTCTTAGGCAATCACAAACTCTCCTATACCAGAATCTAAGCAAATAATTGGGCTGTAAGCATCTGCCATTTTTGTTTTTGTTTTTAAGACTATCGTTGAATCTATGTAGAGCATAGATAAGATTGAAGCCCTTAATTTATTTTCTCCTTGAATTAAAACACTGTATACAAACCAGGTCCAAAAAGTGAAATCCATATGCAAGCAATGGTTTTACATCTCATTGCATATTTATACGATAATATTCACCACGCCATAAAAATTGATTGGTGGCAACTTTGGATGTAGATAAGCATTCACTGAAAGAATAAATTGCTGCTTATAACCTTCCTAAACATAGCCAGATTTGAATTGAGATGTGTATATTACAGTTTCCAGTGCTTGTTTCCAGCATGCTTAAGTGATCATGTTAACAAGAGGTTACCTGAACAAGGCCACCATAAAATACTTAATCAGGTCTGAAAATCAGGCAGTTTGTTACAAGTTAGAAGAACACCAATTTTATGCCCTTGCCTGTTTTTTCCAGCCTTCAGTGAATTTTGATTTATAGTTGAGCACTTTGTGTTATAACATAAATAAGCCAATCACAGACACATTCAGGCATCATGATGAATACACAGCATTTAAATGTATTGTAGGAACTTAAGATCATTATTTTCACTCTGAAAGAAAAAGGTAGTTTGTTTTGCCTCCAAATGAATAATTAATAGAATAAATTATTATTTATCTGAATGATTTATGAAAGCTATTAACCTCCGCAGTTGGAAGAACCCTTAAAATCACCAATATAATCAAACAATAGATGAACAAGAAGACTGAATACAACAGTTAAAAATCAAATAGCCTTGTTATTTAGCTATCAAATTCACTAGATGACCTTCGGCTAGTCACTATATATTTCAAGACTGTGGCATGGATAAAATGATTGAGGTTTTCTGGAATCACATATTTTGCCTTGAGATCCTTGAAGGAAAATCAGGGCATAAATTTAAATAAGCCATCAACAATGTGTCTATAGAACCATGCTCAGCTATCATTATCCCTTTGAGAAATAATCTAGTAAGTTTTACAGCCAAGTGAAGCTTTCAGCTGGAGCGATCTCAGATCCAACATTATAAATACTAACCCACTTTAACTCTACATTTATCTCCACCATGAGCTTTCCAGGTTCATTTTCATGCAGACATTTGTGGTGAGGAAGAGAGTAAGGACTTTCCATGTCTAATTGCCCATGTCTTCATTCATTAATTCTAAATTAATGCTGTCATTACCAAGCACTTGATATTTTTCACTTTCCTGTACATTTTCCCAGTCATTCAATTTGATAGAAATAAACTTTTTTTCCTTTTTTCCCCATAAAAAAGAAAACTAAAACAATTCAAATGAGTAGGATGTGATATTCTGATAATAATCTAAATCATGAGGCATGTGTGAGAATCCAATATTTTCTTCCACACACATTTTTCTAGTATTTTGAATTCTCATGGTTTCATGAAATCCCAAGGGAAGATGTCATGAAAAATCTGGAGCCAGTTTGGTCTAGTGCAGGGGTGTCCAACCTTTCACCTTCTCTGGGCCACATTAGAAGATGAAAATTTGGTTTGGGCCGCACATAAAATAAAATAACAGTAACGATACCCGATCATCCCAAAAAAACATAGAAAACATAGTTAACATATTAAATTTATTTGGAAATAAAGTTAGTGAGATGTTTTTATTATTTATTATTAATTGTTTATTAAAAATTATTTATTTTTTATCACGGTTTTTTTATCACAGTTTTTTTATCACAGTTTATTTTCCGGCCAAATTTTGCGGGGGGGGAGGGGGGGAGAAAGCTCGCCTGCCTCATGCCTACCTCTCCTCCTGCAAATAGCCCGGCTGGATGAGGCAGGACTGGAAGGCAGAAGCAGCAGCAGTGGGGGCAGAAGCCTTCCCCGCCGCGCTTCTGCCCCGCTGCCGCCACTGCTTCTGCCCCGCCGCCGCTGCTGCTTCTGCCCCCGCCGCCGCTTCTTCCCCGCCACCGCTGCTGCTTCTGCCCCCGCCGCCGCTGCCCCGCCACTTCTGCCCCACCACCGCTGCTGCTTCTGCCCCCACCGCCGCTGCCCCCGCCACCGCTTCTGCCCCCCGCCACCGCACCCGCTTCTGCCCCTGCCGCCGCTGCTGCTTCTGCCCCCGCCGCCACCACTGCTTCTGCCCCCCCTTGCGCCCGCTTCCCCTGCCACCGCTGCTGCTTCTGCCCCGCCCCCGCTTCTGCCGCCGCCACTTCTTCCTCGCCACCGCTGCTGCTTCTGCCGCCGCCGCTTCTGCCCCCGCCACCACCCCTGCCGCCACCGCCGCTTCTTCCCCCACCACCGCCGCCGCTTTTTCCCCTGCCGCGGGGGCAGCGGCGGCGGGGGCAGAAGCAGCAGTGGTGGCAGGGGCAGAAGAGGCGGCGGCGGGGGCAGAAGCGGTGGGGTGGCGGCGGGAGAAGAAGCGGTGGCGGCGTGGGGCAGAAGCGGCGGGGTGGCGGGAGAAGAAGCGGGCGGCGGCAGGGGCAGCAGCAGCTGTGGGGGCAGAAGCAGCAGCAATGGCAGGGCAGAAGCGGCGGGGGTGGCTGGGCAGAAGCGGCGGGGGCAGCAGCGGCGGCGGGGGCAGAAGCAGCAACGGTGGCAGGGGCAGAAGTGGCGGCAGTGCCGGTGGCAGCAACAGCAGGAGGTGGTGCTCTGACACGCCTACCTTTTCTCTTGCTGCTTGGCCTGGCACTCGCCTCGCCCCACCTCGCGCCTACCTCTCCTCCTCCTTCTCACTGGCTGTGGCACGATGGTTGGGGTGAGCACTGGGCCGCATTACGAGGTGACCTGGGCCGCATACGGCCCATGGGCCGCGGGTTGGACAAGCCTGGTCTAGTGGTTAAGGCACCAGGCTAGAAAGCCAGAGACTGAGTTCAATTCCTACTTTATCCATGAAAGTTGGCTGGGTGACCTTGGGCCAGTTATTCTCCCTTGCTCCAATTCACTGCACAGGATTGTTATTGTGGTGAAAATAGAAAGAGGAAGATATGTTCAATGCCTAGAATAATAATAAACTAATAATTAATAAAGGCAGTATATAAATTAAATAAATAAATTATTCTCTTGGGCCTTTCTGTTTTCACAAGAAGCATGGGCATCCAAAATCTATAGAAAGATGGAAAGAAATGTAACACATAACAGTCTTACTACTATAATATAGATTCACAATTGCAACTGAAATAAATCTGGAAGTAATACTTTTTTAAAAATTTTTATTGGTTTTTAAGACAAACATAGATAAACAAAACAAAAACATCAAGCCATCTTCCATATATATATACATACAATGTGTCGGTTGGTTTACAAATTGTTTTGTGCTTCCATTTCATAGTCCTCAATTACAATTACATTGTATATATTCTCATATTTTCAATCAAATATTAAATACATTAATATCATTGTTAATCAATCATTTGACTATACTTTTATTCATTCATGTTTTACGAAATAATCCATATTTTACTTAACCCTGTGACAGTTCATATTATCATCTCAAATCTATCCTACAATCATTTTGTACACATAATAAGAAAAAATACATCTTTATATATTTATTATTTTCTAAGAATCTACATATTTCATTACCATGTTTTATTGTCTAACCATTGATAGAATAGATCCCAAATTTTATAAAATTGTTTATCATCTTGTTCTCTGATTTCAAATGTCAATCTACTCATTTCAGCATATTCCAATATTTTCTTAATCATTTCCTCCTGTAATGGTATTTTCTAATTTTTGCATTTTTTGGCAAATACAATCCTAGCCGCTGTTAATACATTTACAATCAGATATTTCAATTCTTTACTATATATTTCAGGTAAAATTCCCAATAAAAATATCTCTGGTTTCAAGTCTATATGCTTTTTTGTCCTTTTTTCCAACCACGTGTGGATTTTAGTCCAGTATTTTTTAGCATATGCACAAGTCCACCACATATGGTAATATGAGCCAGGTATCTGATGACATTTCCAATATTTTTCAGATTTGTTCTTGAATATTCCTGCTATTCTTATTGGGGGGAAATGCCACCTGTAAAACATCTTATATAAATTTTCTTTATATGCTGTTGACATTGTCATTTTATAATTTGAGACAACATTTTTTGCCATTTCTCTACATCAATCCCATATCCAAAATTCTTCCCCCAAGCAATCATAGTTTCTTTAACTTGTTCTTCTTCTAGTTTAATTTCTAATAAATATCCATACAATTTTTTAATCACCTTTTCATCAGTACCTGTCAAAATCTTATCTAAGTCAGTCAATTTATCATAGAAACCTTCTGTTTTAGAATCTTTATCATACCTTGAATGTATTTGCAAATTTGAAAACCAATTCATCTTATACCTTGTTCCTATAATTTTTACATAAATTTAAGTTCACCTTTTCATTCAATATTTCACCATATCTAGCTGTTTGTTCCTTTATATGTATTATAGGATAAGAAAATGCTACAATAGTCGATAGCCAAACTGGAATTTTCAAATAACATTGCCTTTTAGTCTTCTCCCAGTTTAACCACAGAGACTCCCATATATAATATCTTCTAAAATACCCCTGTGTTTTAGTTCCTTTACACCATAAAAAAGCATGCCATCCCAACAGCAGATCATGTCCTTCTAAAGTTAACAATCTAGTATTTCTTAATGTTATCCATTCCTTAACCCACATCAAATTTGCAGCTTGGTAATACAACTCCCTATTAGGCAAACCAAATTCTCCTCTTATTCTGGCATCTTGCAAAAGTTTTAACTTTATTCTCGCTTTCTTACCTTGCCATATATATTTCAACACAATTTTATTTAAATCTTCAAAATAATCTTTTCCAAGCCTAACTGGAATTGTTTGGAACAAATATAAAATTCTGGGTAGCATATTCATCTTGATTGTTGATATTCTCCCTATTAATGACAGTTGTAAATTTTCCCATTTCACCAAATCTAGTGCCATCTGCTGCTTAAGTTTGATATAATTATTCTCTTTTAGTGTACTACATCTTGCTGTCAAATGTATCCCAAAGTACTTCATCTTATTCATGACCAGTATTTTCAATACATTTGACAGTTCTTCCTTTTGTCTTGATAGCATATTCTTTGTCAAAATCTTTGTTTTGTCTTTATTTATTTTCAAACCAGCCACTTTCCCATATACCTCTATCTTTTCTATTAATTTTGATTCTGTTTATAGTGGGTCTTCTAAAATGAAAACCAGATCATCTGTGAATGGTTGCAACTTAAATTCTTCCTTTTTAATTTTCATCCCTTTTATATCCTTTTCTTCTCTAATATTTCTGTTTAACACTTCCAAGGTTAACACAAACAACAAAGGTGATAGTGAGCACCCTTGTCTTGTTCCTTTTCTTATATCAATAGAGTCTGTCAGTTCACCCTCTATCATTACCTTTGCCGTTTGGTTATGATATATAGCTTCTATTGCTTGAATAAATTTTTTACCAAAGCCCATCTGTTCCAGCTGTAATAACATGAATTGCCAATTCATATTATCAAATGCCTTCTGCACATCTAAAAATATCAAAGCCATTTGTTTTTCAGGATGTGCCTCGTAGTATTTCAAAGTGTCCAAGATTACTCTCATATTGTCTTTAATTTGTCTCTTTGGCAGAAATCCATTTTGATCAGGGTGGATAAAATTGTTTAGGTATTTTTAAGTCTTTCTGCCAATATTGAAGCAAAAATTTTATAATCTGAATTTAGTAATGAAATAGATCTATAGTTCTTGATTTGTAATGGATCGGCCTCCTCTTTTGGGACAAGTGTAATACAAGCTTCTGACCATGATTTGGGTATCTTCTTGTTTCAATCTCTTTAGGTATCTGAGGTAGATTAGCATTCTGTAAGTACTGTTTAACTCTTTCTTCATCAATATTCTCTTGTGTGTATAGTTTCCCATAATAGTCTCGTATAATTTCCTTCTTCTCTTTACTACCATAGCAAACTTGTCCTTGATCATCTATTAATTGCAATATTTTCCTTGATTCTTTCTCCTTTTTATATGCTAACCATCTACCTGGTTTATTTGCATCTTCAAAATAGTTCTGTTTTGCACCTCTGATTTTCTGTGTTAGTTCTTCTTTTTCCATTAGTCCCATTTTATGTTTAATTATATCCATTTTTAACTTAATGTCCTTTTTCTGTGGCATTTTCTGTAGTTCTTTTTTCAAGTCCTTTATATTCATCCTCTAATGCCTTAGAGGCTAGTCTTTTCATGATATTTCTTTTCCTTGTATAGTCTATTATCAAGCCTCTGGCATATGCCTTCATTGTATCCATACGTTCTGCACTGATGTATCTTCTTTTTTATTTTCTCTAAAGAAGAAAGCCAGTTCTTTCTCGTATGTAATTTTCTATAAAATTCTTCTTGATTGTCATTCGGGGCACAGATTGCAATCAGGAGTGTTTTCATATTGTCCATTATTTCCACCATTAGTAATCTTCTATTGTCATTGCTACAGATCAATTTTGCTGGGATAATATCTTTAATGTATAATACCACTCCTCTTTTCTTGCACTGTGTCAAAGAAGTAAATATTTTCCCTAATTTTGGCTGTATCAGCAATTGTTCATATTGCTTTTTAATATGTAGTTCTTGTAGGCAGATTATATCAAATTTTAATTTCTCTAATTTGTGGAAAGTTTTCCTTTTTTTAACAGCTGAGTTAAGTCCATTTATGTTAATTGTAATCAGTTTTTTTTCTCTTCCATGGTTATATTTTGTACTTAGGTTTAGCAGCTCTTGTAGAACTTCATTCATGTTGTTCTTTGACTTCCACCTTTCCACCCCCTGCACCTTCTTCTTTTTTAGTTGCTATTTGGCAGTCCTCTTGGAATTCAATTAGTGACATTGCTTTTTCTGCCTCCTCTTTCCCTCCAAAATATTCTGTATAAAATAATTCAGCTTTCTCAATTGAGTCAATTCTATGTCTCTGTTCTTGCCATATGAACATTAAACATTTTGGAATCAGCCATCTATAATTTACCTCTTTTTAAAATAGAATTTTAGTCAGAAATCAGTATTCTCTTCTCTTCTCATCTCTCTCACTCTTCTGGGTACTTGTTTCAGGACCACAATCTCCTTGTCTTTATATTTCAATGTTTTCTCTCTTGCCACTTGCAATATTTGAGTTTTTATGGCTTTCTTTGTAAATCTCATGTGAACTTCTCTTGGTAAGCTATTTCTCATTGCATATCTTGTGAAGACTTGATAAACCTTGTCTATTCCATCCATCATCTTCTTTTTAGTTATTTCCAGAGCTTCAGCCAAAATTTCTATCATTATCTCAGCTAGGTTTTGTCCCTTTTCTTCCTCTATGTTTTGGAATCTGAAATAAAATTCTGATCTGTCCATCTCCCATCTCAACATCCCACTTTTATCTTGTTCAACCACAGTTAATCTGCTATCAATATCTCCAATCTTCTTATCTCTTTGTTTATCTTCTTCTTCAATTTTTTGGGAATCTCTCATCATACTTCATCATCATTTGTTGAATGTTCTCCACCTTGTCATCAGTTTTTCCTGTTCTTTGTTCAATGTTCTCTGTTCTCTTTTCAATATTCTCTGTTCTTATTTGTATATTTTGAATTCCTTGCATAATCATCTGCAGCATCACTTTTTCCTGTTCTTTTTCTTGCTGTAACATTGTCTGTATTGAGCATTGTCCTCCAGATGGTGAAGAGGAAGAAGTAGAAATTGGACCAGGCGCTGTTAGTTTCCGACTCATTTCAGACAATTCAAAATCTTCAGGTTCTTCTCAACCTTAATCCACTTGTGAAATAACCAGTTGTAATTCCAAGTAAAAATAGTGGGGGGAAAGAAGCCAAACAATAACAATAATAATAAAAAATTCTTCAGGTTCTTGTATACCTTAATCCAATTGATTGGTTAGATAGCAGTAAAAACTCAAAAATGGAAGAAAAGACCATAAGCACACACAAAAAAGAAAAAAAAAGTTAAATCCTGGAAAGGGTGGAAAAATATAAAATAAAAAACTAAAGAAGAGAAAAGAAAAGTTCTTCAGGTTCTTCAACACCTTAATCCAATTAAAAAGTCTCAGGTATAAAAAGGATGCATAACAAAAAAAAAGAAGCCACAAAAAAAAAATATAGAAGGTAAATAGGAAAAAAAAATAAGGGAGGGAGAGAGAAAAAAGAAAAGAGGCTACTTCCTTTAAAAAAAGAAAGAAGAAGGAAATCATTAATACTAAAACTTTTCCTTTAAAATAAAATGCAAATGTAAAAATTAGATTTCAAAAACAAAAAGAAAGATAAAAACAAGTTCCAAAAGGCCAAAGATCCAAATAGCTATCACAAAAAGTAAGCTAGTAAGGAGGGGGTTTGTTAAAGTAAGAAATAGCCCAGCTTAAAAAAAGTAAAAAGAGCACACTGCACCTTGTTTAGTTATCCAAAGCTTTTGTTAAAATTTATAACTCTCTTCTCCAGAGTCTTACCACCTTTGTTTTCTATAAACTTCAACACCAGACTCCAACTATTGATAGAAACCCAGAAGAGCACCTGCAATAATACTCTCCCATGCTCTTCCCTCTATCTTATCAAACAGGCAATGTCCTTGAAAAGAAGACTCAGTTCTTTCTCAGCTTTGTCTGGTCAAGAAAAAAAAGAGATAGAATATTTCCAAGCCTCTAGTTGGCAGTGTTACAAAGTTTCTTCTGCTTTCACTTTCCCCCTCCTTTTCCAAACAAGATATAATAAAAAAATTAATTAAAAAGGGAAAAAGATATTTAAAAAGATGACTAGAAGGGAGTCTCTAGCCTAAAATATTATAAAGTCAAAAAGGAGAGAAAGAATAGGTAGAAAAAAAAACCAGTCCAGTTTCAAAATATAAAATCATTTATAAAAAATCCAGCAATGAGAAAAAAAATAAAAAATATTACTTTGACTTCCTGTTTAAAATCACTGCTTAATCACTTCTGTCAAAACTTTTACAGATTCTTTCTTTTCCTTAGGGCAGGCTTGTCCAACCCGCGGCCCATGGGCCGCATGCGGTCCAGGTCACCTCCTAATGCGGCCCAGTGCCCACCCCAACCATCGTGCCACAGCCAGCGAGAAGGAGGAGGAGAGGCAGGCGCGAGGTGGGGCGAGGCTAGCGCCAGGCCAAGCAGCAAGAGAAAAGGCAGGCGTGTCAGAGCGTCACCTCCTGCTGTTGCTGCCACCGGCACCGCCGCCGCTTCTGCCCCTGCCACCGTTGCTGCTTCTGCCCCCGCCGCCGCTGCTGCCCCCGCCGCCGCCGCTTCTGCCCCGCCGCCACCCCTGCTGCTTCTGCCCCCGCCGCCACCCCCGCCGCTTCTGCCCTGCCACTGCTGCTGCTTCTGCCCCCACCGCTGCTGCTGCCCCCGCCGCCGCCGCTTCTTCTCCCACCGCCACCCCCGCCGCTTCTGCCCCCGCCGCCACCGCTTCTTCTCCCGCCGCCACCCCACCGCTTCTGCCCCGCCGCCGCCTTCTGCCCCTGCCACCACTGCTGCTTCTGCCCCCGCCGCGCTGCCCCCGCGGCAGGGGAAAAGCGGCGGGCGGTGGTGGGGGAAGAAGCGGCGGTGGCGGCAGGGGTGGTGGCGGGGCAGAAGTGGCGGCGGCAGAAGCAGCAGCGGTGGCAGGGGAAGAAGGGCGGCAGAAGCGGGGGGGCAGAAGCGGTGGTGGGAAGGCGGGGCAGAAGCGTGGTGGCGGGGCAGAAGCGGTGGCGGGGCAGAAGTGGTGGCGGGGCAGCGGCGGTGGGGCAGAAGCAGCAGCGCTGGCGGGGGAAGAAGCGGCGGCGGGGCAGAAGCAGCAGCGGTGGCGGGGGCAGAAGCAGTGGCGGCAGCGGGGCAGAAGCCGCGGCGGGGGGAAGGCTTCTGCCCCCACTGCTGCTGCTTCTGCCTTCCAGTCCTGCCTCATCCAGCCGGGCTATTTGCAGGAGGAGAGGTAGGCGTGAGGCAGGCGAGCTTTCTCCCCCCCTCCCCCCCCGCAAAATTTGGCCGGAAAATAAACTGTGATAAAAAAACTGTGATAAAAAAACCGTGATAATAAATAAATAATTTTTAATAAATAATTAATAATAAATAATAAAAACATCTCACTAACTTTATTTCCAAATAAATTTAATATGTTAACTATGTTTTCTATGGTTTTTTGGGATGATCGGGTATCGTTACTGTTATTTTATTTTATGTGCAGCCCAAACCAAATTTTCATCTTCTAATGTGGCCCAGGGAAGGTGAAAGGTTGGACACCCCTGCCTTAGGGTGTCCTTTCAAATCTTAAAGTAAAGAAAAAATTCTCACCAAACCAACACACTTTCTCTTTCCATTCTCTTTCATTTCACAGCTGTCCCAAATTCAGCAGCTTTAATGGCTGCCTCTTTGCCGCTGGCAAAAGGAGCTTCTCCTGGATCTACCAGGGACTTTGTGGTATCCCTGGGATCGACAGGATGCGCTCTTTACATTCACCATCTCTTCGGGACGGTTTAGATCCGTTTGGACCGTCCAGGAGCAAAGATATTGGCAGCAATCTCAGACCTCCAAGATCACATGCCGTATTGTCATGACGCCAGCTCCACCCTCCCTGAAATAAATTTGGAAGTAATTCTAAAGTACTCTAGGAATGTGATAGAAAAACAGATGCTCCTTTAGTGAGCAAAGGAAAACTGAACAAGTGGATTACTATTTATTTCTAACAGCATGGCAAAAACACCAGTCAATACCTGCCATGATTTTAAATGGCCAATGGAGGGGGGGAAGACACATTTGACTTTACCTATCTTGCCAAACAAACAAACTTGAGATTTGTTTCCTAAGGTTTCTAAATGGTGAAAAATGTATCTGAAAAAATGTATCTTTTCCCCATGACAAGATGCTCCAAATAACCACTTTACTGTGTCGTGGTTGTTATCTGTTTTTGCCCTATACTCCATTTCATCTACTGGTTAAAGGGAAGATGAGTATTTGTGCAAAACCAGGGTATATTAAATGAGTGCATTGGTTTCTCCAGTTACTTCCTTTTTGCATAGCAATGCATCCACAGTTTTATCTGATTCCTCCACTTTGTTATCTGCCACATGCTGTAGTAATTTAATCCTCTTCAGGCTACATTAGTTTTAAAAACATGGGCATATTGCCAGGATGGTGCTTAATGGTCCAACATCTGTAGAGAATCCCAACATTTCTAATCTTGGCTATCTGGATTACTTATCTTTTCCCATTTCTATGGGTTCTTTCTGTTCCTTTCATTTATTCTGGTTAAAGTGAGTTTCCATAAGAATGATGTTCACCTCTTGTTACATTCATAGCTGCCTGCTTTCATATCCACACACACACAATTCAATGATACAACTTTTTTTTTTCATTTTCCATATCACACATGGATTCCACCCCACCCCACCCCCAAAGATAGAAAGGGAATGACCTTGCAGTTAGATCGAAACTGCAAAAGTATATACTGCAAATTGGGCTACAGGAGCCCAATTCCCAAAGTGACTCCAAAACACTAGGTAACATTGGAAAGAAATTGCAAAAGTATATTAAATGATAGAATGCAAATGTGTTATTTTATTTGAAATGTTTTCTCTCATACAGAGCCAAAACAAAAATCAAAATATATTAAATTATTGTCTATATTTTAAAGGTAAACTGTTTTTAAAGCATAACTATTGTCCTACCATCATTGCAAAATTAAAATTCTGTTTTTAAAATAATAAAATCCAATTTCTGCCTTTTACTGTGTAAAACTTATTAGATAACTTATTTTAATCTGGTTAATTAATTTTCCTGCAGAAGCACATATACATAAATAAATGCATACATCTGGCATTGGTAGGTTCACCCTAAAATTGGCACCCTCCAGATGCATTATTAGTATAAGTCCCAACTAAAATAACCATATTAGTTGAAAATTCTGGAATTTCTACCTGTAGGGAAGAACTGAGAAAAAGAGGTCCAGGAGAAGAGAGGATAAATTCCAAACTTCTGACACCATCCGGTTCAAATAAATGATTGGCAGGACCATTAAGGCATGAGCCCCATGGCCTTACTCCATCCTAGGAAAGGAAATCCATGTAACCAGGATCTTCTGCGCAAAATGATTGTGTCCTAGCTTACACCATTGAAATGACTGCTTTAATTTTATTTAACTCAAGACAAGTGATATATAGAGGTCTTCTTATCCATCCTCATTTTCATTCCCTAATGTTCTTTGAATGCTTTTATGGTTTTTGAGTAACTGAAGTCTAAACTGAAAAGGAACTTTCATGTTCTCGATATTTTTTGCTAACTTTAAGTCAATCTTCCCTGACCTGTTACATATTTCATTTATCGGAATTCCCAGCAGCTTGGCAGAAGGCTGAGATTTTATGACCTGCAGGACTAACATCCAAAACATCTGGAGGGTTTCAGAAGGCTGATCTAAATTCCTGAATAGTTAACCATACAAAATGTCTATTGAATGCAATATAATTTATTCTTAAATAGAAACAGAAACAGTTGCACTGTATGACTTTAAGAAGCAGAAATCATGCTTATTAATGTTTAATTGTAACCATGTTGAGTATCTTACACACAACTATTTTCATTCCCCTAGGCAAAAATGCAATGGCACTCTATTATATGAGTAATGCTTAAAAGATGGAGATCCTTTTAGCAAAAATTATCCTTATTTCAGAACCTCTAATCCTTGAACTTATGTGTGTACAAAAAGTGTGCAAACATTTTTAACCATAACTGCTGGCCATGTTTTGTGTGATTAAAAAATTAGATTATGAAACCCAGGTAATTTTTCAAGGCCTTTAACACAGATCTGAAGATGTGTTGGTTTGTAAATAAATTGTGAATTTGCATGTTTGCTATCTCAAATCGTTTAGAGATTTCAGTTATTTTCAAGGTACTTTCCCCTTGTGTCCCATTTACGAAACCAATAAGAGCATCCATGAGAAACTGTTTGCAGTTTTAGAAAACAGTATTATTTTTATTGTCCTCTTGGACAGTTGGCAATGGAATATACAACTTGCTATATAACAAAGGCATTTGGAATGAGAGAGAAAAATTAAATTTTTCCCGATATCTTGTAAAGTAAATTGATATACATATTTGTTTCTGCCTCAAATTTCAAATTTTCTGATGTTAAGTTAGAGAGTGTGAACGTGCAGGATATAAACAGAAGCAAATCTAATAAAAGAAAAGAGAAGGGTTTCCAAGCTGAATTAAGTAGAGATATAGCATACTATAATTGGCTTTTCCTGCGACGATTGATCACGAGGAAGCTTATAAAAAAGTAATTGTACATACATATACTTTCTTCCTCTGGATCTGTGAATATTGGCACGATGGACCATTCATAAGGCTGCAGCTTTCTCAAATTCACTCAATAGCCTCTTAGCATAAATATTTATCAGGCATTAGTTTGTTTATATAGACAATCTACATTCCAATAAACAAAATATGAACATGACAGCTAGTGGCTGAAAAAAGCTGAGCATCATGCAAGAACACTGGTCAGCAGTGAGTTGGCAGTGAATTCTGGTGGAAGTGAATTCTGCACTGCAGCCTAAGCTGCTTGTCTCCCATAGTGGCAAAAATCAAAAGGGTGCCCCCTGCACAACGTAAAGCTTGAATCAAGCATGAGCTTCTGAGATTGAGGATACTTCATTGGCTTAATGGGGCATTGATGAAGCAACTGAATTTTTTTGTTATTGTTGTTGTTGGTTTCATGGCAACTACCAACTAGCAGAGAACATAAGAGCCTGGCAGCCAAGTTGAAATAGCTGCTCGGGGCAGAAATCAGCTGGTGGAAGGAAAGGACCATGCCAAGCATTGCAGCTAATCCAAGCTGGAGCTGATGCTAGGTTTGAACGAAAAACTGAAGACCATCTGTTCTGAAGGGTTTAAGCCAGTTCAGGTTGGAAAACAGCAGAAATGTGTGTGTGTGTGTGTGTGTGTGTGTGTGTGTGTGTGTGTGTGTGTGTGTGTATTTACCTTCTCAGTCAAATCTATAGTTTTGAAATTTCCTAGTAGGGTAGTTTCACATCCAAGCACTAACCATGTCTGATTCTGCTGCTCTCTGAGATCAGCCAAAGTTGCTCTATGCTTTCACTAGACAGAAACCTCTTTTCTGTTCAATCATGAATAAATTGTGTTCCAAGTACGACATTGAAAATGACTCTCACTTTTACTAATATAGAAGAACTATTAGCAAAGATGTCCATTGGGGTTGGCCGGGTGGGGGGGATAACGAAAGCAGTGTCATTTCACTTGTAATGCAGGGTCCACCCTTCTATTTTTATTGTACTCATGTTTGTATGAAGGGAGGTGAGGCTTGCACTGAAGCTTTGGGTCCTGGGGATGTTTTTGACTGTTAAGATTTTCCCTCCCATTCTCTATGAAGTCAGGAGAGAGCTGAACTACATTAGTGGTAAGAAACAGATCGAAGACAAACGGCTTTTATGTCCTCAAGGCTGGGGAAGTTACCCTTTGCTTTATTCCTAACCTTCTATAAAACCTGTTTATCAACTCTTGACAAATGCATTGGGTCTGCTAGCATAAAGATGAATCTGACACATGGATGAAACATCTGGCCTAATTTGTTTTGCTTCTTTCCCGTCACCTGTTTGATCTAAATTGGGCCCGTTGAAGAATTGTAGACAACTCAAGGCACTGCATACTCTTTCATGTGGTTATATTTGATCCTCCCAAATCTATCATCCAACTGCGGATTTTGGATTTTATTTTCTGATTCATGAGACACCGGTTCCCAATGTGGAATGCATGCAAGCAAGAAGTCAATGAAACTGGGACTAATTATCAAATCAGAATGAAACAATTGTTTCCAAAACTGTTACGGGAGCAAAGGAAGTCGTCATAGTTCTGAAGAATGAAATCCTTGTGGACCAGCAGCCAGGCTGCCAGCCAATCATCTCAGCACTTTATGAGGTAAACAACCTCTGCTTTTGGGGGAAAAAAATCTGCAACAGTCATTCATGTTGTTTTCATTACTTGCCAACCGCTGTGAAAATTGTCAACTGTTTGCCTGTCACCTTTTGCAGCTTCAACTTCAGTGCTCAGTATACATTTGAATTCAGAAAATAGGCCTGGCATTAGTATCTTGGAAATAAAAATCAAACCACTTCTCAATAAATGCATTCATCTTTCATCCTGCAATAAAGATATCTTAGGTCCTCTGCACAACGTGAATCCTACAACTTCTCTTGTCTGCTCCTGGTCTAACTGCCTTGTTACTAAAACTGTAACAAACATAAAGAGCTGGAAATGCAGCACCTTCTGCCCAGCATGAGTCTCTGTAGATTACTGAGTATGACCCAACCTCATACAGTCAGAGGCCTGTAATACAATAACATGTACGTAAAAGCCCTGTAGCAGAACTGCTGGTTAATTCTATCATTGTTGGAAACATTTGCTAACGAGAAAAAAAAAAGGTACGAGGTACAATAGGTACAAGAAACTGGCATGGGAGGCTCCAAATAACATGCAGAATGAGAGAAATCCAACCCAACTTGTTTATTATGCAGCAATAAAGAAGTATGTATCCAAGTGATTTTTACACAGGGACTGTGCCCACTTCTTGTCACTTTAGCCTTTTCATACTTTATTCAAAGAAAGAAGGAAAACAATTGGTCAAAACCTGGAGTGTAGATGTGATATCTTATTTGTCTCATAATACATGAGTGGTGCAATTATAATAAATTGCAATAGCATTGGAGGTGTATTTTTAGAGATTTTTCATCAGAAGGTAACAATAATTCATCAGTCTAAACCATCCAACCAGTTTTCTCTGGTTCTAGCTATCAGTCCTGGTGGTTTTCTACCTGCTTCTTAGTTTCATAACCTATTTTCCACCCAGCAACAGTCAATACAGATTGTCAAAATCTTTGCAAGCAATTACTTGAAACAATAAAGAAGGAAGGTGCATTTGCACAATATACCAAACCACAGGCTAGGCAAGCAGATTTTAGTCCAGTGAGATATGCCAAACTAGCCCATGTGATATTGTGGTACGTTTATGGTACAATGTGTTGAGCTAATCTGGAAAATGTTTCATTTAATCATGGTGAGTGTGTAGGATTAACCCAGCTAATTTGAAGCTCACTTAGTCAACTGCCTGTAGACCAAGCTATGGATATTCAAATTATCTGGCAGACTATAGCAGTTCCTGAATCAGATGACAAAATCCTACTACCATCTGCTTAGATTTTCACCTGCTGACATGTCAATGGAGAAGAAGAGAAGCAAGTTACTTAGATGGTTGTAAACCTCATAGCACGTATTCAAAACTCTCTGAATGATTGAAGTAGCAACTACAATCAGAAAGCGAGGGTCACTGGCTGGGATAAACCCAAATTGAACTCATTTGTGTGTTACATGCAGCCTAAAACAAGCAAACAAAAAATGCCATCACACTATCACACTATACAATCACACTAATTCTGCCTTGTGAAACTCTGTAAATATAGTTACGCCTTGTTGAAAACCTCTTGCACTTGAATGCTTACAGTAAGGAATTCTATCTTAATTGGTTTTCCCACTCAGGTAAGAAAAGGGGAGCAAAAAAATGGTCGCTCTTCAGTTCACTTTGTGCTGTGTTAAAATTTAAGTATAGCTTCTGAGAATAGCAAGCTATAGCAGTCTCACCAAGTAAGCAAGCATGTAGCAGAGTTTCAGTTCTGTATAAGGTTTCAAAAGGAAGTTGGTCAGACAGAACTAGCAGAAAGTTGTTATTTTCCATTTGACAGGTGCAGTATGGTGTAGCTCTTTTTGAGTATGGACTTCTCTGTACCCAATCATATTTTTAACTCATCTGTAGTTCCCCATTGTCTGAAAATAAACGAACTGTTTCCGCAATGTTTGCAATGTTTCTGAACATATCCTGTAAGTATGATTGGGTTTTGCAAACCATTTTCGATAAAGTTGCGATAAAGTCTTGATATTGAGAAAAGTATCAAAAGTAAAGAAAAGAAACTTCTTTATATTTCATGCAATTGGAAAGGAGGAAACTTAGGTGTAATATTTTTATATGTTTTATTATTTTACTTTTATTTGTTCATTTGTACCCCACCTTTATTATTTTTACAAAGAAGTCAAGGCAGCAAACAAATCCAATACACCTTCATCCTCCTATTTTTCCCACAACAACATTGTGAGGTGACTTGGCTGAGAGAGAGTGACTGGCCCAAAGTTACCCAGCCAACTTTCATAGCTGAGGCATGACTAGAACTCACTGTCTCCCACTTTCTAGTCTGGTGCCTTCACCATTAGACCAAACAGGCTCTTGCTTTTCTCCATCAGTGGAAGACCGGCCGGTGAAAGACTGTCTAAGCCCAGAAGATGGAACTTATTTTCCATCAAAATTTATACTTTTCAATTGGTTTTTCTGATCCTCACACCAGTGACAAAACTTGACATAGAAATATCCATGGCAGCTGACTCTGTTGGAAATGGGTCAATATTATTGGGGAGAGGGCAGAATTCTGATTAGGCAGCTCAAAGCGAGTGCTCTTAAGATGACTGAACAGTGCTTGTATTGGTGGTAATATGACAATTGATCATTTTAAAGTTGCCTGAAAAGAGTGTCATCTCAGAGGACCCTCTCTGGGAGACTGATGTAATGTGATAAGAGAAGGAACTTTTGTCCTTTCGCAGATTCCTTCGCAAAGTTTCATATAAAGTGAGCTTGCAAATGATGATTCCCATTTCCCAAAGTTCACAGCCAGTTGCAAATAATTCACCAGCCTTTCCTGGACTTGCAAAGCAGGACACACAGGTTCACTGAATAAACTAAACCCTAAACACAATCAGTTTTAAAACAACAGCAGCAGCAGCAACAACAACAACAACAACAACAACAAGCAAAATCCAGGCCTGGATCTCTTGCTGTAATCTGATGCAGACATTTTAAGCAAACTCATATGAACCTTCAGAAATGACTTTGCTGGTAAATTAGCAATAGCACTTAGACTTATATACCACTTTATAGTGCTTCACAGCTCTCTTTAAGCGGTTTACAGAGTCAGCATATTGCTCCCAACAGTCTGGGTTCTCATTTTACTGACTTGGGAAGGATGGAAAGCTGAGTCAATCTTGAGCCGGTGAGAATCAAACTGCTGATGGAAGGCAGAATTAGCCTGCAATACTGCATTCTAACCACTGCACCACTATGGCTCTTCAGAGAGAAATTCAGAGACAATTAACCTGCTCCCATGCCCAAGATACTGAATTTGTCTTAACTGTTTGTTTTGTTTCACATCCATAATCTATGTGCAGAGAAAACCAAAAACTAGCTTCTTTGCTTTACTAGAACACTCCTATGCCATTGCTAGGAATTGTAAGAAAATATGCTAGAAATATTGCTAGAGCAAATCCTCACGTTTCACTACTAGTAGCATGAATGCCAGATAGAATGAAGCTTAGAAAGCATCATTTGTCATTCCTCAGAGGAAAGGAAAAAAATCAACTATGACAACAAAGGAAGGTTGCACTTCCTTAAAATTTAAGGATATAGCCAGTAAGATTGTATCCATAATTGACAATTTATAAAGCATGCAAACTATAACGATAAGGCTAGAGGGACCAGTTAAAGAGCAGTTAAAGAATATTGAGAAATCATGAATGTTTATATAATCATTTTTCTAATAGTCTGCAAGCTTTCAATACAATTCCTAGGAAAATATCTGGAGGAACATATTTTTTTTTCCAGCTTAGTAAGGTAGCACAGTGATGGATGTGTGGGTAGGAGAGAAACAATGGCAGCAATATCTTTAGAGATTCACTAACAGAGTTCAAGTCAAGTTCAACTTTGCAGAACTTGTGTACATATAGATTGCTGGCAACACAATGGCAATGTCTTTTTCCCAAAATGCTTTCTTAATGCTCTCTCAGCCAGCAATGAACAGGAGTTAGTTAGGGATTGCCATGCAATTGGATGAATTCTCTGCAATATACTTGCAGGATAGAGGAAGGAAGGAGCAATCATATTCACACAAATCTGATTATCAATCATACTGAACCCAAATAAAGTAGAATAGATGATTATGCAAAAAGTGGAGACCCATGATTAAAACAACTGAAAAATATCAAGTTATATCAATTGTTTTATTTATTTATTTGATTTGTCAATCACTTACAAATTGTTTTGTTTAGTTTTTTTTCTCTCTCTCTTTGAGAATACAGCAACCAGCATTAGCTTGTTTTTAGAATTGCTCATACAAGTACATTACGTTCATAGAATCAGAGAGCTGGAACAGAAGTAGGAAGCCATCTAATCCCACTCCCTGCTTAGCACAGGTTCTGCTAGTATATTTCAGATAGAACTATCCAGCTTCTATTTGAAAAGCTCCATTGAAACAAACTAACTGATAGACATGGATGCCCATCATACTCTTTCCTTTCAGGATAACAAATGTGGTATGGTATATGTACTATAGAATGTGGTGGTATAGAAAATGTAATTATAAATATGATGTAAAAAAGGGAGCAAGGAATAATGTGTTCATTGTGTTAAGGCAATCAATCTCTTTTGCAAATGCATGAGTGTGATTCTGTTTCTTACATTTGCAAAGCGAGATCAGAGGTTTGCCCTGAGGCCTTAACTTGAGAAAAGAATGCTAACAGGTATGTTGCAGTGATGTGTCTATATGGAAGATAAGATAGGTAGATAATAATCAAAAAGCATTCCTATCTGAATATTTCTTCCATTAAGCTAAAGATGGGTGCAAGCTGCAAGTATGTTGAGTGAAACTGAAACAGGCATATAAAGATATGAATTTGGACCAGTGGTGGGATTCAATTTTTTTTACTACCAGTTCTGTGTGTATGGCTTGGTGGGCGTGGCAGGGGAAGGATACTGTAAAATCTCCAGCCAGAAGTTGTTAAGTTTGAGCAATGAGAGGCTGAACCAGAGCATGAGTGCAACAATACTTTATTATAACAATAAAGGGCTGACCGTGCTTGCCACGCCTGGAACTGGCTCGCAGCAATCAGCAACTGGTTGGACCCCGCAGCCTGCTTTTATAGCTGGCTGCTGGAGAGAACCAACCAATGAGGAAAGGGGGAATAACGCCCACACAAAGTGAGTAGACCTGAGTGAGAACTCCTAGAGTCCTCAGGACATAACACCCCTTCCCCCCAGATGCGAACATGCATAGTCCTTGAGGTAGACAGGGGGTTTGTGTTGGCGCCCGGAACGGCGCAGTTCGGGAACATTGTCTGTCCGTTCGGAATCAGTCTGTGAGGGTTGAGCCGGCAGGGTGTCGCCAACGCGCTCTCTGGTTCGGGCATCCCCGGAACTCGCAGGGTTGGTTACTGGGGTTGAGCTCCCGTGGACTGGATCGGGCTGGTCAACCCTCTGGGCGCTGTTGTCTGAGTTCGGGCTGACCGGAACGACTGTAGGTGCGAACTGGTCGTTGGGTACGATGTGGCTGAGAGGCGGATGAGGCGGTTCCCCTTCGTCTGGTGACTCTGGATTCCTGCTGGCAAGGGTGCTGAGGCGCCTCCGCAGTTGGTCTATGTGCCTCCTCCAGACGCGACCATCCTCCAGCTTGACCCTATACGATCTCGGCCCGGTGATGGCGATGACCTCACCTGGAATCCATAGTGGGTCCCCAGCGAAATTTCTCGCGAAAACTGGCTCCTGTAACATAAAATGTCTAACCCCCGAAGTGGAAGCGAGGGGAGAGTCAGAGCAGTATTGTGGGTGAAGTCTGTCCAATACAGTCCTCAGGCGCCGGCCCATCAGGAGCTCCGCTGGGGACTTATTGGTGACTGAACAGGGGGTTGAGTGCTGGCTCATCAGGAACCGCGAGAGTTTGTGGTGCCAGTCATCCCTGCTGAACCTGGCGAGGGCTTCTTTAGTGGTCCTGACGGCTCTTTCAGCCAACCCATTACTGACAGGGTGAAATGGGGCTGTGAAAATGTGGCGGATGCCCAGGTTGGCAGCGAAACGGCTGAACTCTATTGATGCGAACTGTGGGCCATTATCGGAGACAATGGAGTCGGGTAGTCCGTGCGTTACGAACAGGCGCGTTAACACGTTGGTGATTGCTAGTGTGGTGGTCGTGGATAGCTGTGCTACGTCAATCCATTTAGAATAGGCGTCCACAACCACTAGGAACATCTTCCCATGCAAGGGGCCGGCCAGATCGATATGGATTCTAGACCAAGGGGCGCTGGCGCTCTCCCATCTGGTAGGAGTGGCAATGGGGGGAGCAGGACGGGATTCCTGACAGATGTTGCAGGAACTTACCCAATTGACGATGTCCTCATCTAGACCCGGCCACCACACGTAGCTGCGTGCTAATGCCTTCATTCTCACGATGCCAGGGTGTCCCTCGTGCAACGCCTCCAGGACTCGGGTACGCAGCGAGGTCGGAATGACCACTCGAGTGCCCCATAGTAGACAACCCTGCAAACTGGACAGCTCCTGCATGCGAGTCTTAAAGGGTGTGAATTTGTTTTCAACGTTGCCACCTGGCCACCCCCTCCTCACCCAGTCGAGCACCTGGGCGAGCGTTTGGTCTGCCTTGGTTTTAGCAGCGTTGTCAAGGGCGGTGATGGGCAGGTCCAACTGGGTGATCTCGAAAATGGCATTGACAGGAGCGGGGTCTTCAGCCGGAGCGGGTAAGGGGCAGCGACTGAGAGCGTCGGCGTGGGACAGTGTTTTGCCCGGGCGGTGAATAAGTTTGTAGGAGTAGGCCGCTAGGAAGAGTGTCCACCTTGTCATCCTAGGGGAAAGGACCTGAGGGGTCTGTTTGTCCCCGGCCAGTAGGCCCAGGAGGGGCTTATGGTCCGTAACCAGTTCGAAAAAATGGCCAAAAAGGAATTCGTGAAACTTTTTCACGGCCGCAACAGCTGCTAGGGCTTCCTTGTCGATCTGGCTGTAATTGCGCTCCGTGGCCGAGAGCGTCCTTGAGAAAAAGGCGATGGGGGCCTCGGCGCCATTGGGAAGTCTGTGACTAAGGACCGCCCCAATTCCAAAAGGGGATGCGTCTGCTGCCAGTACTAAAGGAAGGTTAGGGTCGAATTGGATAAGCACCGCCTCTGACGTGAGTAGTGATTTGACGGCATTAAACGCCTGGTCTTCTTTGTGCCCCCAGTGCCAAGGCGACTTTTTGTCCAGTAATCTGTGTAGGGGTTCGGCTACTGAGGCTTTATGGGGCAAGAAGGATGCGTAAAAGTTCAGCAGCCCCAAGAAAGCTTGTAGCTCCGTTTTGGAGGTTGGAGTGGGAGCCTCGTGGATTGCCCTAACCTTGGACTCCAGGGGGTGAATGCCAGAGGCGTCAATTTTATAACCCAGAAAGTCCACCTGTCTAGTGGCAATGGCGCATTTTTCTTTTTTTTAACTTGAGGCCATGCTGTCTGAACCTCTCTAACACTGCTCGCACTCTCTGGAAGAGTTGGGGTCTGTCCCTGGCCGAGACCAAGATGTCGTCGAAGTAGGGTACTACACCAGGGAGGCCCTGTAAAATCCGCTCCATGAGGGATTGAAAAATACCTGGAGCAACACTTACGCCAAATTGGAGACGCTTGCATCTGAAGGCACCCCTGTGAGTGACGATGGTCTGGAGTTCCGCTGTTTGGTTATCAACAGGGAACTGCTGATATGCTTGAGACATGTCCAATTTAGCAAAAATACTGCCCGGCTCGAATGTGTGTAATAAGTGCTGAATGACGGGCACAGGGTAAGCGCTAACTTGTAAATATTTATTGATTGTTGTCTTGTAGTCCGAGCAAATTCTCAGGCTACCATCTTTTTGAGGGGTGTGACAATGGGCGTCTCCCACTTGGCGAAATCTGTTGGCTCAATGACCCCTTGTTTTAATAGTTTATCCAATTCAGCGTCTAGTTTTGGCCGAATAGCGAATGGGACTCTACGTGGTTTTAGTCTGATTGGGACTGCCTGGGGGTCAACTGCGAATGAGATGGGGGTTCCATTATAACACCCAGCTCCTCGCTGAACACATCTGCGTAATCAGCGAATAAGGAGTCAGTGTCTAAGGTTGAGACAGCATGGACTCCTGTTAGCCCTAGGCCGAGGTGGGGAAACCAATCGAGCCCCAATAAGGTGGGTAGATTGCCGTTAACTACCACTAGAGGTAGGTGACCTTTAAAAGTTCTAAAACTGACAAAGAACTTGCCTCTGCCGATCACAGGAATGGTCTTCCCCTGGTAGTCCTTCAGGCCGAACTGGCATCTTTGAAGCCGGGTAGTAGATAGGCTGGGGTGGAGTCTCTTGAGGGTGTTCCACGAAATTATTGAGAGCGCTGACCCTGTGTCAACCTCCATGTGGCACGGTTTACCTTCTAGGGAAACGGATAGAGAAATTTTACTAACAGTGTGGCAAGTACGCTTGGCAAGGCGGTGTGTGCGACAGTTTAATACTTGCCTCTGTGGTCCCGAGTGCGAGGAAGGGAGTCTATGTGCTGCGCTTTGGGGGGCTTGGCAGACTCTCGCGATGTGCCCCCTTTTATGGCAGTTGTTGCAGGTGGCTCCTTTAAACTTGCAGGTGGCCCTTTGATGCGATCCCCCACAGGCTAGGCACAGGGTGATGTGCTTGGGTGGACCGGTGTTTTCTTGTTTGGCCCCTACCTGTGGCCGTCTGTCGTTGGCGAGGCGGTGGACGTCGTTTTCATCGTTGAGGGTTTCCTCTGCTACCACCTCCTCGGAGTGGACTGGGAGCGATGCCAGCTTGGCACTTGGGCCCTGTATTTCGGTGGCTGAGTTCGTTGCCAGCTCGGCTGCCAGGGCCTCCTCGACCGCTTGTGCGAGGTTGAGGTCTTTTTTTGCTAGAAGGCGCCTCTGCAGGTTGAGGTCCTTGACCCCACAGACTAATTGATCGAGGAGCATGTCCTCCAGGTAGGTTCCAAACCCGCAGTGCAGTGCTGCTGTTCTGAGGGCGGCCATATATTGATTGATGGTCTCCTTACTCGATTGCTTCCTCATACGGAAAGTGAATCTCCTGGCGATCTGTAAGGGCCTGGGAGCGTAGTGGTTAGTGAGGATCTCAAGCAACTCGGACCACGGAACGTTTTTCAACTCTCTTGGAGCTACGAGTGCTGCGGCAGTATCGTAAAGGGTGGCTCCGCAGTAGATTAGGAAATAGGATTTTTTCCGATGCTCTCCCGCATCCGCCAGGCCGACCGCATCGATGTAATGATTGAAGCGGTTCTTATACGATTCCCACTTCTCTTCGTCTGGTTTGAACGCCGGGAATACTGGGTTGGAACTCATGGTGCTGGAACCGGCTGGGCTACCTGTGGAAAAAATCTCTCTGGGACGACGGGCAAGGTTTTAGTGCTCGTGGGTTGCAAGTGATATCAGCTCTGGAGAGGTTTTTTGCTATCCTCTCTTTCTCTCTGGGTTAACCACGTTGGCTGTTAGCCGTTGGAGGTGTCTAGATTCGCGCCAGTGTGGGCGTTAGTGACTTACTACAGCGCTGTGCTGTGACTCCCTTTGGTTTGAAATTCAAATGACACCCGTTTGAATTTCGCGCCTAATACTGAGCGGCTGCGGCTCGCAGCGCTTCACTTTCCCTGTAGCTGTGCTAACAAGCGGCTACAGACGCTTCTAACTTTCGAACCTGACCGCTTTCTCTGGCTGCGGATCAGCGTTCGCTTCTCTTCGCCTGCTGACCGCTTTCTCTGTCGGCAGATCAGCGTTTGCTCTTTTTGTTTGCTCATTTTGTTGGCTGACTGCTCTCTCTGGCTGCGGATCAGCGTTTCTCTTATCGCCGGCCGATCGCTCTCTCTGGGCTGCGGATCGGTGGTTAGTGACTCAGCGGTTGCATGGTGCTTCTGGTAGCCATCCCATCCTCGTCGCCAGTGTTAAGTTTGAGCAATGAGAGGCTGAACCAGAGCATGAGTGCAACAATACTTTATTATAACAATAAAGGGCTGACCGTGCTTGCCACGCCTGGAACTGGCTCGCAGCAATCAGCAACTGGTTGGACCCCGCAGCCTGCTTTTATAGCTGGCTGCTGGAGAGAACCAACCAATGAGGAAAGGGGGAATAACGCCCACACAAAGTGAGTGGACCTGAGTGAGAACTCCTAGAGTCCTCAGGACATAACAGAAGTGGTATTTGCTGGTTCTCCGAACTACTCAAAATTTCCGCTACTGGTTCTCCAGAACTGGTCAGAACCTGCTGAATACCACCTCTGATTTGGACTGTGTAAGTGTCACATTTGCTGATGGACTCCCTAGAGATCTTCTCAAGCAATAGATTTGGCTGGGTTTAGGGATTTTCAAGTTTTATCTGTTTAACTTGTAGATGTATATGTATATATACATGGCAAAAGGCTAATTAAATTTGATATTTTTGAACCAAAACTGAGCAAATATAAGTCTCTGGATCTTTTCATGTAGACAAAATAGAAAATATATCAGTGCACTCTATTTAGCAGAAATAGGAAGCTTAGGGAGGAAAAATATAATCTGCTTCCGTTATTGCTTTTTTAGTGATCCAAAACCTTCCAAATATAAATGTCCCCCATTGCAGGGGAAAGATAATATTATTTTCATGTAAATAATTTCATGTAAACGTTATTCAGAAACAACTCCTGTTCATTGCTGCTCAAAGCCACATTTTAATCAATATTAAGGCAATAGTTTTGCTAAGTCAAATCAAGTTCAGAAAATAACAAGGAAGCTTTGGAAGTCTTTATCATATAATATCATAGGATAAATCAACAGGGATTAGCTTTGTCCCTGCCATTCTGCTGATGGAGATAAATTGAAAGCTATGCAGCAGTTTGTGACCTTGAGTTGGCTTATTAAAAGTTCTGTCTTAATATGGATTTTGCATCTTTCTTCTTAAAAAAAAAAAGACATGTGATGACCCAGGGCATGGCACAAAGGCAACACAGTCAAATAAACAAGAAGAGTCCCTTTATTATCTCCAACTTTACCACCATTGTTCGGCTGGGGAAAATTCAGTCCAAAACAAAATACATACAGATTGTAACTAAAAATCCAAACAAACCAAGCTGTAGTAATTAACTTGACAGGGCAGAAGGAATTTCAAACTTGAAAGCACGGCAAAACTCACACAGTTGGGAAGATGCCAGGAACACAGATAAGCCACAACGAGACCAGATAAATTCACAATTGGCTCCCAGCAGTTTGCTGTATGCAGTTTCCCTTTTTAAACACTGTGTTCCCAGCTGCAGCTAATGAAAGGAATTAGGGCCCTTTCCTCCCCTGTAAGCCATGCAATTCACGTTGTTCCCTTCTCCGTTCCTCCCTGCATGCCCTAGATCAGGCTTGTCCAACCCACGGCCCGTGGGCCACATGCGGCCCAGGTCGGCTCGTAATGCGGCCCAGTGCCCACCCCAACCTTCGTGCAAGAGGACGAGCCAGCGAGGAGGAGGAGAGGCAGGCGCGAGGTGGGGCAAGGCGAGCGCCATGCCAAGCAGCAACAGAAAAAGCGGGCGCCGTCAGAGTGCTCCTCGTGCTGAGGCAGCCACAGCCCAAGAGTCCTGCTCCGCTACCTCCTGCTGTTGCCGCCGCCGCTGCTGCCACCAGAGCTGTTGTAGTGGCTTCTGCCCCCGCTGCCGCTGCTGCTGCTGCTGCACCGAGCCTCCCAGTCCTCGCCTTCCAGTCCTGCTGCATCCAGCCAGGCCATTTGCAGGAGGAGAGGTAGGCGCGAGGTGGGCGAGCTTCCCCCCCCCCCATGTTTTCTATGGGTTTTTTGGATGATCAGGTATCGTTACTGTTATTTTATTTTATGTGCGGCCCAAACCAAATTTTCATCTTCTAATGTGGCCCAGGGAAGGTGAAAGGTTGGACAAGCCTGCCCTAGATTGAAGAGGGGGTGGGCCTGGGTCTTCCTCTGAATTCCCTCTTCCTTGCTCTACCTCTTCCCTGCTCTGCCCAGCCAGACTTTGCCTTCCCCAGTTCCTTCCATGCCAACAGAGCCACACTCCCACTTCCTATCAGCTGTTCGGCCTCCCCCTCCGAATCAGATTCCAACAGGGGCACGACATGGCAACTTTACTATCCTTGCACCGTGTCCATTGCCTTCTTTTAACCCCCTCAAATATGATAATAGTTCTCAGATAAAGTGTATCCTCTTTCAAAACATGTTTTGCAAATATTAAGAATTCTTGGCTGCCAAAAGTCACCGTTCCTGGCACTCCAGATGGTTCATTTGTGTCTTTATGTATGCATGGATGTTTGTAGATTTGTTTCTAAGACACAGCAACAAGATGCGGGGAATGTAGAAACAGATCAAAATTTGCCCTGCAAGAGTGGAGTTGTATAAAAAAGCTCATTTTTATCACAGTTGTCATAGATTAATGGCAATCCCACTTTTTATCCCCAGTATATTTTAGTGACATGGTTTTATCAGATGTGGGTCTAGTGAGAAACAGATCAACCCAGGTGGGTGGGAAATCTCAGATTAAGTTTGCCCTTTTGCTTTGTGTATGTTTCTTGTCTTTCCAGGTCACTTGGCAGACTCTGGCCCACCTACTTCTTCTGGCCTTAATGTGCAAGCAAGTTTGTTATGCCTCCCAGTTCAATGTGTCAGACAGTGAGACTTCACTGTTAGGCTTTCACCACAGGCACACTTATCAGCAGAGAGGCAATCCATGGGAACAGATTTCATTTCTTCTGCAACCAGCCAAAACAACAGAGCACATTGGCAATGTTGCAAAGGAACATTACTTGGAGACAAATAGAGTATGTCCAACTGATAATTTCTCTGAATATGGAGTCTGCTCGTGTACTCAGGCCTTAAGTCCCCATTTGAGCAAGGACTTTAATCTTCAAAATTCTGCCATTATAGTATCTCCTCTTATCAAGGAGTACCTTTCCTAGACCTCATGCCTCTATCCCTCTTTTACAGCAATATACTATGAGAAGGAATATTCCTCCACCTTAGAGGGTTTCCATCCTATTTATCAATAGATGCTTCATCTAACATCTATTATGCTTTCTGTGACAAGTGTCTGCAGCAGCTGCAGAGAATCTATAGACTTCTAAATAGAGGCATTTAATATGTGAAAGCAAATGTAAAAGAAGTTCTTGTTGAGCATCAGAATGAAGCTTCATATAGTTCATTTTATTTAGCAACATGTCTCCATATTGGTAGATGCCGCAGCCTTTCCCCATTATTTGCATCCTAGCAACTGATAAACAGAGGAATGTTGCCTATAACATTTTGTAACCTATACCTGTATTTACACATCAGTTGTACAGCAACATTTTCTTCTGTTTTTCTCCCCAACTTGTCACATTCAATTTGATGAAAAAGAAATAGCTTCTTTAAAAAAACCAGTAATGGAGAAAAACTATTAACCTTTCACAGGCTATTGAAGACCTGGTTGTTTGTCCAGGTCTTTGGGTCAGGTGGAGAGATGAGCTCTGTTGTTATTGATGGGCTTCTTCTGTGAATGGGGTTATTATTTATTCTTGGGCACCCAGAATTCTATGTCATTGGTTTTTCAGTTTTTTTAATCGTAAGTTGCTCAAAGTTATATGGGTGAGATGAGTGGTTATGTCAACTAAACAAATAGCAATAGCATTTAGGGTTATATACTACTCCACAGCATTTTATAGCACAATCTGGGTAGTTTACAATGTAATCTTATTTGCATATTGTTCCCAACAATCTGGGCCCTCATTTTACTGATCTTGGAAGGATGGAAAGCTGAGTCAACTTTCAGCCCCATCAGGATTGAACTCCAAGCTGTGGGTCGAGTTTGCCTGCAATATTGCACTTAACTACTGCTCCACCAGGCAACTAAAAAATAATAATAATAAATAAAATATATCCTGAGTGCCTAGCACATGTATTTCTTACAGGTACCTTGGTTATGGGATGACTGAAAATGGTCTTAAAGTAGCCTATTTTCACTACAGGTCATCTTCTTCTATAGGAAAGAACAGCATGTGGTAACTATGGTGACTATAGAGCAATGGAGATCAATATCAAACTTTCCACCACTTCATAACTTTAAAAATAACACAAAAATAACACAACTAAGCAAAATTTTAAAGCACGCTGAAATTGTGACACAAAAGAACAAGGCTCTTTTGTTTTTTTTGGGAGGTGGGGACAGTTCCAGACAGATCCAAGCACAACTTTGGCCTGGAGAAGCAGACATCTCTCCTGATTGGTAAAAAGATACAGATTTTCCCCAGTTGAACTTAACTCCTGGTGACAACTTGGATGTGGCAATGCAATTTTTTTAAAAAAAATACAGGAGTAGTTTATTATTACCTTCTTCCAGGAGATTTTTTTTTTTAGTTTTTACGTCTTAAAAGTAGACTAATCCAACAAAAACCTTGAAATTCTGCCTACCATATCAAAAGACTACCTTTTGCCATTTTAAAAAAGGATTTAGGGAGAGTCTTTCTATTTTGTTTTAATGCTGTCGCTGTATAGTCCAATTTATTATCTACAATTCCATTAAGATCTCCCATCATAATTATATTGACATGGTCCAGTCCAATTAATTTCATATGTAACTTTTTATAAAATTCTTCAGGTGTTCTTTGGAACTTCTATTATTGAGTTCAATCCATTTATATTCATAGAAATCAATTTTTTTTCCTCCATGGTTATGTTTTATATTTAGGTCTAACAGTTCTTGTGGATCTTACTTCACATTGTTCTTTGGTCTCCATTTGTCCACCTACCGCACCTTCTTCCTTCCCCGATCTCATCTGGTCTTCTTGAGGCTCAATTGCAAAGGTTTCTTTTTCTGTCTCTATTTCTCTTCTTCCAAAAAATTTGTTGTGGAATATTTCTGCTTTCTCAATTGAGTCGATTCTGTGTCTCTGTTCTTGCCATATAAACATTAATCCTTCTGGGATCAACCATCTATAATTCACGTCTTTTTCCAATAATTTTTGGTCAAAAATCGATATTCTCTTCTCATCTCTCTCACTCTTCTGGGGACTTGTTTTAAAACCATAATCTCTTTACCTTTATATTTCAGCCCCTTATCTCTTGCAACTTGTAATATTTGTGTTTTAATAGTCTTCTTAGTAAATCTGACATGGATCTCCTTGGTAGCTTATTCCTCATTGCATATCTTGTAAAAACATGATATATCTCATCTACTCCGTCCATCATCTTTTCCTCTGTTATCTCCAAGGCTCCAGCCAGAATTTCTATCATTACAGCCACCAAATCCTGTCCTTTTTCTTCCTCAATATTTTGAAATCTGAGATAAAATTCTGACCTATCCATCTCCCACTTCAACATCCCATTTATATCTTGTTGCACCGTTGTTAATTTGCTAACAATATTTCCAATTGTCTCATCTCTTTGTTTATCTTTCTCCTCGATTTTTGGAGTCTCTCCTCCTGTTTTGCCATCATCTGTTGAAAGTTTTCAATTTTTTCATCAGTCTTTGCAATTCTTTGTTCAATACTCTCTGTTCTTTGGTCAATGCTTATTTTGAGTTCTTGTATTCCTTGTATAATCGTTGCTAGATCCATTTGTACTTTATCTTGCTTCGCCATTATTGATAGTCGCCCTCCAGTTGATGGAGAAGCAGGAGCAGAAGTTGAACTGCCAGAAGGTAAAGTTTTCTTACTCATTTGAATAACTCAAGATCTTTAAGCTCCTTTAATCCAATCAGTAGGGTAGCCAATTATAATCCAATTGGGAAGAAGAAAAACATTTTAAAAAAAGCCAATAAAAAATAAAGAGTCCAGGATTAAAAAGAGAGGGAGAAAAAGAAGATTAAAAAGAAAAAAAGAAGGAGATTCTTCAGGTTCTTCTAGACCTTAATCCTATTGTAAGATGGCCAATTATGATTCAAAAATAAAAATTAAGAATAGTAAAAAAGAAAAAGAGAGTAAGACCCAATAATATTAAAAAACAATGATCAAAAAAAAAAAGGAAAAAGAAAGAATTCTTCAGGTTCTTCACACCCTAGTCCAATTGTAGGATCTCAAAAAATAAAAAAAAATAACCATAAAAATAAATAAAAAATGAAAATGAAAAATAGAAAAGGCAAAAAGCTATTCTGAGGCTATTCTGAGGCTTTCCCTTTAAAAAAAAAAAAGTAAGTTTAAAAATTAAAAATAAAGTCAAAAAAAAAGAAAAAGAAAATAGAATATACAAATATTACAAAATACTATGGGGTTGAGGAGGAGGGATGAAACAGCTAAAGAAAGATAAGAAAAAGAGCACACTGCATCTTATTTAGTTATCCAAGGCTCTTATTATGGCTTCTCCACAAATTCCAAAGCCAAACTTCAAGTACTCAATAATAGAAGTTCCAAAGAACACCTGAAGAATTTTATAAAAAGTTACATATGAAATTAATTGGACTGGACCATGTCAATATAATTATGATGGGAGATCTTAATGGAATTATAGATAATAAATTGGACTATACAGCGACAGCATTAAAACAAAATAGAAAGACTCTCCCTAAATCCTTTTTTAAAATGGTAGATGAATTAAATTTAAAAGATATATGGAGAGAAAGAAATGGTAAAACGCAGCAATATACTTTTTATTCAAATAGACATTTATCATGGTCCAGAATAGATATGATTTGGACCTCATCAGAACTAATATCTAACATTCAAGAAATAAATATAGAAACGGGTATATGGGCAGACCATAACCCTATGACAATTAAATGGAAAGGACAAAGAAGAAGATCTAGATGGACATTAAATAACGCTATCTTAAAGGAAAAAGACTTTACACAATGGATGGACAAAGAATTGGCCTTCTTTTTCATTAAAAATAAAAAGAAGATACTTCAATGCAGAATGTTTGGGATACAATGAAGGCATATGCGAGAGGATTAATAATGGACTATACAAAGAAAAAAATATTAGGAAGAGGCAAACTATTAAAGCTTTAGAAGATGATTATAAAAAATGGAAAAAGAATTGCAGAATATGCCACAGAAAAAAGATATTAAATTCAAAATGGATATAATTAAACATAAGATGGGTCAGGCGGAGAAAGAGGAGTTGGCACAAAAATTAGAAGTGCTAAACAGAACTATTTTGAAGATGCAAATAAACCAGGTAGGTGGCTAGCATACAAATTGAGAAAGGAGAAAGAATCTAGGAGAATAGTACAGTTAATAGATGATAAAGGTCAAATTTGTTATGGTAACAAGGAGAAAAAGATAATTATCCAAGACTTTTATGGACAATTATATAAACAAGAGGATTTTGATGAGGAAAGAATTAAGCTTTATCTACAAAATGCTAACCTACCCAAGATACCTGAAGAGACTGAAAAAATGTTAGAAAGTACCATAACAATGATGGAACTAACGGAAGCACTTAATAGGCAGAATAATGGAAAAGCACCAGGCCCAGATGGGCTCCTGGCAGAATTTTATAAAACATTACAAGAATCGTTGAGCATTCCATTGTTAGAAGTTATGAATGAAGCCATGTTAAATAAGAAAATACCTAAAACATGGTCAGAAGCTTATATCACACTTATTCCAAAAGAAGGGGCTGATCCATCACAAATTAAGAACTATAGACCTATTTCTTTACTGAATGCAGATTACAAAATCTTTGCTTCCATCTTGGCAGAAAGGCTCAAAAGATATCTAAATAACTTTATTCATCCTGACCAGAATGGATTCCTGCCAAGGAGACAAATTAGGGATAATATGAGGGTAATTCTGGACACTTTGGAATATTACGAGGCACACCCTGAAAAACAAATGGCTTTGGTATTTTTAGATGCCCAAAAAGCATTTGATAATGTGAATTGGAGATTCATGTTTTTGTTATTGGAACAGATGGGCTTTGCTAGAAAATTTATTCAAGCAATAGAAGCCATATATGACAAACAAACGGCGAGAGTGATGATAGAGGGAGATTTTACAGATTCTATTAATATAAGAAAAGGCACAAGACAAGGTTGCCCATTATCACCTTTGTTATTTGTATTGACTTTGGAAGTGCTGAATAGAAACATTAGAGAGGATCCAAATATAAAAGGAATGAAAATTAAGAAGGAGGAATTTAAATTGCAAGCCTTTATGGATGATTTGGTTTTTATTTTGGAAGATCCTCTAGGAACAGCTTTAAAGCTACTGGAAAAGATAGAGATTTATGGTGAGATGGCCGGCTTGAAAATAAACAAAGATAAAACAAAGATCTTGACAAAGAATATGTTATTAAAACAAAGAGATGAACTGGCAGATTTATTGAAAATTCAAGTTACGAATAAGGTCAAATATCTGGGGATATATTTGACGTCAAGCTGTACTACATTGAAAGAGAATAACTATATCAAACTTAAACAACAGATAGCATCTGATTTGAAAAAATGGGAAAATCTACAATTGTCATTGATAGGTAGAATATCAACAATCAAGATGAATATTTTACCCAGAATTTTATATTTATTCCAAACCATACCAATCAGGCTTGGTAAAGATTACTTTGAAGAATTAAATAAAATTGTGTTGAAGTTCATATGGCAAGGTAAGAAAGCCAGAATAAAATTAAAACTCCTGCAAGATGCTAGAATTAGAGGAGGTTTTGGTCTCCCGAATTGGGAGTTGTATTACCAAGCTGCAAATTTAATGTGGGTTAAGGATTGGATAACATTAAGAAAGACTAGATTGTTGACTCTAGAGGGGCATGATTTATTACTGGGATGGCATGCTTTTCTGTGGTATAAGGGAACCAAATCGCAGGGCTATTTTAGAAGGCATTATATAAGGGAGTCTTTATGGTTGAATTGGGAGAAAATTAAGAGAAAATGTTATTTGAAAATCCCAGTCTGGTTATCAACTATTGAAGCTTTTTCTTATCCTGTAATATATGAGAAGGAACAAACAGTTAGATATGGGGAAATATTGGATGAAAAGAGTGAACTTAAAACAATGCAAAAACTAGAAGAACAAGGCATAAAGATGAATTGGTTTTCATATGCGCAAATACATTCAAGGTATCTTATAGATTCTAAAGCGGAGGGATTTTATGATAAATTGACTGATCTAGACAGGATCTTGACAGGTACTGATGAAAAAATGATTAAAAATTATACACTTATTTGTTGGAAATTTTATTAGAGGAGGAACAAGTTAAAGAAACGATGATTGTTTGGGGAAGAATTTTGGATATGGGATTGATTTGGAGAATTGGGAAAAATTGTGGTCTCAAAATTATAAAATGACAATGTCAACAGCTTATAAAGAAAACTTGTATAAGATGTTTTACAGGTGGCATTTCCCCCCGACAAGAATTGCAAGAATGTTTAAGAACAAATCTGAAAAATGTTGGAAATGTCATCAGATACCTGGCTCATACTACCATATGTGGTGGACTTGTGAGGACGCTAGAAAATATTGGACTAAAATTCGCATATGGTTGGAAGAAATGACAACGACACATATAGACTTGAAACCAGAGATTTTTTTATTGGGAATCTTACCGGATATATATAATAAAAATTTGAAGTATTTGATTGTAAATATATTAACAGCGGCTAGGATTGTATTTGCTAAGAACTGGAAGAGTGAGAAAATTCCATCAGAAGAAGAAATTATTAAGAAAATATTGGATTGTGCTGAAATGAGCAAATTGACATTTGAAATCAGAGAACAAGAAAAACAATTTTATGAAGTTTGGGATCTTTTTTATCAATGGTTAGATAATAAAACATAATGATAGAATATTCAGATTTAGCATAAAAAATTTTTTTTTTTTCTTAATATTATCTTTATAAAACATTATTAAGGTAGATTTGGTATGATCTTATGATTTATTGCAAAATAAATTAAGCAAACTATAGTTATCTCGTTAAAATATGAATTAACAAAATTATAAATGATTTTTTTTTTTTTAGTGATGATATTAGGTTATACAATTATTGATTGATAATATGAGCTATTATGTAATATAATTATACTGGTGACTAGGAAATGGATGCACAAAAAAAAGTGGTAAACCAATCGATGCACTGTATGTAAATTTATGAAGAAGGATCTTTTTATGTTTTTTGTGGTATGTTTATGTTTATTTTGTTATGTATGTTTATGTTTATCTTGTTATTAAAAAATAAAAAAAAATATTTTTTTAAAAAAAGACTACCTTTTGCCAGATAGAGAAAAAATGTAATCTATCCATTTTGTGATTATATCTAAATGGCCAAACTATCTTTTTTCTGCAACAGAAGGTTTCCATATTATAGCTATAGCAATAGCACTTAGACTTATATACCACTGTATAGTGCTTTACAGCTCTCTCTAAGTGGTTTACAGAGTCAGGATATTGCCCCCAACAATTTAGCTCCTCATTTTATCCACCTCAGAAGGATGGAAGTCAACCTTGAGCCTGGTGAGATTTGAACTGCCAAATTACAGGCAGCCAACAGGCAGCAAAAGTAGCTGCAGTACTGCACTCTAACCATTGTGCCATAGTGGCTCATATAGTAATATCAGTAGCCAAAAAGAGCCATTAATGATACTTTATACAAATATTTACTAGCTATCATGGAGACAGTTACCTGACAGGATCTAAACAAACCAGGATACAATACCAAGATACTCATGATAACATATTTAAAGAAAACTGAAGTTCTACTTTAAAAAAAGCACTATTTTATGCCCAATGACTGCTTAGATATGAGTAGCAGATAGTGTATATTTCAATCACAAATATTAGGGCCAAACATTCTTCTCTTGACAATTTTAACATATATTATCAGTTAAATTCTGAGTTCTCCCTCTCACTTTCTCTCTCTCTCACATACACACATTTTATTAGCTCTTCATATCTCTGAGTGAAAATATTTGGAAAGTCCCCTTGTCTCTCACTTGTTTGCATATGCTAATTCCTTTGAAGGTTGGAGTCCTTTATCATCTCTTGGTACCTCAAACTGACATTCACAACAAGATGCTTATTAATATTTTTATTATAGCATGCACATAGCTGTTCTTTCATTGGAACTAAATTTTGAGTAAATCAGGTGCATGGGAAGCAAAGCTGATGTGATCCTGCACTTAAACTGTCAAAAGCTATTTTCATTTTTTAAAAAGCCCACACAAATGGCACCAGATAGTTGGCGGACACATGTAAGTCCTGTTTTAGTGAAACATGCTTTTCCACAATTTTAATATAAGATTGCTCCTTCAAGAAACTAACTTCTCCCAGACTTGCTAGGATTGGCACATCCAACATTTGTGAATGGAAAATTTTAGTGAGATGGGAACCATAAAAATTTATTTATTTTTATTTTATTTATTTGTCAAGCGATTATAAGATAACAGGTATAAGTATAAACTTAGTTATGAATACATGAAATGGATACACATAAGAAAAATAAAAAGAAACAATAGGACAGGGATGGTAGGCACATTGGTGCACTTATGCATGCCCCCTACAGGCCTCTTAGGAAAGGGGTGAGGTCAACAGTAGACAGTCTAAGGTTAAAGTTTTTGGGGTTTGGGGAAAAAAACTACAGAGTCAGGTAGAGTATTCCAGACATTGACTACTCTGTTGCTGAAGTCATATTTCCTGCAATCAAGTTTGGTGCAGTTTGTATCTATTGTGTGCTCTTGTATTGTTGTGGTTGAAGCTGAAGTATTCATTGACAGGTAGGACATTGCAATGTATAATTTCATATACTATACTTAGATCAGACCAAAGGCGGTGTAGTTCTAGGTTGTCTATGTCTAGAATTTCAAGTCCGGTGGCATAAGGTATTCTGCAACGAGTAGAGGAGTGGAGAACTCTTCTTGTGAAATATTTCTGGACATAATGTGGATTTCAGACTGATGAGCTGTTTTCAAGTATTGGTCTAGCAAATGTTTTGTATGCTCTAGTTAATAGTGTGATATTACCAGAGAAAAAGCTACATTGGATTAGGTTAACAACTCTTAATGCCTTTTTGGCTATGTAGTTACAGTGGGCTCTAGCACTTAGAAAATATGTAAATGGGCCCTACTGGGGCTGTCCAATGCTCTTACTTTGGTTTCTCTATTTTCCCAACTGTAATTTCAATCTCATCTTCATCAATGTTTTTGCCAAACTAATGAAATCTGCAGGTAGGTTTATGAAATGGATATATATATATATATATATATATATATATATATATATATATATATATATATATATATATATGGATCTTTGGTTGTTCGGGTTTTCTCCCGCGTGAAGATTCGAAGTATCTAAGATTCGAAGTATCTAGGCAACGTTTCGATCTCCGGCTCTGTGCTTCTTAGAGTAAGTAAAGAAAACCCGAACAACCAAAGATCCACATACAAATACCCGCGAGAACCTCAGAAAACAAATATATATATATATATATATATATATATATATATATATATATATGTATGTGTGTGTGTGTGTGTGTGTGTGTGTGTGTGTGTGTGTGTGTGTGTTTTCTCTGGAGCTCAAAAGGGAAGGTTTACTTTAAAGGTTTGCATGAATTACTCTTTTGAAATTGCTTCATGTAGCTAAATGGCATTGCCCCACTTTACTACATCTGGAGTTGTAATAAGCAGAAGAGAGTTGTGTACATTTCCTGCATTTGGAAATCCTGACAATTCCTTGAATTATGCAAACTTTATCTGTGAGGAAAGTTTGTTGCTTGCCTGGAAAGAAGTTTCTTGTCAAGGAAAAATCTAATTTCCATTTAGACCCTGGCATTCTGTATGCAAATTCCTTATATGCATTTAATTTTGAAAATGATTTCCCCTCCCCAGCATGTTTTGTATCCACTGTTCCTGACTTTAAGCATTTGTGTGTGTGTGTGTGTGTGTGTGTGTTTGTTTCATCTACATATTTCTGTGCATGAAAAAAATACTCACACATTGCAAAACTGAAAAATATAGTTTTGGGGATAAAGTTTTTGGGATTGCAACTTCGTTTGAGTTTGCCTATTGATTCAGAAGTGTGAACTGAGGGGGGAGAGAGAGAGGAAGAGGGAGAGAGAGAGAGGCATAAACATCATCTGCATTTTCTCACACATTTTCTGGCCTTTCTGTTAAAATAAATGTATTTCAAGTTGGACACACCTACCTATCATTTCTTTCATCAAAGCCAGCTTTGGCATCAAGAATACTGCAAGCTGCACAAAGCATGCAGATAACTGCATTACCACACAAAATGTATTTTCTACAAAAGATGCCTCTATAATCACATACATAAAAGTATCTGACAAAGAAGGTGATCATCAGCACAACTGCCCTCGCTTTTTTATTGCAGCCTTCATGTGACACAGGAAGGAAAGCCAAGAATTTATTCTCCTGTTCAGTTCTAATCAAGTGGGTGGAAAGAAAATCTGTTTAGGGTTCCTGAATTATTCTTAAGCACAATTAACTCCCACAGATTCTAAACAGAATTACAAGGGATAATGAAATAGTATAAACACTTCTCCTACTTTTTAAGGATGGAAACCAAGCAGGAAGCAATCTGTTTTTACTGAGAATATGAGAATTAGGGCTTTTTTTCCACTGCTGAGTTGAAATGCTCTCCACCGGTCCATGAATTGGTAGAAAACTATACCTGCATGAAATTTGCTTGCACCTTTGCCAATACTTATGTTGCCTCTAATCCTTTTGTTTCAAGTTACTACCAGTCACTTGTCTTTCCCCAAATTTATTTTTTTTATTATTTTTTATTCAAGAAAAAAATATTTTAAAAAGAGAATCATGCTCTCACATTTTACAGTGTTTTCATAACAGTGTACATCTCTATTAGTGTTAATTGAAATCATTTACTACAAAAATATCTTAAATCTAATTCCTAATTTCTTACTTATCTATGTTATTAATACGTCATGATACATTGTTTGTTTTTCTATGTTACACTACTACACCTGTATACCTAGCTATACTATCCATATATACATAGCTATACATTTATCCTTATTTCTGTTGTTCCATGATATTTCTTTAATTATTTTCACTATACACCTTTATTTCCTTTTCATTTAACCATTTGTACCATGTATTCCATGTTGTAAAAAAATCTCTCTCTTCCTTGTTTTTTAATATCATAGTTCATCTAATCATTTCTGCGCATTGGTAAATTTTGTTGATTATTGCTAGATCTTAACCATTGTTAATTTCCAATTTGGGGCAAAGGCTATTCTTGCTGCTGTGATGATGTGTAGTATTAGATGCTGTTGTTTTTTACTCCATGACAGTTCTGATATTCCCAATAAGGTTTCTGGATTGAGTTTGATCTTTAATTTTGTCATCTCTTCCAGCCATCCCTGTATCTTAGACCAATATTTTTGAGCTTTGGGGCATGTCCACCACATGTGAAAATATGTTCCCTGGCTATGATTGCACTTCCAGCATTTGGGTGACATATTGGGAAACAGTTTTGCCAATCTTACCGGTGGAAGGTCCCAGCGGTAGAACATTTTATAGATATTCTCTTTATATGATACTGATAATATTAATTTATAGTTGGTTTATGATATTCGTTCCCATTGTTCTGATGGATGTTATGACCACAATTTTTAGCCCATATTATCATATTCTCTTTAACCATTTCCTCTTCCATTTTAAATTCTAATAAGCAATTGTATAATTTAGTAATCATTTTTTTCACTTCCTTGTAATATTTTGTCTAGTTCCTTTCTTTGTTGTAAAATCCAAATTGTTCCCTGTTATGTTTTGTTTGAATTTGGAGGTACGGCCACCACCCAATTTCAATTCCTTGTGTTTTTAGTTGTATCTGTGATTTCAGGTCACCTTCATTTTGTTATGAGTTCTTTGTATTTTATTTGTGTTTTATTCAGATCCATGGCATTAGGATATATTAATGCCTCCATTGGAGATATCCAGAGAGGTATTTTCACATAGTGTTTTTTTAATTGCCTCCCATACACATAATAGAGTGTCTCTTATCCAGTGTTTTTGAAAGTAACTATGGGTTCTGTTTTTCCCATCCCAAAGAAATGCGTGCCAGCCAAGCTGTAGATCAAAACCTTCCATTGTCAAAGTTCTTTTGTCCTTCAAATTAATCCAATCCTTAATCCAAGTACTTGCTGCAGCTTGGTAATATAGCTCAAAGTCTTTCCCCAAGTTTAATGGGTGGCAATTTGTACATCTTGAAACTATTCTTGGACAGTGTTGGAAAAAAATATTAGTTTAACATTGGTAATCCTCATTTAGCTGCTTCCTTGTTTAAAGACCATTTGCAGGTTTGACAGTGATGCAAAGGTGACCAATTCTCGCATTTAGAACAATAAGCACAAGTGTGATTATACTAATTGACCACTTCACTTGACCATCTAATTGCCTGTCCCAATTGTGATCAACAAATGAGGACTACCTATGTTCTATTTTTCAGTGATCTATTAAGCAAGGATAGATCTTTCATGTTTAGATTTTTTTTATCTTCATGATCTTCACTTTGCTAATTGTCACTGATGTTTATCTCCTAATCAGATTTCAACAATAACCTTCCATTTAAAAATTGACAGAAGATATTCACCTATGTAAAACTAATGAAATATTGAAAATTCTTATCTAATAACTTCAGTTGTTAATCCTATTATACTTGTAAGGAGATAAGTACTGTATATAACAAGACAGGCAGGAACATACATTATCACTGTAGCATATAATAGAATTTTGAAAGCCTGCCAGAGCTACCCTCTATCCCTCTTGTCATAAAGTGAATAAAGAAAGGTTTATTATGAGTTTCTTTCTTATGTTTCCTCTTTTCCAAGAACTGAATTGTCATTTACCTTTTCTTACTGGTTCTTCTATTCTTGAATTTTGCTAACATTTTCCCTACTCTCTTCTACAAGAGTATATAAAGGAACTATCCAACAAGATGCAGTTCAGTGGTGAGAAAAGTATGACTCTGCACTTAGGCAGGAAAAACCAAATACACAGATACAGAATAGGCAGTACCTGATCAACAGCACCTGTGAAAAGGATCTAGATATCCTGATGGACCATTGCTTCAGTATAAAGCAGCAGTGTGCTGCAGCTGCCAAAAAAAGTCACAGCAGAATAGCATCAAGATTGTGGGAAGTGATAATACTACTCTATACTGCAATAGTGAGGACATATTTGGAATACTGTGTCCAGTTCTGGTCGCCATGATACAAAAAAAGATACTGAACCCCTAGAAAGAAAGCAGAAAAGTGCACCAAACATGACAAGGGGTCCAGAGGCTACATCGTATGATGAATGGTTAAGGGAACTAGATATGTTTGTTTAGCCTAACAGAGAGAAAGATTGGAAGAGATATGTTAAGCATTTTCCAATATTTGAAGAGTATCACAGGGAAGAAAGGGTTGATTCATAGCACCTGATGGTAGGACAAGCAATGGGTGAAAACTCATCAGAGGGATATCCAACCTGGAAATAAGGAGGAATTTCTTGACAGTGGAAAGATTAATCAATGGAATAGTTTGCCTCCCGGAGTTGTGGGTATCCCATTGCCTGGTTTTCAAGAAAAGATTTTTTTTTAAATGTCCAGAATAGCATAAAGACTCCTGCCTTTGGCAGTGGGTTGAACTAGAAGATCTTTAAGGTCCTTTCCAGTCCTATGATTCTATTATTTCCATCATTGCCTGCTTTTATTCTTTTGCTCTTTTCTTATTTCTCTTTGCAAAAATGTTTAATGAAATATAATAAAAATCACAAAAAGTATCTGACAGTCAAACTACCCCAGCAAGAATGTGATATATTCCTCTTGAAACTTGCTTTTCTCCAATATACCCTCCTGTTCCTGTCCTTCATATTTTCTGTTAATTAAAGCTAAATGATCCCAAGGTATATTCAGTGGCTAAAAAACATTTTGAATCTTCATTGGGCTATTTTTCCCCACTAGGGAATTTGATTCCTGTTATTTATTAGAGAACAAGTGTGTGGTTAATAATCAGCATCTGATAGCTGTGGAAGCAGTAAATAGTGCCAGACAGAGAATTTCTGCATTTTTTTGCTAATGCTTCTCACCCAGTTTTCCACAAGACAATTTGCTGTAGAATTTTTTTCAAGGGGGAAAAGAGCTTCAGAGAAATCCTCATGAGTATTATTAGCTACCTTGTAATTGAATTACAAGATGGCCAAAGAACATGTGTTAGTGTCCATCTTTCATTACGCAACTATTTCTCTAGGAGGTAGCTACCTCCTCAGTTCTTGATGTTAATTAAATCTCAAGGGACACTATCAAAAATAAAGTCCTTTCGTTGGCCTTGTTTCCTTGCGGTGCTATTGTTATAATTAAAGGAGAGTCCCACCTTTGAAAATTGCTGAAGCATTTCTCCTTCTGAAAACCGTTTATGGGCAGCTTTTTCATTGAATAAAATTTTGCTCCGTTTTATTGTTTTTCAAAACAATTCTATACCTTGATTTCCACAGGGATAATTGCCAGCCCAAGTATGTTCAGGATTGAAATCTCAGCCAGCCAGCCAGATAAATAAATGCCAGATTCTGGAGTTAGAGAGGTTAATACTGATATTCAGCAATCCCACTATCTGTGACCAGGATTCATAAATATATAAAAACTACCCAAGTTCAAATCTTTTGAATTTTATCTGTGACCAGGATTCATAAATATATAAAAACTACCCAAGTTCAAATCTTTTGAATTTTAAGTTTCATTCCTTCCCAAAGCTGTTAACAATGACTGACCAAAAATAATTGTTAAAGTCCCTCTCCCCATCACCTTCACAGATGTAAGAGAGACATACAAATGTATGTTTTAAAGATTTGAAGGTCCAGGTTTTGAACTATCTGGCATGTGTACTCACATAGCCGAGTCTCATCAAAGAAGTTTAGATATCCCACAGGGAATACACAGCAGGGATTGTTTGCAAGCTTTCTCTCACACAGTGGTAATTGCATTATGGTGAGGGCAAAGGGAGAAAAAAAGCCACCCGAGTTGCTATTATATCAAATGTGTGCTGTCAGTAATGAATTTGGACTGAAATGTCTCTTTTGCTGATAGTTATTTATCCTTTTTCCTTTCTTATAAAGAGGCGAAAGGAAACCATTTGGTGAATTAAACCCCAAAGGTATACAACCACCTCAGCATGAGCGAAATTAATCTCATACATCCATTATCCACCAGTCATCTCTGGGTTCCTATTTATTAACAGTAAATTACATCAACCAGCTTGATACAATACGCCCTTGATCAACATAATTAACTATAACGTGAATCCTCAATGCCAATAGTATTCCTCTCTATGCCACTGTGCATATTATTAGGCTGTCTCCCCTGAAAACTCAGTTTGAAAAACATAAACACACATACTTACACCCTGGTCCCAGATTATTTCTCAACTCTACTACCACACTTTAAAGCAGTGTTTGATCCTCTGACCTCAGACATTGACTACACATAAAGTCATGCTGGCTGTGTGGATGCTGCAAAGGGGGACTTAGTATCTAGAGGAAATAAATAGTAATAATCACAGCCCCGTCTCTTACTTTCCACATGTTCTATGTGCAATTCACATGGATTCCATTTTTATTTTTATTTTTAACCATCTTCCATTGGATCCCCTGAATGTGTATACTTCTACAGGGGGTCTAGCTTCTCAGCTTTCATTTAAGAAACATGCTAGTTTGTAGGCCTTCTAATACTGAAGGTACAAGGCAAAACTCTGTTGTTTCATTTCTCAACCAAATATATGTATATTTTAAAAAAGGCTTATGTTCTTGCTTTTCAAAGATTTTTCCCAGTGAGTGAACAATTCTAATTCTGGCAGACATATTCATGACAGGAAAGTCATTTACAAATGTTCTTTTACAATGTCAGACCACACTGTAAAGACCTACATTTGCCTGCCATTTCATATAGTTAATTTAGCAATAGTTTACTCAGTCCAATTTTCTACAATCATATAATACATTCGTCAATAAATTAACCATATAGGCAGTTGCTTGTCTGCAACTTCCTTCCTTCCTTCCGTCCGTCCATCCTTCCTCCCTTTGACACATAAAAACACAGTGATAAAATATCATTTTGTGTGACTGAGATTACTTGACTCCTAATCTCTGGGTTGAAAATGCTGTTAAACCAACATAATAGTTTGCCTCCAGAAGTTGTGGGTGCTCCATCACTGGAGTTTTTAAAAAGAGACTAGACAACTATTTGTCTGAAATTGTTAAGGTCTGCTGCTTGAGTGTGGGTTTGGACTAGAAGACGTCCAATGTTCCTTCCAACACTATTATTTTACATTCTATGTTCTAAAACACCAATTTAACTGGGAATCTGCTGGTTATGCCTTTTACAATAGTGCAGGGGGGTTACAGTCTTGGAGGGAAGATCCCCATAAGTTTTTAAACTCTGCTCAGGCTGGCCTGGGGGGGTGGGAAACCTTGAATATTGACAAAACTCCTCATTTTACCTGTTTGTTCCCACAAAGCTGGAGAAACCCTGCAATATATCAATATGAAATCATTCCAAGTCAGGTATATATATATATATTCCCAATGAAATAGCCAGTTTAATTCATGAGGTATAGGCCAAATCCATTTTACATTTCATGGGGCAGTCATAGTAATATAACATTTGAACACCCTTGAGAATAAGTGTTTATTCAGACTCAGAAAATGGTGTGAGTATAAAATATAGAAAGGGCTGTTCTCTTCTAATCCCAACCGAAAACATGTTTTCATCACCTGGCAACAGATGTGATGATAAGACAATGACAAAAACTATTGCAAGGGAATATTCAGGATAGGGAACATGTCCTGGCACACTTGAACTTTTCCAGTTGGAAGGCAGGGAATTACACAGGACACATTTCCATACTATAATTGCTAAGTAACTGCTACTTTAATTTCAGGATGGAAACGAGGGTGACTTTTTACTATAGTCCAATTTCCTTTTGTCATTTCCCCTCATCACTTTCTGATTAATGGGATTTACCACAGATAAAGTTTGTTGGGATAATTCTACAACACACCATTAACATATGGGTGAAATGCCTTTCAATCTTCCTTGTATTGTTACTATACTTGACCTCTGTGGAGAACCGTTCTTATTTTTGTATGTGTGGCCACTTCATAACACCTGAGAGAATAACAATAGTAACAGCACTTAGACTTATATACTGTTTCACAGTGCTTTTACAGCCCTCTCTAAGTGGTTTTATAGAGTCAGCATATTGCCCCCAACAATCTGACTCCTCATTTTACCCACCTCGGAACGATGGAAGGTTGAGTCAACCTTGAGCCTGGTGAGATTTGAACTGCCAAACTGCTGACAGTTAGCAGTCAGCAGAAATAGCCTGCAGTACTCCACTCTAACCACTGTGCCACCATGGCTGCTACTTTGCTGAAACTCAGATTAAATGAAACATAAGCCAGCATTAGCCTTCTTGAAACGTTCTCTGTAAGGAGTTTATTTGCAATCCTTAAGGGTGTCCTCATGTTTGGTTCATATTTTTATTTTTCTAATTTATGGCATATAAGAATCAGCTCAGCATACTGTTGCTTTGAACTTGGTACCCAACAGCCTATTAAGATTTGTAATGTTTTTGGAAAGGCAAAGCAGCTTTGGATCCCTATTATAAAGCAAAAATAGGCATTTCTCAAAGGAAATGAAAAGATGAGTCAGCCCAAATGTAGTAGCTACTGAGATCCTATGGATGGCGCTAGATGCTAGCAGCAAACTGCAGCTGTCTAAAAAACCTATATGGGCCTCTTGGCTATTTGTATGATCTCATTTCCTATATATTTGTGAAGGTGGGAAGTCCCAGACTTTCTGGACTTATAGGTGACCTCATTTACTAACATCACCACTAGTCTTAAGGATTGGTTGGGAGGTTGTACCAATGTGGATGGGAGCTTTCACCCATGTGGGATCTATTCTTCAATCCAGATGCTGTATCTATGTTGCCTTTGTCTTCTTGTAAGCCTTATAAATGTAATAAACACTGCCCATGCAGTCAGACATCTTGGCACCCTGCACAATGACTGGTTTTTGAAATCCATCATTTTGGCGCCCGACCAGGGACATCAACCCTGCAGGCCCTCCGGGATGGGCAACAGCCAACATGCTTACCATCATCTGGAACAGACCCCTAAGGTGCGCACCTTCGTCCTATGGGACCCTGGGTCTTTCAGGACCCATCAATGGTAAGTATGAGTTGCAATCTATCTCAGCATCAGCAGAAATATGTTCAGGAAATTAGATTCCTGTTACATGAATCAGGTGCAAAAGTACACTGAGGCTAGACAAAAAAAAAAAGCTGGTGGGGGATAGGGAAATGGTATCCTGAGCCCAATAGAATAGAATAGAATAGAATAGAATAGAATAGAATAGAATAGAATAGAATAGAATAGAATAGAATAGAAGGTTCAGGATACCCAAGGCTCCAGTCCAAATATTACATCGATGGTATCAATGCTGTCATGCAGTGGAAATATCTGGCTCTGATGTCTCAGTACAACAATAATTGGGCTCTGATGTTTCAGCAAAATAATAATTGACTATAAGACCCCTCCTGATTATGATCAGGTAAAAATTGTCACTCCAAAATCTTCTCTTATTGGACTTTCAGCTCCTTCTGAGCAAGCTAATTTTTTTTATTCTCCAAGGCCATTTTACACCCCCATAAGGCAAATATTAAAGGAACAATTAGAAAAAGGGGGAGATTTAAGCAAGAAACCCAAGGCAGAGACACATAAATTTATTTGTTTAAAATTTTTATGTTGAATCTTTTTTATTTATTTAATGCTTAAGGAGATAGAACAATGGGTGTAACTAGAATGCGGGCAATTGCTCTCTTCTGATGCACTGGATGGCAGAATTGAATGTAGAAAGCATGCCCCATTGAGTTCAATGGTCTACAGTGAGCTCTGCTGTTCAGAAGCATGGAACAAGACACAGATATGTGTTAGGAAGCCCCTCCATAAAGTACATTGGGGTTGATCAAGGAAGATAGGGTTAACGTATGCTGTTATGTATAGTAGAAAGAACTAAGAGAAAAAGAAAATGTTTACTATTCTTTTCAGGATGTGATTTCCGTTAAAACTTCTTAGATGTATGTGTATGTATAATAATGTATAATAATTGCATGCAGAATAGAGCTTAGCTGTGTATGTATGATACTGTAAAATAAATGTATGCAGAATTGAATAGGATTGAATTGAAGAAAAATATCCTTTACCTGTGTATAGCCCTAATTGGAACAGTTGCAGCTCAAAATAAATTAATTGTAACATGTTTGGCATCTGGAGAATTAAATTGGCTTTTTGGATTGGGCTTAGAGTTGTGGGAGGCAGATAGTCAGTGGTTCAGGCTCCCAATCGCCTTTGTGATTGGAACCACTCCTTGAGTTCTCCTAGTGCTCTGAGAACAAACTATAGGTTGTCCAAAAAAAGAAAATGTGAAGATTTAAAGGGACAAAACCTTCCCAGGTCTGGAAATGTTGTGTGTGAGAATGTGTCTGTATGTAATCATTTCCAGCCCTGGAGGGTGAGATCCTCTACAATGGAGCTTATTGGGTCTCAGAAAAGAATTGTAGGTATGCAAGTAGTTTGATTACAGTACAAATTTGTGAAAATGTTGATGATAAAAAAGTTGGTGTGGATGTTTGTGTGTTGACCCCCATCCTAGATTGAAAGGAGAGTAAGAAATAGAGTGTGTAAGGAAATGAGAAAAGTTCGGATGAAATGTATGTGATTTACTGGAAAGAGAGGATTATTTGTGTGTGTTTTACTGATAATGAAAGTTATTTGTGGGTGATTTCTCCCCCTTCTTGTCCTCACTGGTTGTTGTAAAAGCAGAGGCAGGAGAAGGGGCAGGGAGAGTGAGGCTTTCGATCACTTTAACAATTTTTTCCCTCTGCTTTGAGTTTTTGCCTCAACAAAGATGAGGCTCGAAAATAACTTTTTTATAGGTTACATAGCTTCATCTCCTGATTTGTTTTTTCAATTTTCAAACTAAGCAGCCTCAGATAGCTAGGCTGAGACTGGCAGATTGCCTGGAATGTTATCTGTAAAGGTGGCTCAGTTCCCAGATTGGCAGTTGGCCTGGAACCATTATCTTTGAAGATGGCTCAATTCTCAGTTTCAGCAAGAGGAATCAAAATTTTAAATTAGCTGCACTCTGTGCATGCTCTTAATCCATATTTTGATTAAAGCAGAGAATTAACACTAAAATTTGACTCCATCTGGAGGGTTTACAACAAGAATGTGAAGAATGCATGGCTATTGCCAGCATAACAGGTAAAATCATGAAAGGTTTACAATGGGCTTTGCAAATAACTTCTTTGTAATTTTTGATAAAGTGCAGTAAGGTATACATGGTGGAGTTGTGTAAATCTGATTTTCAATTTTATTTTTAGAAAAACTTATCTCTTCAATGTCCTTTACCTGACTATGTAAGCTGTATTGTTTGCCTAAAGAACTTTGGTTTGCTTGCTTAATGATTTCTTCCTTTCCTGTCCTTATAAGGATCATCATGATGATATCTGGAAAGTGTCCTACTATTTTAACTTTCAAAAAATTTTCTCAATAGCCTTTTGATTTAATCTCTGACTCTCATTATCTGTGTTAACTTACTTTTAATCTTCCAGGTGCTTATATTACGCCCAAGATTGTCCCTAATCTTATGATCTTATTTTTAATTTTGCAATAGCTACTACAAGACCAAAGATATTTCTTATGTACGTAGGCAATCAAATCTTTCTGGGCCTCTTTCTTAAGGCTATAGCTTTGCTGATTTTTTTTTTGTCACTCTTTTTTTCATCAAAATGCTCCAGTTAATCAAGCCAGGCAGATTGTTTCATCTGCAACTTTGACAAATGAATGTTACTCACTAGGCAAGCCCTCTTTTTTACAACATGATATTTGCCTTTTTTTGCAAATTTGTACAACCTGGAATATAGCCATAATGAAACATGCTCATCAGTCATTTAAGGCCTGTCTCCACAAATAAATAAAAAAGGAGGGAAAGGGTCTCTAAAAATGTTTAAAAAGTATTATTTACCTTACCTCAACTGAATGTAATTGAATGTTTCTATTTACCTTAAATTAATTGAATGTTTCTATTCAAAATTTAACTACTTGGGGGCTAAGGGGCTGTCCTGTGCTGTTGTGTTTGCTCCTACAGAACCTTTGTGGATTCCAGCTTGTTGTGTCTGCCTAGCCAAGGATGTCTACACCAGTCCCCGGATCCAGTCCCAGGAATTTGACTTTACGGATGGCACAGTGTCCAATCCAGGTTCATTTGTTTATGCTTGATTGTTTACAGCATCAATGACTGTCATTTCACACGAACACTCACTTCAGCAATGAATGAAGTAAAACTTATGGGTGCAATTGGCTAACATCACACAGAATGATGTCTTCTGTTTATCTGAAAGTTATGATATGGAACATTTGCTTTCTACCTGTTTAGTTCCTGTCTGCCTATTATGCAATTGCTTTACACACCTCAATGATAGCGGTCCCTGTAAACATAACTTGCGCAAAAGTAGTTAATTGTACATCTTCAAGTAAAAAAACTCACTGTCATCACATTAGCTCACCTACTTTGAACTGCACAGCTTTTGAAGAGACTTTCACTTTGCCCATGTTTGGCTACCGCAGGGATGGGTTTTTACATGTGTTCAAGAAACTTTTAATTATATTCCTGCTAATCTAGTGAAGCACACTGCTGCCTCAGCTGGCTGATTCCTGTTTTGCTTTCTAAACAACAAATTCATCACTTGAATTGTTCTCAATGTGGGGTCACACTAGATAGCACCTGTGACTCTGAAACAACCTTACTTAATAAAGCAGAATACATAGTGGTAGCTTTGTCTATAGTGGGCATGCCAGCAATTCTTGCTCGTGCTCATCTTAACAGTAACTCTGTTGCATGTAACTTAGCAAAAACAATTATGTAATTTAGCAAAAACAATTAATGTTATTTCTTCAGTTATCTCAACAATCAACCACGAGATGCAAGCATTGAGGAAGGCTATTCTACAAAATCTATATTATTTTAAGTTGTTTGATGGGTCACAAACCATCCAGCACCAGTTTAATATTTTACACAATTTGGCCTCAGATTTGAAAATTGATAAATTAGGATCTTGGTGGGAAAGCTTTTAGCCTTGGTTGTCCACAGGCTTAATGGGAAAAATTTTATGCCATGTAGTCATTATTTGTGCTTTAATTAGTGGGTGCTGCTTTGTTCAATGTCTCCCTTCTCTTTGCAACATATGTATCACAGCTTTTCACCCTAAACCTTCTCCTACATTGCCTTAGGGTCAAGTATATGCCCTGTATAAACAACTGCAAGTGTACTCTTCTACTGATTATTATAAGTCCCTTACTAACCTTTCTTATGACTATTCTTTGTCTAAACAAAATAAAAAAAAGAGTGAAATGTAGTAGCTACTGAGATCCTATGGATGGTGCTAGATGCTAGCAGCAAACTGCAGCTGTCTAGAAAACCTATATGGGGTCTCTTGGCTATTTGCATGATCTCATTCCCTATATATTTGTGAAGGTGGGAAGTCCCAGACTTTCCGGACTTATAGGTGACCTCATTTACTAACATCACCACTAGTCTTAAGGATTGGTTAGGAAGTTGTACCAATGTGGTTGAGAGGTTTCAGCCATGTGAGATCTATTCTTCAATCCAGATGCTGTATCTATGTTGCCTTTGTCTTCTTGTAAAAACCCTATAAATGTAATAAACACTGCCCATGCAGTCAGACATCTTGGCACCCTGCACAATGACTGGTCTTTGAAATCCATCACCCAAAGTCTTCTCTGCTTTTCCATCAAGCAAAACGAGGTAAGTAACAAATGAATTGTGCTTTAATGCTTAGGTTTATATCTAAATTGATGCTTATCTGAAGATGCTAGAATATAACTGGATTATCATTTGATGTAACATGAAATTGCTTGATTTGCTAAAAATAGTTTAAGCACATAGTAGGCATTCTTCGAGGTATTCCTCCCACATTAAATTTGTGATGAACTCAATGATAAGGTAGGGAAAATTATAATAGCCATTTAGATCCATAAAGGGGAAAAAAAACTCTTTTCCACCATATATGCCAGAAAACATTCTATCCCATGTGCCATGTACCACCTTAGTCTTTTTAATCTATTCTCCCATGCATACCATCAGTAGACCCATTCAACTTAACAGTTGTTATCATCCACATTAGGTTCAGTTGAATCCTAACATTTTCTGACACTTAACAATCCAAACAATCTAATCTGAGGAATCTTCCATTAGAAAATGTAACCACTGAGCATAAAAAAAACCCATGAGAGCATCTGATAACTCAACTCTGTTTATCCTTAATTCCTTGCTTTTCTTCACTATTCTTCAATCATATCCACTACAAATCTTGACCATGTCATTAATTTTATTTATTATTGTTAAATGTATATATTAATCTTCATTATTTCCAGCAACTGGCATATTTTGAACCCAAGAGATCATCATCTGTATTTGTACTATAAAGTGGGCTAATTCCTTTAGCTTGCCCTAGCTGTGGACATATTTCTTTAGATTTATGAGTTAGGCAGCTTGTTAAATGGAATTCAGATATATTTCTCATGAGAATAAAACATTTTGAAGAGCTTTTTGTGATTGAAGCATCACCCTATTCTGACCTTACTGGAAGCCTACTTGTATTATCTTCAGAATTTTATAACATATGAAAAGCATATTAGTTCCATGTTCCCAAACTAGACACCTTCCAGTAAATTTTGGATGCTTAAAGAAAAGAGCTGTCATAGTGGTGTGCGCGAGTGTGCACACGTGCACGTCTTCCACATTTACAAATTGGTTGCAATAGAGATATGACAAATAAAACATTACCAGTTTATCAGAATGGAAGGTGCTCCTTTCTATCTTCTCTAATCTGACAAGTATTCAGTTTCTTGATTACCTTTGTACTTACCTTGTGTAGGTTAGTCCACTTACAAATAAAATAAAGAAGATATTCTCTCAGGTTCTGGAATAGAGTGAAGGCTGAGTCCCCGTCAGACGGATGTTTTGGTTATATATTGGTTTTAGGACCATTCATTATTTATTTTTGTCTCTTATTGCCCCCTCCACTTTTTGTTTAATTGTAAGCCACCAAAAGTCTTTAGGATTCAGGCACCTTATATATAAATAGACAATTAAACACCTCAGCAAACCAGCAAACCATATTTCTCTGAAACACCTTAATTAAAACTTTTTGCTCAGTCAGTCAACTATACTGAATTCCTGAAATTAACTTTATTCCTGATTTCCCAAAAATAACTAGTTATCCTCAGAGTTTCTGTTGCTATTAAAAGCCAAGAGCTATTTGTGAAAATGAAGAAATGCCTGAAAGTAATGTGCATCCCTGAATTTTAATCAGTATCACTGATTCAATTTTTCATTCATTCATTCATTCATTCATTCATTCATTCATTCATTCATTCATTCATTCATTCATTCAACTTTTATCACATCTTTCTGTCCAAAGGATACTCAAGACTGTTAATTATATGACAAAGGAATTAAAAAATAAGGTTGATTCGGATTACTATAAAATATGGGACAAGTTTTACAATTGGTTAGAGAAGAGGAAGGAGCAAGAGAATAAGGATTGATTAAATGTATATATATATATATATATATATATATATATATATATATATATATATATATATATATATATATATATATATATATGTTTTCTGATATATGGATCTTTGGTTGTTGGTTTTCTCCCGCGTAAGATTCAAAGTGTCTAGGCAACGTTCGATGAAGTCTCATTCATCATCATCAGGCCTCTGTCTTTGGCTCTTGCTTTTCAGAGTGATGTGAGGTTGCAGCTGCTTTTTTTCTTTCTAACTGTCAGTGGGGGTGGGATTTGAATGGGTGGGGGCTTGGCTGTGTTCTGATTGGGTGGGGGTGTCTTCTCATTGGTGGGGGCCTGGCTGTGTTTTGATTGGTTGGGGGTTACGTGTTCTGATTGGCTGGATTTCTTGCTGCCCGGCTCGAGTTCGAGGTCGCGCTGCATCTCCATAGTTGGTGTCGGCTTGCTTCATGTATGGCTCGGAGGGGTTTGGAGTGGGCAGTGGTGAGGTTGCAGGTATTCGTCTGTTCATGAGGGCGGGTTTCCAAATGGCTGGGAGGCGGGAGGTGTCATCTCGTTTGTTCATGCTGTGTGGGCGTTTTCTATTTCTATGGCTTCTCTGATTATTCTGCTGTTGAAGTGTTCGGTTTTGGCAATAGTTCTGGTATTTTTAAAGTTAATTTTATGTCCTGTGGCTTTGAGGTGTTGGACCAGGGAAGAGGTCGTTCTTCTTTTTGATTGAGTTCTTATGTTCTTCAATGCGTGCACTAATTCTTCTGTTAGTCTGTCCAATGTATGTGGCAGGCAGGCAGTGCAGGGGATTTCGTATACTCCTTGGTTTTCTAATTCGACTCTGTCTTTGGGGTTTCTTAGGATGGTGGATATTTTTCTGTTTGTGCAGAATGTTGTTTTAATATTGTGTTTTTGGAGGATCTTGCTGATTCTGTCTGTAGTGCCTTTTATATATGGGAGGAGGGCTTTGCCGTTTTCTTGTTCTCTGTCTTGGATTTTGGTTGGGGTTTCTTTTTGGATTAGGTGGGTAATCTTGTGTTTTTGGAATCCATTGGCTGTAAGTACGTTGGTGAGGGTGTGTAGTTCGGCTTTTGGTGTTGTTCATCGGCTAAGCATTTTGTTCTGGAGATGAGTGTTTTGGCTACGGACTTGATCTGTGCTGGGTGGTGGTGTGAGAGTGCATGTAGATAGCGGTTTGTATGTGTTTTCTTTTGGTAGATGGTGTGTCCTAGGGAGCCATTGGATCTTTTGTATACCAAGACATCTAGGAAGGGAAGTTGATTGTTGGTTTCTGTTTCCATAGTGAATTGTATCTTGGGGTGTAGGCTGTTGAGGTGTGTGAGGAACTTGTTTAGTTTTTCTTTCCCATGTGGCCAGATTATGAAGGTGTCATCTACGTATCTGAGCCAGAGTTTGGGTTTGTGGTCGTATTTTTCTAGAGCTTGTGTTTCAAAGTGTTCCATGTAGAGGTTTGCGATGACAGGTGAGAGGGGTGATCCCATGGGTGCTCCTTCTATTTGTTTGTATTTTTGTCCATTGTAGGTGAAGTATGTATTGGATAGGCAGTGGTTGGTCAGATCTAGGATGTGCTTGGGGGTTGTATTTGTTTTGGATGGCTGTCAAGGCTTCTTTTATTGGTATTTGGGTGAAGAGGGATATGACATCGAAGCTTACTAGTAGGTCGCTGGGTTGTAAGTTTTGTTTCTTTATGATTTCGATGAACTGGAATGAGTTTCTTACATGTGAGTTGATGGATTCTGCATAGGGTTGTAGTTGTTTGGCGAGAAATTTGGCCAGGTTTTGTAGAGGTGAGCTTATGGAGCTGACTATTGGTCTGAGTGGGGTTCCTTCTTTGTGTATCTTGGGGAGACCATAAAGCTTGGGGCATCTGGATGATTTTCTCTGGGTATGATTCTTTGCTGGATTTCTTCACTGATGGGGGAGGTTTTTATTTTGGATTTGGTAGTTTTTTCTAGGTAGGTGGTGGGGTCTGTCTTTAGGGGTTTGTATGTGGGGTCTTGGAGTAGGTTGGTTAACTTGGTTTGGTAGTCAGATGTGTTCATAACCACTGTCGCGTTGCCTTTGTCTGCTGGTAGGATTATTATGCTGGTGTCTTCTTTCAGGTTAAGTAGTGCAGTTTGTTCTTCTTTGGATAAGTTGCTTTTGGGTGGTTTGCTAGTGCAGAGGATGTTGGTGATTTCAAGTCTGATTTTGTTAGCATCATCAGGGTTGATTTTGGTCAGGCTGGTTTCAACTCCACATATGATGGTTTCTGTGGGGATGTGTTTGGGGGCGACAGCAAAGTTGAATCCTTTTGAAAGGACCTTGGTTTCAGCTTCAGTGAGGATCTTGTCTGAGATGTTGTGCACTGTTTGTTTCATGTGTGGCTGTGGGGGGAGGAGTTGGTTTCTGGCGTTGTTGTAGTTTCTGAGTTTGTTGGTGTGTGTTTCTGTCTTGAGGGAGGTCTGTGTTTCGGCTCTCCAGACAGCAAGTTGTTTGGATTTGTCCCAAAGTAGGGGGTGAATCTTGTTGCTGAGTTTCAGGTGGAGTGTGAGGAGATCTTTGTTGATTTGGTCTAGGAGAAACCTTTTGTGTGAAGTTCATTTCTGATTAGGGCCAATTCTGTTCTTTTTAGGATGCGTTTGGTGGCTGCTGTGTTGGTGTGGAATTTCAGTTGGAAGCTTGTGGGAATTAAATTTTGATCTCGGCAGTTGCATAGGAATGCAAGGTCACATAAAATGGAAGCTCTTTGGACTTCAAGTTTTTCATAAGTCCTGATCAGATGGTGGGTTTCCTCCCGTAGAGGTGTAATATTTGTTTTCTGAGGTTCTCATGGGTATTTGTATGTGGATCTTTGGTTGTTCGGGTTTTCTCCGCGTAAGATTCAAAGTGTCTAGGCAACGCTTTCGATGAAGTCTCATTCATCATCATCAGGCCTCTGTCTTTGGCTCTTGCTTTTCAGAGTGATGTGAGGTTGCAGCTGCTTTTTTTTTTTTTTTCTTTCTAACTGTCAGTGGGGTGGGATTTGAATGGGTGGGGGCTTGGCTGTGTTCTGATTGGGTGGGGGTGTCTTCTCATTGGTGGGGGGCCTGGCTGTGTTTTGATTGGTTGGGGGTTGGCCGTGTTCTGATTGGCTGGATTTCTGCTGCCCGGCTTCGAGTTCGAGGTCGCGCTGCATCTCCATAGTTGGTGTCGGCTTGCTTCATGTATGGCTCGGAGGGTTTGGAGTGGGCAGTGGTGAGGTTGCAGGTATTCGTCTGTTCATGAGGGCGGGTTTCCAAATGGCTGGGAGGCGGGAGGTGTCATCTCGTTTGTTCATGCTGTGTGGGCGTTTTCTATTTCTATGGCTTCTCTGATTATTCTGCTGTTGAAGTGTTCGGTTTTGGCAATAGTTCTGGTATTTTTAAAGTTAATTTTATGTCCTGTGGCTTTGAGGTGTTGGACCAGGGAAGAGGTCGTTTCTTCTTTTTGATTGAGTTCTTATGTTCTTCAATGCGTGCACTAATTCTTCTGTTAGTCTGTCCAATGTATGTGGCAGGGCAGGCAGTGCAGGGATTTCGTATACTCCTTGGTTTTCTAATTCGACTCTGTCTTTGGGGTTTCTTAGGATGGTGGATATTTTTCTGTTTGTGCAGAATGATGTTTTAATATTGTGTTTTTGAAGGATCTTGCTGATTCTGTCTGTAGTGCCTTTTATATATGGGAGGAGGGCTTTGCCGTTTTCTTGTTCTCTGTCTTGGATTTTGGTTGGGGTTTCTTTTTGGATTAGGTGGGTAATCTTGTGTCTTTGGAATCCATTGGCTGTAAGTACGTTGGTGAGGGTGTGTAGTTCGGCTTTTTGGTGTTGTTCATCGGCTAAGCATTTTGTTCTGGAGATGAGTGTTTTGGCTACGGAATTGATCTGTGCTGGGTGGTGGTGTGAGTGCATGTAGATAGCGGTTTGTATGTGTTTTCTTTTGGTAGATGGTGTGTCCTAGGGAGCCATTGGATCTTTTGTATACCAAGACATCTAGGAAGGGAAGTTGATTGTTGGTTTCTGTTTCCATGGTGAATTGTATCTTGGGGTGTAGGCTGTTGAGGTGTGTGAGGAACTTGTTTAGTTTTTCTTTCCCATGTGGCCAGATTATGAAGGTGTCATCTACGTATCTGAGCCAGAGTTTGGGTTTGTGGTCGTATTTTTCTAGAGCTTGTGTTTCAAAGTGTTCCATGTAGAGGTTTGCGATGACAGGTGAGAGGGGTGATCCCATGGGTGCTCCTTCTATTTGTTTGTATTTTTGTCCATTGTAGGTGAAGTATGTATTGGATAGGCAGTGGTTGGTCAGATCTAGGATGTGCTTGGGGGTTGTATTTGTTTTGGATGGCTGTCAAGGCTTCTTTTATTGGTATTTGGGTGAAGAGGGATATGACATCGAAGCTTACTAGTAGGTCGCTGGGTTGTAAGTTTTGTTTCTTTATGATTTCGATGAACTGGAATGAGTTTCTTACATGTGAGTTGATGGATTCTGCATAGGGTTGTAGTTGTTTGGCGAGAAATTTGGCCAGGTTTTGTAGAGGTGAGCCTATGGAGCTGACTATTGGTCTGAGTGGGGTTCCTTCTTTGTGTATCTTGGGAGACCATAAAGCTTGGGGCATCTGGATGATTTTTCTCTGGGTATGATTCTTTGCTGGATTTCTTCACTGATGGGGAGGTTTTTATTTTGGATTTGGTAGTTTTTTCTAGGTAGGTGGTGGGGTCTGTCTTTAGGGGTTTGTATGGGGTCTTGGAGTAGGTTGGTTAACTTGGTTTGGTAGTCAGATGTGTTCATAACCACTGTCGCGTTGCCTTTGTCTGCTGGTAGGATTATTATGCTGGTGTCTTCTTTCAGGTTAAGTAGTGCAGTTTGTTCTTCTTTGGATAAGTTGCTTTTGGGTGGTTTGCTAGTGCAGAGGATGTTGGTGATTTCAAGTCTGATTTTGTTAGCATCATCAGGGTTGGTTTTGGTCAGGCTGGTTTCAACTCCACATATGATGGTTTCTGTGGGGATGTGTTTGGGGCGACAGCAAAGTTGAATCCTTTTGAAAGGACCTTGGTTTCAGCTTCAGTGAGGATCTTGTCTGAGATGTTGTGCACTGTTTGTTTCATGTGTGGCTGTGGGGGGAGGAGTTGGTTTCTGGCGTTGTTGTAGTTTCTTGAGTTTGTTGGTGTGTGTGTTTGTCTTGAGGGAGGTCTGTGTTTCGGCTCTCCAGACAGCAAGTTGTTTGGATTTGTCCCAAAGTAGGGGGTGAATCTTGTTGCTGAGTTTCAGGTGGAGTGTGAGGAGATCTTTGTTGATTTGGTCTAGGAGAAACCTTTTTGTGTGAAGTTCATTTCTGATTAGGGCCAATTCTGTTCTTTTTAGGATGCGTTTGGTGGCTGCTGTGTTGGTGTGGAATTTCAGTTGGAAGCTTGTGGGAATTAAATTTTGATCTCGGCAGTTGCATAGGAATGCAAGGTCACATAAAATGGAAGCTCTTTGGACTTCAAGTTTTTCATAAGTCCTGATCAGATGGTGGGTTTCCTCCCGTAGAGGTGTAATATTTGTTTTCTGAGGTTCTCATGGGTATTTGTATGTGGATCTTTGGTTGTTCGGGTTTTCTCCGCGTAAGATTCAAAGTGTCTAGGCAACGTTTCGATGAAGTCTCATTCATCATCATCAGGCCTCTGTCTTTGGCTCTTGCTTTTCAGAGTGATGTGAGGTTGCAGCTGCTTTTTTTTTTCTAACTGTCAGTGGGGTGGGATTTGAATGGGTGGGGGCTTGGCTGTGTTCTGATTGGGTGGGGGTGTCTTCTCATTGGTGGGGGCCTGGCTGTGTTTTGATTGGTTGGGGGTTGGCCGTGTTCTGATTGGCTGGATTTCTTGCTGCCCGGCTTCGAGTTCGAGGTCGCGCTGCATCTCCATAGTTGGTGTCGGCTTGCTTCATGTATGGCTCGGAGGGGTTTGGAGTGGGCAGTGGTGAGGTTGCAGGTATTCGTCTGTTCATGAGGGCGGGTTTCCAAATGGCTGGGAGGCGGGAGGTGTCATCTCGTTTGTTCATGCTGTGTGGGCGTTTTTTCTATTTCTATGGCTTCTCTGATTATTCTGCTGTTGAAGTGTTCGGTTTTGGCAATAGTTCTGGTATTTTTAAAGTTAATTTTATGTCCTGTGGCTTTGAGGTGTTGGACCAGGGAAGAGGTCGTTTCTTCTTTTTGATTGAGTTCTTATGTTCTTCAATGCGTGCACTAATTCTTCTGTTAGTCTGTCCAATGTATGTGGCAGGGCAGGCAGTGCAGGGGATTTCGTATACTCCTTGGTTTTCTAATTCGACTCTGTCTTTGGGGTTTCTTAGGATGGTGGATATTTTTCTGTTTGTGCAGAATGTTGTTTTTAATATTGTGTTTTTGGAGGATCTTGCTGATTCTGTCTGTAGTGCCTTTTATATATGGGAGGAGGGCTTTGCCGTTTTCTTGTTCTCTGTCTTGGATTTTGGTTGGGGTTTCTTTTTGGATTAGGTGGGTAATCTTGTGTGTTTTGGAATCCATTGGCTGTAAGTACGTTGGTGAGGGTGTGTAGTTCGGCTTTTTGGTGTTGTTCATCGGCTAAGCATTTTGTTCTGGAGATGAGTGTTTTGGCTACGGAATTGATCTGTGCTGGGTGGTGGTGTGAGAGTGCATGTAGATAGCGGTTTGTATGTGTTTTCTTTTGGTAGATGGTGTGTCCTAGGGAGCCATTGGATCTTTTGTATACCAAGACATCTAGGAAGGGAAGTTGATTGTTGGTTTCTGTTTCCATGGTGAATTGTATCTTGGGGTGTAGGCTGTTGAGGTGTGTGAGGAACTTGTTTAGTTTTTCTTTCCCATGTGGCCAGATTATGAAGGTGTCATCTACGTATCTGAGCCAGAGTTTGGGTTTGTGGTCGTATTTTTCTAGAGCTTGTGTTTCAAAGTGTTCCATGTAGAGGTTTGCGATGACAGGTGAGAGGGTGATCCCATGGGTGCTCTTTCTATTTGTTTGTATTTTTGTCCATTGTAGGTGAAGTATGTATTGGATAGGCAGTGGTTGGTCAGATCTAGGATGTGCTTGGGGGGTTGTATTTGTTTTGGATGGCTGTCAAGGCTTCTTTTATTGGTATTTGGGTGAAGAGGGATATGACATCGAAGCTTACTAGTAGGTCGCTGGGTTGTAAGTTTTGTTTCTTTATGATTTCGATGAACTGGAATGAGTTTTCTTACATGTGAGTTGATGGATACTGCATAGGGTTGTAGTTGTTTGGCGAGAAATTTGGCCAGGTTTTGTAGAGGTGAGCTTATGGAGCTGACTATTGGTCTGAGTGGGGTTCCTTCTTTGCCACATACATTGGACAGACTAACAGAAGAATTAGTGCACGCATTGAAGAACATAAGAACTCAATCAAAAAGAAGAAACGACCTCTTCCTGGTCCAACACCTCAAAGCCACAGGACATAAAATTAACTTTAAAAATACCAGAACTATTGCCAAAACCGAACACTTCAACAGCAGAATAATCAGAGAAGCCATAGAAATAGAAAACGCCCACACAGCATGAACAAACGAGATGACACCTCCCGCCTCCCAGCCATTTGGAAACCCGCCCTCATGAACAGACGAATACCTGCAACCTCACCACTGCCCACTCCAAACCCCTCCGAGCCATACATGAAGCAAGCCGACACCAACTATGGAGATGCAGCGCGACCTCGAACTCGAAGCCGGGCAGCAAGAAATCCAGCCAATCAGAACACGGCCAACCCCCAACCAATCAAAACACAGCCAGGCCCCCACCAATGAGAAGACACCCCCACCCAATCAGAACACAGCCAAGCCCCCACCCATTCAAATCCCACCCCCACTGACAGTTAGAAAGAAAAAAAGCAGCTGCAACCTCACATCACTCTGAAAAGCAAGAGCCAAAGACAGAGGCCTGATGATGATGAATGAGACTTCATCGAAACGTTGCCTAGACACTTTGAATCTTACGCGGGAGAAAACCCGAACAACCAAAGATCCACATACAAATACCCAGAACCTCAGAAAACAAATATTACACCTCTACGGGAGGAAACCCACCATCTGATCAGGACTTATGAAAACTTGAAGTCCAAAGAGCTTCCATTTTATGTGACCTTGCATTCCTATGCAACTGCCGAGATCAAAATTTAATTCCCACAAGCTTCCAACTGAAATTCCACACCAACACAGCAGCCACCAAACGCATCCTAAAAAGAACAGAATTGGCCCTAATCAGAAATGAACTTCACACAAAAGGTTTCTCCTAGACCAAATCAACAAAGATCTCCTCACACTCCACCTGAAACTCAGCAACAAGATTCACCCCTACTTTGGGACAAATCCAAACAACTTGCTGTCTGGAGAGCCGAAACACAGACCTCCCTCAAGACAAACACACACACCAACAAACTCAAGAAACTACAACAACGCCAGAAACCAACTCCTCCCCCCCACAGCCACACATGAAACAAACAGTGCACAACATCTCAGACAAGATCCTCACTGAAGCTGAAACCAAGGTCCTTTCAAAAGGATTCAACTTTGCTGTCGCCCCCAAACACATCCCCACAGAAACCATCATATGTGGAGTTGAAACCAGCCTGACCAAAACCAACCCTGATGATGCTAACAAAATCAGACTTGAAATCACCAACATCCTCTGCACTAGCAAACCACCCAAAAGCAACTTATCCAAAGAAGAACAAACTGCACTACTTAACCTGAAAGAAGACACCAGCATAATAATCCTACCAGCAGACAAAGGCAACGCGACAGTGGTTATGAACACATCTGACTACCAAACCAAGTTAACCAACCTACTCCAAGACCCCGCATACAAACCCCTAAAGACAGACCCCACCACCTACCTAGAAAAAACTACCAAATCCAAAATAAAAACCTCCCCATCAGTGAAGAAATCCAGCAAAGAATCATACCCAGAGAAAAATCATCCAGATGCCCCAAGCTTTATGGTCTCCCAAGATACACAAAGAAGGAACCCCACTCAGACCAATAGTCAGCTCCATAGGCTCACCTCTACAAAACCTGGCCAAATTTCTCGCCAAACAACTACAACCCTATGCAGAATCCATCAACTCACATGTAAGAAACTCATTCCAGTTCATCGAAATCATAAAGAAACAAAACTTACAACCCAGCGACCTACTAGTAAGCTTCGATGTCATATCCTCTTCACCCAAATACCAATAAAAGAAGCCTTGACAGCCATCCAAAACAAATACAACCCCCAAGCACATCCTAGATCTGACCAACCACTGCCTATCCAATACATACTTCACCTACAATGGACAAAAATACAAACAAATAGAAGGAGCACCCATGGGATCACCCCTCTCACCTGTCATCGCAAACCTCTACATGGAACACTTTGAAACACAAGCTCTAGAAAAATACGACCACAAACCCAAACTCTGGCTCAGATACGTAGATGACACCTTCATAATCTGGCCACATGGGAAAGAAAAACTAAACAAGTTCCTCACACACCTCAACAGCCTACACCCCAAGATACAATTCACTATGGAAACAGAAACCAACAATCAACTTCCCTTCCTAGATGTCTTGGTATACAAAAGATCCAATGGCTCCCTAGGACACACCATCTACCAAAAGAAAACACATACAAACCGCTATCTACATGCACTCTCACACCACCACCCAGCACAGATCAAGTCCGAGAGCCAAAACACTCATCTCCAGAACAAAATGCTTAGCCGATGAACAACACCAAAAAGCCGAACTACACACCCTCACCAACGTACTTACAGCCAATGGATTCCAAAAACACAAGATTACCCACCTAATCCAAAAAGAAACCCCAACCAAAATCCAAGACAGAGAACAAGAAAACGGCAAAGCCCTCCTCCCATATATAAAAGGCACTACAGACAGAATCAGCAAGATCCTCCAAAAACACAATATTAAAACAACATTCTGCACAAACAGAAAAATATCCACCATCCTAAGAAACCCCAAAGACAGAGTCGAATTAGAAAACCAAGGAGTATACGAAATCCCCTGCACTGCCTGCCCTGCCACATACATTGGACAGACTAACAGAAGAATTAGTGCACGCATTGAAGAACATAAGAACTCAATCAAAAGAAGAAACAACCTCTTCCCTGGTCCAACACCTCAAAGCCACAGGACATAAAATTAACTTTAAAAATACCAGAACTATTGCCAAAACCGAACACTTCAACAGCAGAATAATCAGAGAAGCCATAGAAATAGAAAAACGCCCACACAGCATGAACAAACGAGATGACACCTCCCGCCTCCCAGCCATTTGGAAACCCGCCCTCATGAACAGACGAATACCTGCAACCTCACCACTGCCCACTCCAAACCCCTCCGAGCCATACATGAAGCAAGCCGACACCAACTATGGAGATGCAGCGCGACCTCGAACTCGAGCCGGGCAGCAAGAAATCCAGCCAATCAGAACACGGCCAACCCCCAACCAATCAAAACACAGCCAGGCCCCCCACCAATGAGAAGACACCCCACCCAATCAGAACACAGCCAAGCCCCCACCCATTCAAATCCCACCCCCACTGACAGTTAGAAAGAAAAAAAGCAGCTGCAACCTCACATCACTCTGAAAAGCAAGAGCCAAAGACAGAGGCCTGATGATGATGAATGAGACTTCATCGAAACGTTGCCTAGACACTTTGAATCTTACGCGGAGAAAACCCGAACAACCAAAGATCCATATATATATATATATATATATATATATATATATATATATATATATATATATATATATATATATATATATATATACATATATATATATAGAATGAAAATATGAATTATTATTACTGGACTTAGCAGTGTAATGACAAAGATGAATGTGAGGAGGATTGTACCACATTTAATATTTTTAATGTATTTTTTGTTTTTGTTTTTGTTTGTGCTTGTTTGTTTAATAAAGAAAAATTTTATATTAAAAATAATTTAAAAAGACTGTTAATTATAAGCCACATTTAAGCTATCTGGAAAGTTGCATTCATTTTGTTTTTACTGTGGCTGATAGGTTGTTCCAGTCCAGCAGGATCTGATAGATATATAGTGCTTTAAATTTTGGTCCATTGATTGTGATATTCTTGGGGGAAAGGTTACTTTGATTTAGTTTTGTTTTGCACAGTTGTTCCATTTCCCCCAATATTGTTTTATATCAATGTTTAGGTAAAAATTATATACTGTTCAGAATGCTAAATACCTAGTCCGTAGAACCAAAAATCACAGTTGATACATCTAACTAACCAATGTTAGAGATCCTTGGGAAGCATCATCTTAAGTGATGGGCCTTTGGACAAGGAATTGACTTTAGGATCAGCAAGATCAGCCAAGTAGCTGTATACTAGAATGCTGAATACATTTGTATCTCTACAAAGAGAGAAGTCTATATAATGGAAATTATTTCTTCTTTCCCATATGGATGTGGGTCCTGAGTTCAGTACTAAATGTACCTCAAATAACTGGAGAAATTTCATATGCAAATTCCATCTTTGGCATACATTGGCAAGACTGTGTCTCCAACCAGTAAGTCTTGGATTGCATAAAGTTTACCAGCATTGGATTTTTGATAATTAGATCCCAGATGACATGGGTGAGACATATCATTAAAATGAATGATCACAATATTCCTCGCCACTTGGTCTTTTGTTTATTTTAGTCTAGGAAGAGACAGTGAGGTTGACTGTGCAAGTGCTAGAAAGATGCTGTGAAAGAAACTTTATGCCACTGTGATATCTATCCAAGGGAAGTAGAAGCTGTGGCTGCTGACAACCTGCTGGTGAGCCAAGTGCTATGAAGTCTCTATTAGCTCTGAAAACAGACTGTGACAAAAACTATTAGAAAACCATGAGTAGTGTCACAGAATACAACCCATAGTTACTACAACAGTGGAATTCAAGTGTCCCCATTGTGCTAGAATCTGGGCTTCCAGATTAGGACTATAGAGCCACTTCTATGTCCACAGATGAACTGCACAATAACACATCTTCTTCAAATCCAAAGGACTATCATGTATACTTCAGTTTGTAGAGAAAATGTGGAGTGAATATTTACCCAACACAAATAGAATTATCACCAGATGTACCACTAGCGCTTGCATTAATTGGCTCAGTTGAAGAATTAACAGAAACACCCAGTTTAGCAGAAGGCAATGATTAGAAAGAGGCTGACATTCCAAATAATACAGCAATATCAATTAAAGGTTTTATGACTTCCGCTATTGCACAAGAAAAGCAATTACAATGAGCAGTCTCTAAAAGCACAGCATTAATTTACTTTTCCCTTGAAAATGCTATTTCATGGGACAGCTCTTGCATTAAAAATTGCAAAAAATAATTTAGCTGACCCTGTAGTTGGGAGGGTGGGGTGAGGATACTACTTTAAAACTATCTTTTTTATATCGTTGTTGTACCAATTCTGTGTGGCTTTGTTAAATAACAATTAATAAGAGATAGTCAGCTAATAAATATGATTGCTAGATCCTGATAAACTTTAGCATGCTCATAACTAAAATTATGCCATTAAATAAAACAACATCCTACTGCAGGGATAAGCTTAAATACTGAATACTGTGGTTTCAGTGCTTAATAAGGCTGCTGAATAAATCTAAATAACAAAATATTTAAATAAGCTTTGACACTGAGAAAAAATAAATTCTTCTTTTTCCCATCAATCCTAAAAGAAAAGAAAAACAGCACCTTCCCTGAAAGTTTTGTGGGTGTGTATGTGTGTGAGCAAGAAAGATATGTGTGCCTACCCTACTTCATTGGCTGTATTCACATATACTTAATTATGGAAATAACTCAATTTCTCGGTTCCTGAATTACTAAATGCTTAGTGAATTAATCCCATTACTTAGTTCATGCCACATTGAATTCTATACTAACCCAATAGAATAAATATATTTTTCTCTCTTTCTCTCTCTCTCTCTTTCTCTCTCTCTCATGCTTTTTTGCACACATATTACCAGTGTGATTAAACTGAATGATCTTTTGCAATGCAACATGGGTTGAAGCTTTCTATAACTGTGAATTTTGACTGACCCAGGCTTTGGGGTTCTAATTTTTCAGAGATTGTTTCCAACAAAGAAACAACCTTTAAATCTAAGAATCCAGAAACAGGATTAAAAATTTTTCTGTTAAATATCTGAAATGACTTTTTATCCTTCCTGAACTACAATGTGCCAACCCCATTAGGTAAACTAGATCAAGAAACCAGCTGCACAGGACAGCTAAAACTATTTTGATTGAGATTGACTAGTATAACAGAATCTTGCAATTCTGTGTTATATCTCCTTTTCCTTATGGTTTAGAGCAGCTGCCCACAACCTTTTGGGCACCAAGGATTGGTTCCGCAGAGAAATGTTTTTCCATGGACTAGAGTGGGTGTGGTTTTGTATGCTCTCTGCATCTTGATGGTGGGCCTCTGCTTGTTTGCGCAGACCAGTTGCTAGCATGCTGCAAACTGGTGCCAATCCACAGACTGGAGATTGGGGACCCCTGGTTTAGGGAATCAGGGAGGTTCTGTCTGAGCTGCTTCTGAAAGTTCTCTGAATGTTTTAGATTTAACAAACGTTGGCCTATTACCATAACAAATGTCTTACTCCTTGTTGCTTAGGCAATAAAGCTTGTATCACTCCATCAAGGTCCTCTGCACCAGGGGTCCCCAAACTCTTCAGCTCATTGACCCTTTCCTGAAGTTTCAAATTGTTCCTTACCCTTAAACATTATATGAAAAGAATTTAATAAATACTATTTTAACTACTACTACTAATAATAATTAATTAATAAAACAAATAATGCAAATAGACAAGCTTCTGCCACCTAACAGGCTTAACAATTCTTGATAAGAAAGTCTGGACAGTGAACATTGCAGCCCCTAGAGACAACAAAATAGAAGAAAAAGAACTGGTGAAAATATCAACATGCAAAGACCTATAAATAGAATGACTATGGAAAAAGAAAGCAAAGGTAGTACCAATAGTAATAGGTGCCTTGTGTGCAATCCCAAAACTTCTGGACCACCACTTGAACACCATCAACATTGAGAAATTCACCATCAGTCAATTGCAAAAGACAGTTTTACTTGGAACAGTTTACATCTTGTGATGGTGCCTTTAACACCATCAAACAACATCTGCTTATCACAGATATGTGAGAAGAGCTCAGTAGGTGGATAATTCAGACACAGCAATGTTTAAAGTTATGGTGGCCTTGAAAAGTCTGCTTTATGGCGCATAAAACACTGCCAGCCATTGAAAAATGTGCTGTGCCTCCACAGTCAAATGACTGCATTTTGGGTGCTTAACAACAGGCTTGTATTTACCAAGTTGCCAAGCACTCCACAATCGTATTGGAAAAGGATTTCCCTGCTGGGCATGAAGGAAATCCCTTGGTGGGCCGCAGAATGGCTGCTAAGACCTGATATTCTCTCAGCAGGTAGAACTTTTGCCTTGTTTGCTTAATGACCTGGGATCAGTTAATAATTTGACGATCACAACTAGGAGTGCCCAGATTTTGTTTGCTGAGAAAAGCAGTTACATGGGCCTCTCACCTAATGAGCACTTTTGTTCAAGAATTGAGATTCCAGTACCAATTGCAGTCATAAGTAGAGGACTACCTGTCCATAAACTTTAAATCCCCAAACAAGTTATATGAAACCACAATTGCCTCAAGCTATTGCAACCATTCTTAGCTACTTTGATGATACTTAAACAACTTTATTTCACGTTTTTCATACCATACACTTATTGCAGTGGTGGTATTCGCCCGGTTCTGCCCGGTTCTGGAGAGCCGGTAGCGGCAATGAGCAGCGGAGAGAAAACCGGTTCTCTCTGCTGCTCTGTGTTTGGCCCATCTGCCCGTCCAGGCTCCCATACTCACTTTTATGGCCAGAATTTGAAGTACAGCTGCTTTGCGCAGCGCAGAATAGCACCGTGTGGCAGCTGCTGCAGCAACCGGCATCATACAGGCTTGCAGGAGGCAAGTTAGAACACCTCTGCGCCTGCGCAAATGCCTCTGTCACTGCGCAAAGTGCACATTTGGCAAAGTGTGTGCAAGAGCACAAAGTGAGTCCACCAAACCATGCCCACCAAACCAGTGGCAACTTTATTTGAACACCACCACTGACTTATTTCTTTTCACCTGTTCTACCTCAGCTCCTTGATGTCTGTGAGTTACTGAAAATTTGAAAGGAGACTTCAAGGGTTTCAATCTCAATCAATCTCAAAATGTTAACATCTAGCAGAACATCAAAGCTAGGGGTAAATGCACACATTTCCTTGAGTGCTCAGCCATATTGACAGCTGCAATCTTGGTCATATTAAGCTCATTTAAACCCCATTGATTTCAATGGCAGAAGTGAAGAGGTTTGTCTTCTTAACTTATTAAAAGAAACTGCCAAAATAGCAGTAAACTATGATGTGATTTATATTTTAATACACACATACATAACATCCAGCTGACGTTATTTTATATCAAGTTGCACTAAAAATAAATGGAAAAAATGAAGACTAACCAAAATGCAAGTTATTGAAAATGAACAGAGCAATGATTTTTTCTGACACTGGATTGTGATGTCTGATGTTCTAAAGTACAAATGGGTATAAGAACTGCATTGTGCATCTTATGTTTCCATTTTTTTTAAAAAAACCTCTCTTGATTGACTCTTATCTTTTGAGCCTTTATTTTTTATATTGCTTTTGTTATATTGTTTGATTTAATGCACTGCTTATACTACTGTCAGTGGCTTTATAGCAGCCACTCTAGAAGTGTGCATTGTGCAGATGCAGTTTTAAGCTTCAGGATGAAAGGCAGAATATATATGTACTGAATATCTTAACTTTAACAAAAGGAAAGATATCTCTTCTGTTTATTGGAATAACCAGTCAAGGCTTTTAGCCCAAACAGAAAAAAATAGCAATAAAAAAAGCAATAAAATGAAGTCTGATAATTGCATATTCTCCTTGGAATATGAATAATTTCTCTTCCATTTATAGATTAAAATATTATTTGAACTGATTTGTAAGCATTATTTTGATGAATTTAAACTACTGTTATCATGGAACTATTTGCTTGACAAACAGGCACTTTTTACTCGCATTGTTTCCTGTATACTGTATATGTTCCATTTCTTTACAATTTCTTTACAACTTGTTATAGGAGGAAAACCAACCTTACACAATATGTTCAGAAGTTTCACTTCTGTTTCTGGTTCTTGCTACTTTTGGAAAAACTTTGTCTTTTGTGGCAAAGTAAATAGCCATGGGAAGGAAAAAAATTCTAATCACTGCTCATGACTGCAATTTTTAATGAAATCTGTGTTCATTATAAGGGCATTAGAATAGCCAGAATTTGAAATCTACCGAATCTGATTTACATGGTATATTGCACCATTGACAATTGCTGCCAGCATGCTGGGTGAACTTTAACCTGCTAGGCCAACAATTCCTCCAAGCAGGGGTATTTAATTTTTCATGAACACATTGCCTTAATAAAGTGCTTGGCATTAGTTATAGCTTCTGAATTAAAACGAGCACAGCCCCACAACATTAAATTTTAAGATCATCATCTAAGCCATTAATTTTAGCCAGCTTCTGTTTTGTGTACAGAGTACTAGCAAGTGGAGGCATATTTCACTGTGCAAGAGCCTGAGAAGCTGTACCATAAAATTTGGTTTTTGGTTGCCAGAGAGAACAATCCGTGTGTTTTATGCATTGATTGAACTGAAAACAAAGATCAAAGACAAAATTGCTATTTTTGTGAACTGACAATGACATAATTATTGAACTCACATTTGTAATTCTTCATTCTACATTCCTATAAGAATATTAAAAAATCAAAATAAAGACAGGTATCTAGACTCAAAAGAGTTCTTTACAAATATGGATAAATGGTGCTTGGAGACTAGAGTGTTTGAGTATTATATAGTTCAATTGATTATGTCATCAAGTCAGCATCACTTCTTAGGTTACCTCCATGTTGATTGATTTCTAACCTGATCCTTCAGATCTCTCAACAGAAGCTCAACTAAAGCCTATGATATGTTACAGAAGTCTTCCCAAGCTGTGCAAAGAAATATTGCTTGACTCATATACAGGTAATCCTCAGGTTACAATGGCAATTTGGGATCGGGATTGTGGTCACTAAGCAATGAGGTCACAAAGCATGCCATGTGATCTCATCACCTAGTGATGACAATTCCAGTAGTCCCAATTGCTATGGCTATTTGTTAAATTTATTTGCTGCCTATCTCGCCATGGGGCTACCCTAGGCGGCTTATAGTAAATAATAATAGAATAATAAAATGACCAAGGGACACAATGAGAATACATCAATATGATAAGCAAAAAGATGGATAGGTGAAGAGCAGAAATCGGGGTGGGTGGGTAAATGGGGAAGGTAGAGTCTACCATCAATCTAGCTAGCCACATCCAGCATGGAATTCCTCCCTCTAGTCCCCAGGCCAATTGGCAGAACCAGGTCTTTAGGCTCTTGCAGAACCCCAAGATGGTACATTTTACCATTTTACATAATCTCAAGATGCACATTTGAATTTTTGTGCATTATTGGGTTGGGTGCACATTTTGCTACATATTGTTTTGATACTGGTCTGTCATTCCTTCCTTCCTTGTGTTATAGATGGTGGAAGCCATCAGCTGATCTCCTAATTTTGCTGAGGCAAATTTAATGTGACTTATGTATTCTACTAACTCAAATACTTTGGCCACCTTATAAGGAGAAGAGCCTAATACTAGGAACGGATGAGGGCAAAAGAACAGGGATGGCAGAGAATGAAGTGGCTGGATGGGAGTCACTGAAGCAGTTGGCGTGAGCTTAAATGGACTCTAGGGGATGGTAGAGGACAGGAAGATCTGGAGGAACGTTGTCCATGGGATTGCAATGGGTCGGACATGACTTCGCGACTAACAACATGTTCTACTAAAGTGATCTATATTTCATTTACATTGATCAGTGGTGGTATGCTACTGGTTTGGACGAGCTGGTAGTAAAAAAACTACTGGTACGGCCGAACCGGTTTCTCTGATGATCAGCTGAAAGGATAAAAGAAGTGACAAGTGCATGGGTGGGTGGAAGGATTGCTCTGAGCTTTTCGTTTCTTCATCCTGTCAGCTGATTGGAACATTAGGGCCTGTGCACATGTACATTAGGGGCACCCACCGAACTGGTAATGATCAAGATCTACCCACTACTACATAAAATACCTTTCAGGTAAATCTCTAAAATATCCATAAAGCTGAATTCCATAGCACACCATGGAGCCCTTTTTTTCTTTCAACCTAGTGGAATGCTGGAAAGAAATGATGTAGAGAAAATTGTGTGACTTGACTGTTGATTAGCTAACTTTCCAAAAACATAGAACAAAATGGAAACAAAAGTGGTATGATGGGAGAAGTTAGCAAAACAAAAGCTAAATTAAAAAATGAGACTTGGGATTATAGAGAAAAACACAGGCAGGGACTCGGAAAGTTACTGACTGTTCCAGTCTAAGCTTACCTACCTCACCAAATCCTGGTGATGTGACTCCCAGTGAGGGATTTCAGCTTGCCTTTTGCTTCCAAGTGCTCATACATAGACCAATATATCAGATACATCACAAGGGGAAAGCAGAAACACACAAACACACACACACACACACACTTATTAAACATAACATTGCTAGGCAAAAGTTAAAAAAAGAATTTCATAATGTTTTTTGTGTTTTCCCCACCTTGTTGAATTTTTACAGAATGTTGATCCATAGAGAGATTTCTGTGAAAATCAATTGCATCCTACCACTTATAAGTGAAACAAAATCAGATTAGAATGTGTAAAATTCTAGTGTAAAATTGAACATGGGATTAAGATTGGAAATTTTGCCGCTCAACTATTGATAGGTGTTATTATCAATCTGTAAGCTGAAATTTAAATAAAAACAAGTTTGTCATTGATAGTCATATTAGAATTTGAAATATTTTTAAATTGGAGGGGATGAGTGGGACCTTTATGAGTTCATATGAAGAAAAGGCTTGAATGTGGATTTTATACGTACAACCAGTTTGTCCTTTTGCACCTGTTGAAATATTATACATTTGCCGTGATGGTACAGTGGTGAGAATGCAGTATTGCAGGCAAGTTCTGCCCACAGCCAGTAGCTTGAATCTGACCAATTCAAGGTTGACTCAGCCTTCCATCCTTCTGAGGTTGATAAAATGAGGACCCAGATTGTTGGGAGCAATATGCTGACATTTGTAAACAGCCAAGAAAGTGCTTTAAAGCAGGGGTTGCCAACCTTTTGGATCCCAGGGACCACCAAATTTATACTTTTAAATCCCCAGGACCACTAATATGTTTTTTAAAAAGCTAATATATTTAATATTAAAAATGTTTGTATTAAATATAAATTTAGTTTATATTCCAAGCTCCAAGGGCTTCTCAGCAGGCATCTGCCTACAGAAGGACTCCTGCCCTTGGTGATTAATTGGGGGAAGGGAGGGGGAGAAAGTGGGCACTCCTTTCAGATGCCAGGTGGAGGATTGAGAGAGTTCAGATCTGCAGCCAAGGAAACATTGGGGGGGGGGACTCTTCCAGCCTCACCTGGAGACAGGCAAGGAAAGGTGTCCCTGGGGGCACTTTGCTCGCTTTCGCATTTCGCTGCCAAACTCAGCCACAGCCAGTGATTATTTGGGGGCGGGGGAGGGGAGAGAGAGAGAGAGAAAAAGCATCTCTCGCATTACCAGGGGAAGAAAGGTGAAACAAAACTCACTCTTTCACCAAGACCTACAAAACACCAATCTACTGTGTTCCAGTTCTTCAAAACCACCAAACACTCTCACTTGCAGTTCCCGCGCCTCCCGGCTCAGTCCCTGATGCACGCTTCCACACACTTGTTGGTGGCAACAACAGTCCCCTCCCCCAGCGCCCACCATCAGCTCTCTCCATTAGTTCTCTACCTTTGAATGGCTCCCGGCTCTCTTTCTTTCCTTCCCCCTGCCCACGCCCACATGCAGGCAGGCAAGGAAAGGGAGACAGAGCCGTGCGCAGCTCTCAGCTCTTCCAGCTCTTGCTGCCTCTCCCCCAACATCGAATCCTCAGAGACACAGGCAAAGCCACCACAGCGGTAGCGCCCTGAGTTGTTTGCTTCTCCACTACTGCTTCTTCTTCCGCCAGCATCACCTCTCTGGGTAGGGCAATTCTTAACTAACCAAGCATGCTAAGACAACTTGGGATGCTACCGTTGTGGCGGCTTTGCCTGCATCTCCAAGGCTTCGATGTTGGGAGAGGCAGCGAGGGCTAGAAGAGCTGAGAGCTGCACACGTCTCCATCTCCCTTGTCTGCCTGCATGTGGGCACGGGGGGGGGGGGGAAAGAAAGAGAGGCAGGAGCAATTCAAAGTTAGAGAACTAATGGGGAGAGCTAACAGTGGGCACTGCAGTGGGATTGTTGCCACCGCCACTGCCGTGTGTGGGAGCTGGTTGGCGCGTGCATCACAGGGACCTGACTCCGGGGTCCCTTGAAGAGCTGGGAGGTGCAAGAATTACACAGCCCAGATTAATTGCTTTGGGGGGGGGGGCATTTCTTCTGCGGCTCACCAAAATTCTTCCAAGGCCCACCGGTTGGCGACCGCTGCTTTAAAGGACTATGGAGTAGTATATAAGTCTATTGGCAGTTTGCATTAAGAACCTCTTCCAATGTATCAAAATATTGGTACTGATTGCAACTGCACATTGTTTCATGTGATCACATGGCCACCACCACACACACACACACCACACACACATTTCAGTGAGTGGCAAAGGCTATCACTCATTCTCAAAAGAAACTAAAGAAGGAATGGATAAGACGATAGCCTGATCTGAATCAGCTATCTGTCCCATACTAACTGAAATAATAGGAAAAAGTAACACAACTCTTAAATGGGGGTCTATTAGCAAATTCAGTTGTAAGCAGGCTTCTCCCATCATGGTTCATATTAGGAGAAAAAGCCCTTTACTGTGCACATGCAGACATTTATTTGCTATCTATTTATGGTCCTGCTGAGAGGTGTTTCTATCAGTTCTGTCCATCTCTGTAGAACCAGTAGCTCTGAAGAGCAGCAGACAAAGAACTGGTTCTATGTCTGCTGATGTTTTTGCTCACCCACCCTCCCGGGCTCTTACCTGATCTTTATTTCCTGATTTTTCAACTTCAGCTGCCAAATGAGGCACAGCTGCAGTTAAAAAAACAAGAAAAGAGGGCTGTTTCAAAGGCTGCTTCTCGGCAGGCAGCGTGCTAATGACGATTTATAACGATTTATAATGATTTATAGGCACGCGGCTCACAGCGGGCAGGGAAGCTTGTAAATCCCGAACCGGTAGTTAACCCTTTCGTATCCCACCCCTGGTTCTGCTGTATTAAATTAAGGGTTCATCCACTGCAGCATTCAGTTTCTGACTAGGAGTAGTCGGACTTCTCTTAAGAAATTCATACTGTATAAAGGTTTCTAGCTTTCAGAATCAGATCAAGGCTGAATTATAATATCTCTTTCTAGATACAATAATTAATTGAACTATGCTATCACCTCATCTTCCAATACTGATTCCTATGTGCGTATTACAGCTTGTATTATATGAAACAGGACTTTGCACTTGAGTAGTTTTGCATAGGGTCTTAGGAGTTATAGCTGCCACTTCTTTCTCAAAAACAATGAGTTTAAATGACTCATGTATATGTACGGTTTACCCTATTCATTCTGATCACAAGCTGTAGAAGTAGAAGTGATTCTTAGATGGATCTGCCTTTCCAATGAAGTAACACACTACTTCATATGTTAAGCTCCAATAGCACTCTGAAAAATAACATCTTTAAACTATGGTCTTTTGGATTTCTATCCACAGGAGTGACAGTTTTTCAAATTACAGTTGTATAAAATGTTAAAACCATCACATTGTAGTTGTTTCTACATTTGTATAAACTTTACTATGTAAAACAACTATTTTTATTGTACTCCAACATTTAAAGGTAAGAACAATTTTAGTTCTTCATAGTGCTAAATGAAAGTGCTGGAAAATTCAATATTAAATTTGATTTCTGAAACCCCTTTTTATTTTGAAGACATGTTGCATCCCTGTTTAGTACACCTACCTAGTTTTGTAGTGATTTTCTTTCAAAAATACTATTACTGTGTATTCTCGTAACAGAAAAACCTTCCTGAAAAGCTGAAAACTTTTATTCTTGCCGTAACTACAATAAAATTGAAATCACAGTCTCATTGTACCAGAAATAAATATGAAAAGAATTCAAAGTATCCTAAAAATCATTAGGAGAAACTTTAAAAAGTTCACATTCCATTAGGAAATGTTACATGATAAACCAGTTAGAGAATGATCTAAAGCAAAACTAAAGAAGGATATATAGAATATTTTACTTTAGTCAAATGCTCAGCATTAAAAAAAAAACATGGTTCTGGATTCAGCACCCCCAGATTATTTCATTCCCCCAAATTCCAGGTCAAAATAATTAGGCTAATTCTGTCTGTGCACTGGTATGCAGCATTCAGCAACTATATTATAAAATACAAACACACAGAAATAACACTTCCTTGCTTTCTTGTGCTCCTTTTTTGATCAAGTAAAACACGTTCTTTGGTTATTAATTTTTTTAAATGGAAATGCTGAGCAGTCATTATTGTAACGGGTGAGAATCTACATTTTCCCAGCTATTGAGATATTACACTGAGCAGGATCCTGCCTTATAATCAGATTTTCAACCCGAGAAGGAAAGTTCCTGCTGCATCTCCTTTTTATACCAGTGCTAAGTCTGGAAAAAAACAAGTTGATAATGATTGGTATACAGTAAAATGTGCTCCTTCTATGGAGTCAAGTCTGGTTCTCATGTAGTGAAAATAATATAGTAATATCAATGGTAAAAACCACATTTAACTACTGGGATTAGGAGAATAGATTTTGCCAATTCTGATTTTTAAAAATCCCAGTTGCCCCAAATATAATATAGTTCTGTATACAGCATTTCAAATATACTTCAATATGCTGGTCATAAGACAACACAATTTTAAAGGAAATATTTGCATGGAAAATGTTGCATTTCAAATGTATTCATAATGACTCTTTTTACAGTTTTGGTAAATTATTATAAGAAAAGAAAAGGTTTTTTCCCTCCCTTTTTTCAAAGACAGAAAGAATATACAATACATATACAGGTTGACAATCTGATTAAGCTAAAGCAATCTTCACTTAGCTCAGTTCCTAGAGTTCTTTAGGCTATAATACCAATCAAAACAAAAAGTTTTTCACGAATGAAACAATAAATCAAAGAACCAAGAACTATGCTTATTTAGAACATCCATCTCTATTTCTATATATACATACACACATAAGTTTATAACTTTCCATGAAAATCAACCTATATTCTATTGAACAAAAAAGTAATTGTAAAAAGTTTGCTAATTTAACAAAATGGGAAAGAAATGGCTGCTATCAAAATATACAATTTGAATTGCAGGCTAAAAGGCGTATGTTATTAAAAAATAGTTTTAAGCAAAATCCCTTGCTTGTTATAGAGAAGAACTGTTGGCCTTTCATTGTAACGTGGTGATCCAACAATGTTTTATAAAAGGTTGAATTATGACTTCTTCTTTATCTGTAATAATGTTCTTCACAAATGCTGACAGGATTTTTTTTTCCTTTCTGGATCACAATAGTTTTCAAAATGAAATGGCAGTCTAGAATTCAGAATCTCAAGTGGGATTTATGCTTGACCATATACCTGCAACATAAAGGGGAGAGAACCCATATTACCAGAGCTGCTACCTACATAAATTTGCAAATTAAGGCATGAATTCTTAAAAGGTAAAAATGATATATACAATTCAAAATACAACAATTCAATTAAAAAGGTAAAATCAAGGAAGTATATATCCATTTGTGAGAGGGAAGAAGAATTATAATTACATTTAGGTATCATCCATCCTAAAAACCAGTTTAGCATAGTGGCTAAGGTCAATTTGGCTAGAAGCCAAAAGAGCATAAGTTCTAATATAACTTCCATTCTTAGATATAGTTGGGTGACCTAGTACCAGTCACTTTCTCTAAGAAAACAAGGAAACCGCTTCTGAAAAACCTTGCCCAGAAAATTGCAGGGACTCATCCAAGCAGTCTCTAAGAATCAGACACAATTGAAGAGAAGAAAAAAGAATCATTCTACTTGCTTCTTAGCATATTGTTTAGAAATGCTTTGTTGAACTTTCTACAACAGAAGACTTTTATTTCCAAACAAATTTATTATCGATTTCCATGTAACTGCATAACTTCTATTATTTTTACCGGTGGTTTGAAAACAATGATAAAGAGGGCAGATAAGATGAACTGGAGTAGTAGTTTAATAGATCTATTTATTTAATAATATTTGTACAGTTTTTCATCCAAAAATCTCAAAGCGACTATTAAACTAGAGGTCAATTGTAATTCTTCAATCAAAAATCTTAAAGTGGTTAATAAACTAAAGTTCAACCACAATTACCGAGCACAAAAACAATGTTTCCATTTTTCACTTAAATGAAATTACACATGGGTCTCTAGTTAGGGACATCAAAAAACAGTATTCTAAAATAGAAAATTCAACTTACACCTTTCTGAAACCAATCTTAATGGCTAAACAAATTCATTAAAGAAGAGATACTGATAGGCTGGGACTCTGTGGACTAAAATTATTTTTGGAAAGGGACGGGGAGCTAGTATTGTTTTCCAAAACTAGTGAAACTTAGATAACATAGACTGCTAAGTGTAAGTGTATATTTATTTTTAATATGAAAATTTGTATATTAAGGGAAAAAAAACCTAGCAGAGTTTTGTATATAGAGTATATTTGGGATCTGGTATATGATGGAGATGAATTTTTTTTTCCAGATCCACTATTTTTAAAAATAGTAACTCAATGTAATGCATGTGAAACTAACCTGATAAAGCATACAGCATCCTAAAGCAGTCCTTATGCTATACTAGTTTATTTATGAAATGTATACACATATAGTGAATAAATTCATAACAGGTATTGCAAATAACATAAAAACAAGAACAAAAACATTTAAAGTGGAGTATTAGAAGTTATAAAATATTCAAAAATATTGACATTTATTTCTTTATTACATTGGTACATCACCCATCTCGCTCTGCAAAATGACTCTGGGAGGTTAATATACTGTATTACATTAAATATATAATAATTTATATAATTTAAATTTATATCAGATTCCAAAATCCAATATGTCATTTTTATTTTATAAATGTATAAAGTCACCTGACTCCATTATGAATCTGGGTTGCAATAAAACACAGTTTTTGTACAAAATATATAGTTTATAAAGATTTTTTTTATCTGTACAGTGATTCCTGATCTTTAGATAACAATACAGTTGTAGCTTTCCCTTTCAGATGGATATTTACCTGTCCAATGTTTCCCAGAATCGCAGGAACACTGGTCTGTCCAAGTGCCGTTTATGATAACTGAGTTCTAAAAGTGTTACATCCCATTTCTGGACATTTGGATCTAGACGAACCTCATCATACTTAAGATGAAAGGCTTTAACTATATAAAATGAGAGAGAAGGCAGAAAAATGAACCAATAATTTCCCAAACCCAAATACATTTTGAAGAATTATGACAGAGAAAATAGAACCTAGGGGAAAGAATATTGTCTAAGCTACTGCTATGGGAGACTGTTCTGATGTCATTTGAGAATGCAACAAGATTTGAATAGAAGTTCCATTTATGTAACAAGGAAATTTCTGACTATCTCAATGTCTGTGAGGGTAGAAGCATTCTCACTTCCATTTCACTTGAATCTAGATGTTCATTACAGCCCACAGAGGAATAGCTTTTCACACAAATGAATTGTTCCAAAGGCCAGCATTATACAAAGAGTGCCACAGGGGAATAAGACTGGAGATATGCAACATACCTTAAGCTTACTGGTCAAGCCATTCATTTCTGACGAGAAATTAATTAAATTTGTCTCTACAGATTAAAAATAAAACAAAAGGCCCTTCCAAGGATTTCAACTCTTTTGTGAAATAGTCCCAACTCCAATTCCTACATCTGGGTTTTTAGAATTCTCTGTTTGCTTCTTACAGGATTATTAGTGGGGCTTATTTTTATTTCATCTTTTCATAAAGCAGTATTCCTTTGTTTTTTGGACTGTCTTTTATCATGGAATTTGTTACAGACAGTTGAGATTCTTACCTAAAGTAGAAGTTACCTAACATCACTTGCCCAATTGGGGACAACATTTTAGTTAATCAAATTCTGAACTGTTTTATTAACTGAATAATATTAACCGAATAATTAACTGATGACTCAAACATAATCAGAGGTTGTGTGCCTCTGCTGCTTCCAAACATATTCCTTCCTCTATACCCTTTAGATTTATGTTAAAAGTCAAAATATTATTTAATATTAAATCCTATAGAAAACCATCCCCAAAAAGTATCATGTAATTTCTTCAGTTTCATTAATTATCAATTACACGATCAATTCCTTTGTTTCCCTTGGTAGTTTAGCAACTAAGAGCAGGAGGAACAAGGATGAAGTCTACCCTCAGCTATGCAAATTTATTAACTGACTTTGAGCTCTCAGCTCAACATGTGTCATAGGATTGTTTTGATGAAAATTTGGGGATACATACTATGAATGCAACCTTGAGCATCTGGCAGGATAAAAATCTAAGGGAAAAAAACCTAACACTAATATACATCAACAGTATATAGACTCCTAATTTACATGGCTACATTTCACATTCTTATATAACCAATGAAGAACTGATGGTACAGAAAGCAGCAATGTCGATCAGGAAACATATGAATAATATTTGAATACTATGGTTATAATCCAAAGGTGGAGGAAAAAATAGCCAAAGATTGCCAGCTTCCTCCTTCCAATAATGGGAATGTTCTAAGTAGTATTGCGCTTAGAAAGCTCCCACAATTGATATTCAAACACTGGTTCCAATCCACATTTGTAAGATGGATCCTACCCACATGGAAAAATGTATTAAATGGCAAGACTCCCTAGAGTGTATTACCTGTGAATTGGATATTCAAATCATCAAGATAAAATATTTGATTATATATAGTGTACGTGTGTATACATACACACACACACACATACACACCTAAGAGCATAACATCTGGTAGCAAATATAGGAAAAGTGGTATATCAACGTTATATATTAAGAATATTCTTAGCATTTTTTTAAAAAGAAGTTTAATCTCATATTCTAGACACCAATTTTCCTTTAGAAAGGAAGTACATTAAATATACTTAAAGTATATTACCTATATCTAAACTAAGAAAGTATGCACCTAACAAATAAATTTATGAATATCAAACTGATATTCTCAGTAGGGAAAGTTTTGTGAATAAGAATCTGTCCACAAAAAGTGATCTTCAAGTTCAATAGGCTTGCATTAACATGTGATTGTGACTAGACCTTTAAAATGGCATTCAAATAAAACATTTATGTTGGTTAAAATGCCAAAATATAAAAGTTTCCACTCCAAATATTAACTTCCTCATAAACATCTGTGAACTGATGAGATAAAGTAAATTATTTTTATAGGAGCACACAATGCAGTCCACAAATAGAAGGATTAAAGATCAAACTTTGCAGACCTATGGCCTAGGATAAGATTTTGGCAAGCATAAAAGCTGATGTGAGATACTGCAGATGAAATCTAATGAAAGAGTTGTACAATACATTTAGACTTCTTGCATCTCTCTGTAATCCTTGTGAAGTTAAAAGACTTTAAGAGCATATTTTCACAGTTAAGAATTTATAATTTATGTTTAAATCATGTTTCCTGGGGCAAATAGAAGATTTTACAGAGAACTAAGAAAGCTGTTGGGATTCAGGATGCCCTTTGATACTGTAATTGAGTTTAAAATGACCCTGAAGAATAAAGCAGAAGGCAGGTCACAAGGTAGAGACTGGCATTTTGTGAACAAATATGAACAAAATCTATTATAATTAAGAAGAATGTCAACTGTTGGGTTAAAAAACATAGATTAGTTATTGACAGAAAACCTGAATACAGCCTCAAGGTTAGATTTGATAATTTTTTCATCACTGATATAGAGTAGGGGTTCTTCATGATTGCACATGCACCTTTTCTATCTACTGTATAATTCTTTGGCCATCTACTGTTGGGGTTCTTCTGTTTGTCTCTTTTAGGTATTTCATTGAAGAAATTTTGTTTCAGATCTCCATTGCTTTGGTTCATCTTTCAGGGGATTGCTTTTTTCAATGATTGCTGCTTCTTCTTTTTCTTATTTTTTAAAGATGCCAGTCTACAATAAATTTTGTAATTTAATATAGGTAAACATGCTTTAAAACCCTGTTAGTCTTCATATTAGAAAGAAGCTGTTTACCTTTGCTAACATTTGATTTCATTTTTGAAGGTCAAGAGCTACACATTTCTAGCAGCAAGAATTGGTTTGGAGATAATATTTACATTATTATTATTTCAACCTTCTCTGTCTTCCTGTTTTCTAAGGATGACTACTTGCTTTATGGTAACACAATGGGAAGACGTCACAGAGATCAATTACATCTTGGTTCTTTTTCAGTTCTTAACCTGACTTCTCAATTCTCAATCTGACTGGTTCTATTGTATTCAATAGCTAGGTTAAAATTTAGGGTCAGCCATAGACGCTTCCCAGATGGCTCTTGGCCAGTTAGTCTCTCTGAGCCCAATTTACCTCACAGTATTTTTTTTAAAGGAGTGTTATGTATATTTCCTTGTACTCATAGAAGAAAAATATAATATAAACACAATAAAAAAATTAATAGAAGCTGGACAGCAAGCTGGGTTTGCTAACTAACTGAATCTTTAATGAGACCACAACAGCTTTGATAGTGCCACCAGACTTTAAGATCAAGACATAACAAAGATAATTTATGAATGAATACAGTGCATAAAATACATCTAAGTAAAACCTTACTTTTTGCAAAAATATCAACAGGTGATCCATCAGGTAGTAACCATGGCCAGCCCTTGAATTGCCAGGCAGGACCTTGGACAAACACAGCCACAACACGATCCCTAAAATATACATATAAAAAGAGAGAGAAACACTCAGATTTCAGTCACAAAAAGTTCAATAATGGATTAAGAGCTCTCAATTAGCTGAGAATGACCACAGTGACCACAGGGGTGCTGTGATGGTTATATATGTTAGGACTGATTGCAAATGACCTTTCCGCACCATCGTAACTTTGAACAAATTATGCATGTAAGGAGGTAGCAGATGGCTCTGTATCAAAAGTAAAATATTCAGGATAATGACTAAAAATACATTATTTATAACTATATTGATTTTAGATTTGGTTGAGAAAAGCAATACCAATTGCAACAAAACACTCTCTCTTACCAATCTTGAGGCATGAGTTTAAGAGGCTGATCAACTACACGATATGGCACTGTAACACTGACTGTAGTTCCACCAGGCTGCATTTGGTCTTTCCTTCTTTGTATTAAAGTTTCATTCTCTCGCTGACAGCCTTGCTTTTTCTTTTCATCAGATGGTACAAACCTTAAAAGTAGAGGTGGTGAAAGAATTAATACTGTAGACTGGTACTGACTTTATATAGTCAAAGTAAAAATAAGCGAGTATCTACTATGGAAACAATTCAGGAGGTGTATTGTACTGGACTATAAAAATGACTTTCTGATTTCTTTTTTAAATATTCCTTGATCAGTATTGAACAAATCAAGTAACATCATTTCAATTATCTACAAGTAGATATGTTAAGTCTCCTGGAGCATAAACGATGAAGAAACTAAACAGATAGTCTTCAATTTGTGACCATTCGTTTAGTAACTATTCAAAGTTACAACAGTACTCAAAAAAAAACCTGGCTTACAACTGGTCCTCGCACTTACAGCCATACAGCCATAGAGTATCTCCATGGTTCCATGATCATAATTTGGATTCTTGGCAATGGGTATGTATTTATGATGGTTGCAGGGTCCCAAGATCATGTGATTGCCATTTGCAGCCTTCCTAGCCACCTTCTGACAAGCCAGATTTGCACAACACTAGGATGATTTACCTAACAATTGCAGTGATTCACTTAACAATTGTGGCACAAAAGTTTATAAAACCAGGTGCAATTCACTTAATAATCACCTTGCTTAGCAATGGAAATTCCCAATTGTGCTTTTTAAATTGAGGACTACCTTTATTGTAGACTAATTTTATCAAGCTAAATCTGGATGCTAATAAGACTTGGTTTACATGTACATCTATCATGCAAATTTTAAACCCGAATTGTTTCTATTAGGTATAATATCAGAAAAACTTCATAAGAAATTTTTCGCACTATAAGATGCGGTCCCCCTAAAAAAGTGGGTGGAAATGTCTGTGTGCCATATAAAGCAAATGTTGTCAAAGCCTCACCCACCCACTGGCCACCATCCTTCAGCCTCTGCCTCCCAGAAATTTGCTTCCTTGCAGTAAACAGCCTGGTCAGCTTCAACATAGCCTGCTTTAGCACGAGCAGCTGATTGGTGATTTCCATGCATCCTATTTTCGGCCTCCGTATGTCCCATTTTCAGCCCATTCCAAGTGACAACGGTTGCTGCCAGATTGCCACTGCCAGGAATTAGCCAAAAAAGGGGTACACGGAGGCCGAAAACAGGACACACGGAGAGGCCATGCAGAGGCCAAAAACAGGGCACACGGAGGCAGCAATAGGAAGCAGTGGCAATCCCTGCAGCCCGGAACAGCTGATTGGCTGATCCAATCGCCAATCAGCTGCTCATGCTAAATCAGTCTGTTCTGAAGCTGACCAGGCTGTTTGCTGCAAAGAGGCAAATTGTTCGGAGGCAGAGGCAGATTTTTTTGGGTTTTTGTTCTCTTCCCAAAAAGCTAGGTCCGTCTTATAGTCTGGAGCATGTTATAGTGCAAAAAATACAGTATGTATTTAATATAAACAGCAGCGACGATTATTTTCACACAATATTGGAAAAATGAAGATATACCACGAGATGAATAGTCAAAAAGATACTAGATTATGCAGAAATGGATTGACATTGAAAATTAAACAGAAAGAGGATGCAGAATATTATCAAACATGGAATTTATTTTACCAATGGTTGGAAAAAAGGGGTGGAGACTAAGAATATAATTTGTATTGTTAAGAAAAAGACATACCCAGACAACACAATGTTTATTACTAAGAAATGTTTTTATTTATTTATTTTAATTTGTCAATCACTTACAAGATAATAGGTATAAGTATATACATAGTTATGAATACATGAAATGGGTACATATAAGAAAAATAAAACACAATAGGACAGGGACGGTAGGCACGTTGGTGTGCTTATGTACACCCCCTACAGACCTCTTAGGAAAGGGGTGAGGTCAATAGTAGACAGTCTAAGGTTAAAGTTTTTGGGGTTTGGGGAAGAAACCACAGAGTCAGGTAAAGTATTCCAGACATTGACCACTCTGTTGCTGAAGTCGTATTTCCTGCAATCAAGTTTGGTGCGATTAACCTTGAGTTTGTATCTATTGTGTGCTCCTGTGTTGTTATGGCTGAAGCTGATGTATTCATTGACAGGTAGGACATTGCAATGTATGATTTTATATACCATACTTAGATCAGATCAAAGACGGTGTAATTCAAGGTTTTCTAGGTCTAGAATTTCAAGTCTGGTTGCATAAGGTATTCTACAATGAGTAGAGGAGTGGAGAACTCTTCTTGTGAAATATTTCTGGACTTTCTCAACTGTGCTACTATCAGGTACGTAATCTGGGTTCCAGACTGATGAGCTGTATTCGAGTATTGGTCTGGCAAATGTTTTGTATGCTCTAGTTAGTAGTGTGATATTACCAGAGAAAAAGCTACGTAGGATTAGGTTAACAACTCTTAATGCCTTTTTTGCTATATAGTTACAGTGGCACTAGTAACATTAGAGCTTAGCACTTAGATCATTAGAGATGAGTATTCCAAGGTCCTTTACAGAGCTTGGATCATCAACAAGGTCTTGACTATTCAGCTTGTATTTTATTTACTGATTTTTTTTGCCAATATGTAAGACAGAGCATTTATTTGTTGAAATCTGAAGTTGCCATTTGTTTGACCATTCTGATACATACAAGATCTTTTTGAAGGGTAGCAGTATTGTCTGTGGTATTAAACAGCTTTACATCATCAGTGAAGAGAACGCAGTTGCTCTTGATATGATCACAGAGGTCATTTATGTAGAGTATGAAAAGAGTTGGTCCTAGAACACTGCCTTGGGGGACACCACTATTGACAGGTACAGAATTTGATAGGACGCTCCCAATTTTGACCATTTGTTGTCTGTTTGACAGGAATGCTTCTATCCAGTTATGAAGTTGTCCAGAGATACCATAAGATTTTAGTTTTAGGAGTAGTTTGTCGTGTACTACTGAATCAAAGGCTTTACAGAAGTCTATGTAGATTGCATCTATTGTTTTGCCCTGATCAAGTTGTGTAGTCCATATGTATTTGCAGTGTAAGAGTTGCAGATTACAGGATAGGTTTTTTCTGAAACCAAATTGTTTATTAGAGATTAGGTTGTTTGTCTCTAAGTGGAGGATAATGGATTAGTTAATAATTGATTCCAGGTGATGCAGTATAAGGAGATTGGTCTGTAATTTTCAACTAGGCTGGGGTCTCCCTTTTTGAAGATGGGGATGACCGTGGCTTGTGACCATAGGTTAGGCAAGGAGCTGGTCCTGAAATATTTTTCAAAGATTATGCTTAGAGGTTCTGCAATGGCAGTGGATAGCTTTTTTAAGAAGTAGGCACATAATCCGTCCGGTCCAATAGATAGAAATGGTTTTAGATTGCATAGTGCTTTTTCAACATTGTCTTCTGTAAAATCGATATGTATTAGATCATTGTTGTCTGTGGTTTGGCTAGGAAATACTGGGCATGATCCATTGCTGTTTACAAATACTGAGCCAAAGAATGTGTTAAAGAAGTTGGCTTTAATGGTGACATCATTGCAGTCTTTACCATTAGGTCCTATCAGGGGTGGGATGGACCTTGAGTCTTTTAGTTTGTTGTTTACAAAATTGTAAAAAGTGCGGGTGGAATTGGTGCGTAGGTTTTCCTCTTGTTTAATGTGATAATTGGTGCATTCAGTCTTTATCTGGTAGCATAAATTTTTGTATCGGCTTTTGAAGTTGGCAACATGACCAGATTTGTTTTTCCTCCAGAGTGATCTCTTTTTGGATTGAAGTTTCTTTATTGTTATGAGTAATCTTTTTTTTTTTTGGGGGGAGTTGTTATTGGTACATACAGTTTGATGACTCTTTCGACTTCAAGTAAAAATATGTTGTAATGGTCTTCAACAGAATTGCATCCAGTGAATAGAGATTGCCAATCAAGGGATGAGAGATCGTGATCTATAAGACCATAGTTGCCTTTTTTGAGGTTATAATTGGGGATTATATCATTGTGATGATTTTTGTGTGGGCTTATGTGATAAAAAAATCAATAAAATAAAAATAATAATATAAAAGACTTGGTTTAATAAATCTTATGTCATGAAGTCTTTTAAGATGGCACACGACACTGTTTCGACTAAGGAAAAGGAAAGTTAGGCAGCCCAGCAATGATCACTGTTTTAGGGTGCTAATATTAAGTTCAGTTTAGCAGCAGATTCTGCTCAATGTCTCTCAAATTAAAATCAATTTCTAACAAATGTATTAATTTATTTTAAAATATTCAACTTTAATATCATCCATGGTGGCCAGAATAGTACTAATGGGTTGACGTATAGTAATTTTTTTCCTAATTTGGACATTTAATTTGTTCATGAAATTTGTTTAAAGTTGGACTAGAAGAAAATATCAACACTACTGTAACAAGACACAGACCTATTACCTAAGAATATGGATTATGGAGTTTGAAAGAATATGATTCTACTAAGATGTTTATTAATATAAATATTAATTATATGTGTGCTATGGTGAAAAAGACAACCTTCTACTGCCAAACCTTTAAATATATATTTATAAGCGCAACAATGCTAATGATTAAACACTATATTTAAACAATGAAATTTATTGCATTTGTTTGCTTTTGAGAATAGCTTCTCCTTAGAGACAGTCAATACTAATGTAATCATAACTAAATGCCCTGTAAATTTCCATCAGTTTAACTAAAGAAATTGAATTTATCAGTATAAGCTAATGTTTGTGGTCTGCTGATGTTTCCAAACAAATATAAAGTTAAAATAAGAAAACCACACACTCTAGACTTCCAAGCCTTTTCAATATAAAATAAATAAAATAGTTTTTGATAGACTAGTATAATGCAAATAAAATCATGCTACTGAAATAGGAAAAAAAAACCTAAAATGTTGAAATATCATTTTAATATATATTTATATTTAGGGAGAAACATGCCATCATATGAGAAGAAATCTCTTATCTGTTTTTAAGTCTTCCTTTTCTAATCACCTTCAAGATATCTTAGTATTTCCAGGGCAATGCAACTGAAATTCTTCTGTGTGCAAATAATGGAGAAATAGCAACTGAGAGTTCAGCAAGTGGTTTCATGTTTTATTAATTTTGCTTTTATAATTTATTTATATTGAAAAAAAGTTTTCAGCACCAATCCACTTTATCTCTTCTATTTCTGGTTGCTTGCTGGGTATGTAACACAAATGATTGTGAAGATCAATTTATCAAGCATAAAACAACCAAATGTGAATTTATTTAGACAGAGAATGTCAACAACCAAGTAACCCTGTTTTAACTTTACATTTCTCTATTTCCCATGTAAATTTTCTCAAACTTTATCTTTACAATAATCAAAATTATGCCTACTGATTGTAATTAGTTTTTAAACAATTATTTCAATTCAAGTTTATATCCTAAAACTACGCATAACTACAAGGTGCTCCTTCCTATAAAATCAAGAATCCTACCTATAAAATCAGGAATTTATTTTTTATTAGCAAATTTATACAGCTTAACATATAATCCAATAAAATATTACTACTACTTTTCCTCATATCCTTCAATCCCATCTTAAACCCCATTATTTCAAACTTTTGCTATCAGTTTTCAGTGTGAGAATCAGAGAAGTTGGCAAACCCTTTTAAAGAGAAAGTCATCCATTCTAATTCAATTCGACAGTGAGAAACTGCTTCCAACAAGCAAAGTTCATGGGGAAAACTGGATTTGTTTAATGACTGTATGACTGACTTAATGATTCACTTATCAACCATGGCAAAAAGGGTGTGACACACTTACTGACTACCTTGATTAGCAATAGAAATTCTGGTCCCAACTGTGGTCATAAATTGAGGACTATTTGTAGAATATATTGCTATTCAACAATAATACTAGAATTCCACAAGGGATGCTATCAATGGAAAGGAGGAAAGATGTGTTTTGGAAGGGAATTAAGACTTGAAGCGAAACTTTAAACCACTTTTGATTTTTTTAAGCACAGATAGGAGATGGGTACTATAACATTTGTGCTGTGATGAACTATAATTTCTTTTTAGACAAGATACCAAAAGTGTATGGAGATATATGGAGATAATTAGGCTTTCAATATAATAAAAGCTATTTGCATATACATGTCTTTTCAATATTTATATCAAATTAATCATTAACTAATTGCTCCACAGATTTAATGAAGAACCCATTTATTTCTCCATAAAAGACAGCACCATTTTCCTTCTGAACTGCATGCAGTTTAGGCAGACATAGTAAGCAGTTTTTTAAATAACTGATTGAAGAAATATGATGGTTTCATTTGATAAATGACACTGCTTTGTATTCTTTTTGATCAAATTTTAGTATGTTTTAACCTATACCAGAATTTTAACCATAAGTGAACACATGTATTTGTGTGCATGTCTAAGGCCTCAGAAAATATATGCCTCAAGAAACCTTGATAGTACACTCCAAAAATATTCAGTGTCTCTAATAAAGTTTATGGATCAGCTAAAATAGATTTACACTAGATTTTTTTTAATATGGAGTAGCAGCTCACAAGCTCTTTTAAATCTTAGTAAAAAATTGCTGGTGAGTCTGGAAAAGCAGTAGAAGAAAGACTGAACATAAACAAACAAGACATAAGAAAGGAGTTCGTTGGTGAATGGGAATTAATTATAAAAAGCCCAGCAAGAAACAATTCAAATCGTTTAAAAAGACTTATCCTTCACTAGCTTACTAATAATTGAAGGCTCAAAATTCTGTTTTCAACATTCTAACTTCATTCTATACTTCATTCCTTCCCCCGCACAACACTTTATTGGGTTTTTCCATTTATACATAATACCATTACTAATTGAACAATACTCTGACAATATATATACATTCTATCCAATTGTTCAATACATACTACTTCCATACCCTCATAACAATTATATACATCATTTACATTTTCTATTCTTATGTCAATTGTCAATCCAGATATACCATGTTTCCCATATTGCATTGTATTCCATGTCAACTTTTCGTTTTAGTTCCATAGTTAATTTGTCCATTTCCATGAACTCGAAGATTTTTTTAATTATTAAACCTTTGGCGCTTTTCTTCCAGTACGGTACATAGGAAATTCTAGCTGCTGTTATTACATGTAACATACGATATTTTATCTTCCTGTTCTAGTTTCTTTTAATTATTCCTAAGAGAAATAGTTCTGGGACGAAATCAATTTTATTTTCAATTATCTCCTCTAACCACATCACTTTCCAATATTTCTTCACTTCAGGGCATGACCACCAAGAATGAAAGAAGGTACTTTGTTGATGTCCACACTTCCAGCAATTTGGTTTTAGATTTGGGTAGATCTTAGCCAATCATGAATGCGCCATATACCAACAATAGAACATTTTGTATTGTTTTTCCTTGTAAGCCGCCAATTTTGTTACTTTATAATTCGTATTGCAAATCTTTTCCCACTGTTCTAAATCAATAGTATGTCCAAAATTTCATCCCCATGCAATCATTGATCCTTCTACAATCTCCTCTGCTCCATCTCATTCTAATAAGTGTTTATATATTTTAGATAATAATTTTATTTTTGTAATTCATTGTCTATTCCAAATTCCTCACTGTCTTTTTTATATCTTGTTTGTATTTGCATATAAGTCCACCAGTTCAGTTTTATTCCCTGTCCTTCCAATTCCTGCCTACTCTTTAGATTCCCTTGTTTGTCTAAAATTTCTATGTACCTGGCCCTTTTCTTAATTTCCGTTATATTGGAGCGGACTACCGCTTCCAAGGGGGATATCCAGTTTGGAATTTTCAGATAATATTTATTTATTATTTGTCTCCATGATTGTATCAGCACGTCTCTTATTCTATGTCTATAAAAGTATAGATACAGTTTGTTTTCTTTATCCCACAGGAAGGCATGCCACCCTCTTTGTAAGTCATGCCCCTCTATTGTTAATATTCTTTTATTTCTTAGATTGATCCAATCTCATATCCATACAAGTATTGCTGCCTTATGGTATAATTCTCAATCTGGGAGCCCAAGGCCACCTCTTCTCTTGCTATTCTATAAATCCTTTAACTTTACTCACAGTAAAGTTTCTTACTTACCCAAACAAATTTAGTAATTGTTCTGTTTAATTCTCTAAAAAATTTCTTATCTAATTTTATTGAGGTTGCTTAAATAAGTATAAAAGCTTTGGCAAAACATTCATTTCAATAGTTGCTATTCGGCCTAATAATGGTAATTGTAAAGTTACCCATTTTTCCAAATCCTTTTTAATTTGATTAAGTAATTTCATATAATTGTCTTCTTTTATTGAGGAACATTTTGCTGTTAAGCATATTCCTAGGTATTTAATTTGTTTTTGTAATTTGTAGTCCCATTACACTTTCTTCTTAACTCCTTCTTCTTTTTAGGTATTATATTTTCCACTAACATTTTAGTTTTATCCCTATTAATTGTGAGTCCTAAGACCTCTCCATATTTCTCTAATTCCTTTATCAGAATTGGACCTGATTCTAATGACTCAATTTAAAAAAAAAACAAATCATCCACGAATGCTTGTAATTTATACTCCTCTCTTTTTAAATTTTTGTTCCTTGTATTCCTGAGTTTTTCCTAATTTTTATTAATAATGTCTCTAGTGTCAAAATAAAGAGCAGAGGTGACAATGGGCATCCCTGGCAAACTCCTTTTGTTATTCTAAATGTCTTGGTTGTATCTCCGTTTATTATGACATTAGCCTTTTGGGAAGAATAAACTGTTTCTACTAATTTTTCAAATCTATCTCCAAATTTCATTTCCCTAATCTGATGTATCATGAATTCCCAATTTAAATTATTGAATGCTTTTTGGGCATCCAGAAAAACAAGAGCCACTTGTTTTCCTGGGTACATTTCATAATATTATAATATGTTCATTACTATTCTGATATTATCTCTTATTTGCCTATACAGCAACAATTTTGATCATTATGTATAATTTCATTTAAAATCTTCATTGTTCCTGCCATGATACTCATAAAAATTTTGTAGTTGGCATTCAAAAGTGAAATTGGTCTAAAATTTTTGATTTGATTAACATTGATACCTTCTTTCAAAATCAAGGTAATATATCATTCCCTCCATGATTCAGCTATTTTTGCAGTTAACAAAGCCTTGTTGCGTACCTCCAGTAGTACCGGTTCCAATGATTCCCCTAATTTTTGATATAATTCTCCTAGTAAACCATCTGTCCCTAGGGTTTTATTTGCCTTTTGTTTTTGGATCACTTCCCTCAATTCTATTAATGTAATTTCTCTATTTAATACATTCCTTGTTTCTTCCTCAATTATTGACATGCTATCTTTTTGAAAATGCTGGTCTATTTTCTCTGTTGCTATTAATTTTTGACTATAAAGATCTTCAAAGTATTTTAGAGCAATCCTTTCTTCTTTTTCGTTATTTTGTAATATTCCTAATTCATCTTGAAGCTGGTATATTATTCTTTTTTCTTTTTTCAATTTATAGGCCAGCCATCTCCCTGGCTTATCTGCATTTTCAAAATAATTTTGCTTCATAAATTTAAGATCTCTTGCAATGTCTTCCTGTTGTAATAGATTTAATTTGTGTTGGCCAAATTCAGTTCTTTAATTTGATCGCTCCCCGGATTTTTTTGCATTTATTTTTCTAGTCTCCTATTTCTAATTGTAATGTGTTTTATTGCCCCCATTTCTCCTTGTTCCTTTTTGCCATGTAGGATATTGTTACCCCACTGGTGGATGCTTTCATCGTATCCCATAGGATTTGTAATGATGTATGTTGTTTTTTGTTTATATTGAAAAACAGTGTTAATTCATTTGAGATTTTTTGAATATATTCTTCTTCTAATAGTATACAGGGGTTCAGTGTCCATCTTTTTCTTTTCTTTTTCTGGCCTTTCCAACTTACTTTAATGGGATTATGGTCAGCCCAGATGTTTGGGGGAATTTCAATTTTCTCTATTTCTTTACCTAAATCTATATTTGTCCATACCATGTCAATCCTTGAGTATGATTTATATGGGTTCAAAATGTAAATTTTTGTTCTGAGGTATTTAATGTTCTCCATAGGTCAGATTCAATTCCTCCATCATCAAAGAGTGTTTGTGGTAGTATATTCCTTTTTTAAATTTCTTATTATCGCAAACATAGTCTTTTGTAGTCTCTACTATTCCATTATAGTCTCCAACTATACATATATCTTTTTGACCTATCTCAACAATTTTTTCACTGAGTTTTTGTAGAATTCTTTTTGGTTTTTATTAGGTGCGTAAATATTTACTAGTAGCATCTGTCTTTGTCCTATCTTTATTTCTAATATTAATATTCTTCCTTTGATGTCTGCATAAATTTGCTTTGCTTCTATTTCTTCCCTAATGTATATACCCCCCCCCCTTTTTCCGCCAGTACAGTGTGAAGTTTCCTCTGTTTATTGAATTCTAAGTACTTTTTATCTTGGTTCTTGATATCTTCTTGGAGTCTGTACTTCATTCCTAATCCTGACAGTATACCCCCTGATAGAAGTTTTCATAATTCTTGTTTCCTTTTTGATGTCCTACTGTGAAGATCCAATAATTATCCAATCAAACATTTAATGCTTTTAATGAATCACTGTCATTTCTTCCTTTAATCCTTCTTTGGCAGATATACACAATAGGTACGTATATATAGGAATGAAATGGAAAAAAGCAACAGAGACTAGGAAGTGAAGTTGGATCCACAACAAAACAGAATGTGGAGTTATCTAAATGAATGAAAATTACTTGAACAGATTATCAATCATGATTATACTGCACACCAGCTTCTCTTACAACAGAGTAAGATTCCTCAATATCTCAAACCTTTAATGGCAAAATATGGTACTTATAGGATGGTAGAGGAACAGTTTTAATAGTAGATAATCAATACAGCTTCATGAGGTGTCAAAAATGAAGTAGAAAAAAGATCAGCGGTAAATTCTACTTGATCTTTGCTTACTTGCCAACAGCCAATATGTGTTATACATATTGAAAAACATCATAAAAGCAAAATATGATGTATTACTTTACTGTTATCAAACTAATCATGGAGACAATGGTCCAACTCCCTCTATATTGAGGCAAAACAATAATGAGAGGGAGTGATTTACAGTAGAAAAGCTGCAAAGACAAGTATTTTAACACTTTTCCACTGCTGATTTTCCTTAACAATTCATTCTGCCCTGTCCCATACTCTCCTGCAACTAAAATTCAAACCCATATTTGTTACCAAGGTATTAGGCAAATACCCAGATAAAAGAAAAATATATAATGAAGTATATTTAAGCTTCCTGTAGAACTTTCATATCCTACAATTTTAAGATAGAATGTTTTAAAGGTTTTTTTTTTACTGATAAACCAACAATTCTGCTGCTCATCTTTTAAATCAATAGAATAAAGCACAAATAGAAAAAAAATGATGTGGTACAGAAAATACAGTACTAATTATAAAATGACACCGGGCAGTACTTCATTACCATTTATTTTATGCAGACTGCTAGACTATACTATTTGAGAACAATTATCTAAATGATGGTGCCTGGATATATCTATTCTTCTCTTAAAATTAAATTTAGAAATGTGTTTTAAAAACCTGGAAATCTTGACAGAGAAATGCCCCAAAACTGGAAAAAAATACCAATCTCAAGTTTTGGGTGATTTTTTTTTTTGGGGGGTTAGGACCAGAGAACACCTTCACTATTCTGATTATATATGACTTCTGAAGCACAGATAAGGAATAACAGATGCAGGATACATCTGTACTGAGGAAAGGTTATTTAGTTTGATTATAATTCCTGTTTTTACAAAGTCAGAATTTCCCCATACCAGCTAATTAGAGCTTCAAGCCATTACAATTTAGGCAAGGTCACTGGTCACTGTTGCAATTGAAAAGGTAAAAGGATAGTTGTCGTTTTTCTTTTAATTAATGTGTTGGCATTCAGTATGGGAGATTTATCTATAAAGTGGCATTGTAACAATAAATATGGACTGTTACACCACATTGTCAACATTAAATTAATATCTTGCTTGTCCTCCAAAACTCAAGGCAGTCAACTTGTACACCTCCTTCCATTTTACATTCACAATTCCATAGGTCAGCCAATATAATGTTTTGGCACATCACATTATAATTTAGATCTGAAAATTATAGTGCATCAGTACAGGACATATGCAGTACTTATTGGTGTTGTTGGATTTATCATTAGTTTACTGAGATGATTTAGGCTGAAAACATTTGCATATTGCCGGTAAAGCAGGTAAGAATGAAGACCTAACTATATTCAATACTGGAATGCTACATATTTGGTTTTTAGAGTCTTATGAATGTCCATCACGTACACTACTTCAGTGCTGGACTTGCATGGTTTATTAATAATGGTTAAATATGCATAGCATGTTCTTTGAAAAAATAAGGAAAAATCAGTTCAAATCTAATGGCTCCCATGCTTAATATGGGGAACTATCTGCTATACATAGAAAAGCTAGTGCAGCCAGGAAACAAAGTAAACTGAATGTCCAAGAACAAAACACCCTAGAGCAGGGGTCACCAAGGTCACCTTTTGGACCTCAGAGTGCAAAAAGCTCACAATTTTAAATCCCAGGGACCACTAATCGATTCTATGGGCATAGCCTAATTTGTGGGTGTGGCTTGGTGGTCATGTGACTGGCTGGGCATGGCTTGTATGTAAATATTATAAATATTTATATAAATATTGAATTTTTTATATAAAAAGAGCAACTTTTACCCAAAATCAGGCAAAGCAGGCAGGCAAATCGAGTCAATCACAGATTCATTCAGAGATCTATCTATCTGCCATTGGCTAGCTCAGTCTGTCACATAAAATTTGCTTGCAAGCAAACTCATAAAATTTGCTAGCAGGCAAACTCGCAAAATTAACTCACAACACAGCATGTATGTAAATATTGAATTTTTTATTTTTTTAAAAAAAGAAACTTTTACCCAAAAGCAGACAAAGCAGGCAGGCAGATTGAGTTGCTCACAGAATCATTCAGTGATCTATCTATGTACCATCGGCTAGCTCAGTCTGTCACATAAAATTTGCTTGCAAGCAAGCTCACAAAATTAACTCACAACACACCATGTATGTAAATATTGAATTTTTTTATAAAAAAAGATCAACTTTTACCCAAAATCAGGCAAAGCAGGCAGGCGGATTGAATCGCTCACAGAATCATTCAGAATCATTCAGTGATCTATCTGCCATTGGCTAGCTCAGACTCTCAAATTTGCTTGCCATGAGTCTGCATTGAATAATAGAACCTTCAATCCTAAGGGAGGTTCAGCTGTGCTTAAAAGGAAAACCGAAGATCTAAAGAAGCAAGAAATCCAACCATTTCATGCTTCCTAGCTAATCTAAATCTCCTGGCACAGCAGGACAAATGATGGTTGGAAAAAGGAAAAATAGAAATTTAGCAGGCAAGTTTGCCGGGTAAGGAATGAGTGGGCGGGAAAGGTTCCCGCGGACCATGTGGGTTGTGCAGCCTTGTGTTTCTGCACAGCCTGGATTAATTGCTTTGGGGGGCGGTGAGATTTGGCCCACCAAAATTTTCTCATGGCCCACCGGTTGGTGACCGCTGCCCAAGAGAACAATTGTCTTCAAAAATAAACCCTTATTTTTGTTCAATTTTGAGTGCATTTCTTTATTTGTTTTGTTGATATGCACTTTTCATATACAATAAAAACAGTTGTTATAAAATGGCATCTACTTCATTTGCATTTATGTACTGATTATTTGTCTCTCATGAGTGACTGTGGGTGGCTTACAATAAAATAAAAACAATACAACAGATAATATAGATTGGGAGAAAAAAATAGCAGCCAAACTTCATAAATATCAAGAAAGTCAAAGGATGAATTCTATTACACTCCTGGGGCCACAGGCTTGGACCAGATTTCCAGGGCCTTGCAAAATACTAGAACAGTGGAGGCTGACTTAATCTCAGGTGAAATGATGTTTATAGGGCGGGTACCATGACAGAAAAGGTCCTGGTGCAGGGCATCACCAGCTGAAGTTCCTTAGCGGATAGTATCCACCAGCTAAGGAACCCCTCCTGCCAGACTGGAGGAAATGGTTATAAACAAGGAGAGACAGTCCTGTAAGTAGCCCAGTGCCAAGCCACGAAAACCTTTATCAGCACCTTGACTTCTACCAAGAAGCACACTGGAAGCCATTGAAGCTGATGGTGCAGTGTACTGCATATGCTGAAAAACTGACACCATTAATTGCTCACACGTCTGCACCAGCTGAAGGTTCTGAATGTCCTTAAGGGAAACCCCATGTACAATATGTTGCAATAATCTAAACTGGAGATTACAAGGGCATGAGTGGACCACAAATAAGGCCTCCAATTTAGGAATGCTGCAAGTGATACACAACCCAAAACTATACAAAGGACATCCTAGTCAAGACTGCCAACGTGCTTTGTTGATACTTGAAAAGAGACTTTTACCCTGCATATCTTTTAGTTACTTACTTGAGATCCTGCAAAAGGTCTTTTGCATTAAGCATAGTAATTAATGAAGTGGTAGCTGCTGGAATAATGATAATTGGTGTTCGAGATCCTATAGGAAGATACATATTTTTAAAGCAAATAAAAGGCAATTTTCATCATCATAGCAAACTTTTCAAGTTCTGGCTGAAAAATTATACTAAAATACAAATTAAAATGCTAATTAATAAATTTATGACAAAATCCATAAAAGCAGATGTCAATTTGATAAGATGAAAACAGCTGTAAAATTGAAAACAATTCACCTTTTTTTTGATTTGGAGGAGGTCTCGCTTGAGAAACTGTAGGAAAAAAAAAGCATAGAATAGCTGTATTAAGTTTTGAATGAATGAAATTTCCCTATTTGTTAATGCTCTCTGCATTTCCAAGGCATATAATTCCAGTGCTTAACATTTCGGAGACAAAAAGGAGCATTGGTGTTAAATGTCTTGGATAGCTGAAGGCTTCGGTGTGGAAGAGTTGCATGTAAATAACATATTATTAACAATAACAACAATACTGTGTTGTTGAACTAACTAAATTACCCCCAAAATTAACAATCATCCTTTACATCTATTTTACTGGCGTATATAAGAATATCCTTTCTTTTGAACTACCAAATACAAGGTATTTGCTTCTTCAATGGACAGTGAGGACTTAACTATCAGTTTTGATTCTTGAATTTGGCTAAAATTATTAACAGTGGATCAATATAATAAAATATATTTTAAGATGTAGTTTCAGAATATAGGAACAATACAGGTAGTCCTTAACTTACAATCATTCATTTAGCAACCATTCAAAAATACACTGGCACCAAAAAAAGTAACTGATGACCAGTACTTTTACTTATGACAGCTGCAGCATCTCCACAATCATGTGATCGAAATTTGGGTCATTGGCAATTTATTATTGTTCCAGTGTCCTGATGTCATGTGATCACCATCTGTGACCTTTCCAACTGGCTACTCTTATAAGCAAAGTCAAAGGGGCAAGCCAGATTCACTTAATGTTGTCATTCACTTAACAACTTCAGTGATTCAGTAAAACAACCATGACAAAAAAAGGTCACAAACTCAAGCACAACTCACTTAACAATTGCCTTGCTTAGCAATGGAAATTCTGGTCCTAATTGTGATGTAATTCAAGGGTTAATCTGTGTCTTCTTTTGTTTCAAAATGTTCAGGAAAACCAATGATCAAAAGCATTGCATTAAGTGAACGTTTGAATAGTTCTTGCTGAGTAAGCAAAGGCTGCTTCAGAGACATTAGGAAAGATATAATACAATCAGTTTTAAAGAGTAAATTAGTGGAACAAAATAAATAAACAGGAGTTTAGCAGCAAAATTTAAGAGGGAAAGTCCTATTATAACCAATAGGGAATAAATAAGAAAACCCTTTTTACTAGTTGTGACTTAAGAAACAGATGTGAAGACCAACTGAACTTTTCAGACAAAACTTACTAGGAAACTGTAAACAATGGATTGAAAAGACAAAATTGAAGCTTGAGATTGACAGAAACATTACCAAGAAATATGTATTTACTTTGAACAAATTTAGCACCAAGGACAAATAAACTGTAATAAAAAATACTGAAGAAATGTGTTGATTGTCTGGCTGAATCTTCATGTATTGTCTTTGATAGGCTGGGTGATTGCAAATGTACCCTTATTTTTCTAACCACATCTCATTGTTTCATTAGATAACTTTCATAGTAGTAGTAGTACAAAAGTTGATACATCTTAATTTAAGCAAAAACATTTGAGAAATTAAAGCATTGCATTCTGATTAGCAAGCTAGTAAAATAGGGGTTTGAGGAAATGATAATTAAATGAATGTACAGATTCATCAACCATTCGACATCTACCAGGAGTGAAGTATCAAAAAAAAAAAATGCCACAGATTTCAGTCCTGGCCCCTTTATTTTTGTATAGGTAGGGCAAAGTTAATTACATTTATGGTTGACTCAAACTGATGATAGGTGACTCTAGAAAAGAAAAATAAAATCAAAATGACTGTAATAAACTTGAAAACTAGACTAAAAATATTGAGGATTGGGTGCTGGCCTTTCTAATACAAAGTAATGATTTAATTTGCTAAAAGGTTTGTGGATCACATCGCACTAACTTCAAATACTTTGTGGTCTACTCTATGAGACTCTATTAAAAAACATATTTTAAAATGATAGGGAATAAATAGATGAAAATACTAAAGAAATGTAAGCATTTTTTTCTAGAGAAACCCTGAGGGAAAGCACCAGGTGCTTTCTGGCACTTTATTTCTTTGTATCCTGCATTATGGAAGGGAAATCTTGATATGGACTTGTTTTTGTACTGATGAAGCTTTCAGTTAATATGTGTGAAATCGCATCTGGCAGTGTGACCTCATGTGCAGCAGTTATCCAGAAATTATCCAGATGTATTTCAGCTCTTGCTATTTCTACTCTTTTCATATCATTGCTTGTCAGTTCCAAGCACATTCTTATTCTCAACAGCCCTGGTGAGATAACTATGACAGGCAGTATGACCTTTCTAAGCACCGCAAAGATAACAAAACCAGTAAAAAATATCCCAACATTATGCTACTTCAAATACATTAGCATTCTATTCTGAAATCAGTTTTAGAAGAAAGTTTAGTAACACAAGATAAATACTTTAGAACAGATGCATAAATATTTTTAGTGATGGCTAGTTAATCAGCAGTTTTTCTTTATTACTGGAAAAAAAATCCTGCAAGTGCTTTTATTTATAAAAGCTAAAATATTTTGTTTTTTGTTTTTAATTGGAGCTGTGCCATTAAGACATTATAGAATTACTTTTTAATAATCAATTAAAGGCATATTCCCCTCAAGTGTCTATAAACCTGAAACCAGATAGTCATTATTCAGCCTTTGAAATACTTATATGATATTCATTATTAAAGTATATAATATATAATATATAATATACATCAAGCACTATCTTCTGAAATGTATCACAAGAAATGAAATACAGTGGGATCATATAAATATTACCACTACTGAAAGATGACTATGTTTTTTTCAGAATATGATCACATCATACTTTTTCCTAGGTTAACATAGTTCTTCTCAAAATCCTGGTTACTGTAGATTAACAAACAGTAATGTGATATGGTAGAGATCCCTAGTATTTTGCATATCTTCCAAAGATTACTGTACATAGAAAATAAACGATTCTTAAAGTACCTGAAATTTACACAATACATATATTCCTGTAATTATTATATCATATTATTACATATACAAGCAAATGTAGATGTATTAATTTTATTTTTATGGGGAAAAGTCATAATTTAAAAATTAAAGTTCAATAGTTTCCACAGCAAGTCAGAGTGAATTTGAAGATGGGTTTACAGTTCTGACATAGTGTTTTGGTTTTTTTTAGTTTATCTTTCATACTATAAGATAAATCCACTGCTTTTACCTGGCCTTGCCACAGGCTGTGCTGCTGGGGTCTGAGTCTTTCGTGCTGAAGCTCCTTCCTATATAGAAACATTATATACATTAACAAAATTACTTGACAAGAGCATAATATTAAAACAATTTATTTAAAAGATCAAGATTTTTTTTCAGCAACCCATTTATTAAATCTATTTTGAAAACCAGAAATAAATTGCTTTGGTTTGGTAGAAGAGTTAGCTAAAGAAATCCAAAAACAGTGAAGACGATGAATGAAATACTGTACAATACTACTCTTTTTAACTAGAAATGGATAATATCCACATCTGTCTATGAAATTTGGTGAGAAATTTGGTGAGAAAGTGCTCTTTCATTAAATTACACAGTAATTATTTTCTTACTTATGTTATGCCAAGTGGTCCAAAGCATATGGGATTACGTGGCCACTTGAAGAATGCATTATAGTGTCAAAGTCAATAAACAGAAGAAAACATAGAAATCTAAACTGCTTCAGAAAATCACTTACATGAATGGTATAATTCACTGGATTTTTTTTCTAAAAATGTCAAGTCACTGATAGAATGGTGACACACTTTCCCCTCCTCCAATTTATCCCCCACAACTAAGAGCAGGAAATCCCAGTGTTCAAGCTTAAGTCTGTGGTCCACAATGTCTCTTTCCCATAAAACAGCATTAAAAACAGGAAAACAGGAGGTACTTAGTAGCTGTGACAACCTTGAAGGAGATTTACAGAGATAACTAGATTAGCCTGTTAGGTATTGCCATGGTTTAAATTGTGTCAAAAGCTATGAAGACAAGCGAAAGCAACAAAAACTAGTGTCATATTCCAAATTTGAAGAAAAGCTCCTAATGTTATTTCTCACATTCCCCTAAATTTCTTTGAACAGTGATTACAATATGTTTTATTATTTGCATAGATTATGTAGTGATGTAGTTTCAGATAGACTGTTTGAAAACATGCATGCATGCATATTTATTAAGCATTATGAAATGCTTTAGCAGTTGTCAATGTGCTCCATTTCCTGTCATTTCAACCAGCTGCAAATTTCTTATTTGTGCATGGCAAATACAGACAGGAATTCTATCTGCCTGCCTGCCTGTCTAATTTGTATGTCTGTCTAACTTGTAATCTCCAAGGTATTTATCTTCAAAAAAATTGCAAACACAAACTGGTTATTCCCCAAACACCTTCTGGAAAGGTTCCTTTTTAAACAATTTCCACAACATCTTCCAAGTGTACGCCAGCCTAACACAATAAGGAGGCTATCCATAAAATAGAGGCAACACCAAAAGCAGAGCAGGGGTTATGACACATGTGTTATATGGTTATGGAGGTTCTCACCCATCCATAACCAGGTACTGCATTTTGCACAAAGCAATTTCCAAGTGATCTGCAAATATTGTTACATACTGAATGCATTGCAGCAATCTTCAGTAGTCATGCAGTAATATAAAGAGCTACTATTGCCAGGCCCAGGAGGCACTTGCTTGCTCCAAGTAGGGCTGTTACGGATACACCAATTAATACTGGATAAAGGCTTCCTCAACTACAACTACCACTTTCCCATACAGCTGCTGTATGCGTATGCGTATCAGCAGCACGATATAGAGGAATGTTAAAATAAATCTGGCAAAAGTCATTAAATAAAATAAAAGATAACTCATAACTCCTGGCAAAAAGGGAGGTATGAGAAAGAAATGCAAAATAACCCTTCCTTGATTCTGTTTAGTATAAGAGGAGGCAGTGGGGAAACTTCCCTTATACTAAGTAACAATAAAGTAGCATTCCTATAAGTAGGAATGCAGTATCTGTTTCCTGTTCTAGCCTATTTTGAAGGATTGATCCTGCTAATGCCCTCTCCAATCTCTCCCAGTGGTTTCATGTTATATATTGCAAAGTAGGTAGAAGGACCAATCCCTGGGGCATGTGTCACAAAGAGGATCCACCAGCATAACTTCTATTTCACCCCCACCCAATGAATTGCTCAGGGAAGGGACAAAATCATCATGAAACAATCAATACTTCAATCCCCAAGTCTTCCAGAAGGTCCAAAAAATTACTATGGTCTATAGCAGGGGTCACCAACCTTTTGGACCTCAGGGACCACTAAACTCATAATTTTAAATCCCAGGGACCACTAACTGGTTCTGTGGGTGTGACCTAATTTATGGGTGTGGCTTGGTGGTCATGTAAACATTACACACACACACACACACACACACACACACACACACACACACACACACCGTGTTTCTCACAAAATAAGTCCGGGCCTTATTTTTTTTTTGACCCCCGAAAAAACAGCTAGGCTGTCTTTTCAGAGATGACTTAATTTCCTCCCCCACCTAGAGCGGCCCATACACACATACCTCACCGCGAGGCCGCTTCTATCGGCCAACAAAAGCTCCCCGAAGGCAGAGTCCCCAGCTGCTTCGGAGCGTAGCATGGCTGCCCCATGTCTCCTCACCTTTAGGCAGTCTAGGGCAATGCAAGCTCCCCAAGTGCCACATCGATCAGCTAGTAGAAGTGGCCTTGGGGCAAGCACACACACACACACACACACACTCCCCTCGCCGCGAGGCTGCTTCTGTCGGCCCGACAAAAGATCCCCGAATGCAGAATCCCCAGCCGCTTCAGGGCGTGGCATGGCTGCCCATGTCCCCGCGCCTTTAGGCAGTCTCTTTCGGGCGATGGAAGCTCCCCAAGTGCAGTCACCAGCCACTTTGGCTGATAGAAGCGGCCTCATGGCGAGGGGAGTGTGTGTATGCGCTTGCCTCGAGGCTGCTTCTACCAGCCTATCGAAGTGGCTGGTGACTGCACTTGGGGAGCTTCCATTGCCCGAAAGAGACTGCCTAAAGGCGAGGGGACACGGGCAGCCACAACATGCCCTGAAGTGGCTGGGGACTCTGCCTTCGGGGAGCTTCTATTGGCTGATGTTCTATCGGTAGATCAGGGTATTCTAGCCTAGTCTACCTGCAGTGCACTTCTAAAGGCAAGTTTTCTCCCACCCCACCCCCGCCCTTCCCTCCCATTTCTCTTCACCTCGTGTAGTTCTAACGAACGATGTGAGAAATGGCGGGGAAACGCATGATTTAAATAGGCCTAAATTTTGGGGGTGGGGCTTAATTTCACCTCATGCCTAGAAATCATGCTGGGCCTTCCTATTGGTGGAGGCTGTATTGTTGGAGAAACACGGTATATATATATATTGATTTTTTTATAAAAAAGAGCAACTTTTACCCAAAATCAGGCAAAGCAGGCAGGCAGATTGAGTTGCTCACAGAATCACAGATTCATTCAGAAAGCTATCTATTTGCCATCAGCTAGCTCAGTCTGTCACATAAAATTTGCTTGCAAGCAAACTCACAAAATTAACTCACAACACAACATGCATGTAAATATTGAATTTTTTATTTAAAAAAAGAGCAACTTTTACCCCAAATCAGGCAGGCAGATTGAGTTGCTCACAGAATCACAGATTCATTCAGTGATCTATCTATCTGCCATTGGCTAGCTCAGTCTCTCAAATATGCTTGCCGTGAGTCTGCACTGAATTTGCTTGCAAGCAAACCTTCAGCCCTAAGGGAGGTTTGGCTGTACTTAAAAGCAGAGCTGAAGATCTAAAGACTAGCTTGAAAGCAAGAAATCCATCCATTTCCTGCTTCCTAGCTAATCTAAATCTCCAGGCACAGCAGAACAGATGATGGTCGGAAAAAGGAAAAATAGAAATTTAGCAGGCAAGTTTACAGAGTAAGGAGTAAATGGGTGGGGAGGGTTCCCACGGGCCATGTGGGCGGTGCAGCGCAGCCTGGATTAATTGCTTTGGGTGTGTGTGCTCTGGGGGTGAGATTTCTCTGCGACCCATCAAAATTTTCTCATTGCCCACCGGTGGTCTATAGTGTACCTTTGAAGTCTTCCAAGATATATAACAGAACCATAAGGAGTAAACAGCCCCATTCAGATTCTGATATAAATTCTAGCCTTAATCTGATAGCAAAGGATTTTTAAAAAAATCTAGTTCTTCTACAGCGCTCCACAACTGATGCCCCACTGGATTTTCAATAGCCTTATTCCCAAACAAAAACTTGGGAGACTGGCATCTAATATGGCTAGGTCCAAGAAACAGGTACATTGCTTGAAGGAAACATAGAAAAGTTTCCTTCAAGTCTATTGACATAACTTCCTTCTCTAATAATATTACTGGTCCATTTCCTGAAGGATGGACATGGTTTAAACCATAGGTCTTATCCATTTCATCAGAGTCTGCAGGACAAAAGGAATCTTATTTAATAGATGCTGCCAGTTATTAATTCATTTAGAATCAAAACTCTGACAATGATGTCTACTTGTAAAGTATATGTAAAAAGACAGCTTCACCTAAGGAAATTTGAAGCTTTATCAGTGCCCACTGGTTGGTTACCATCTGACATAATTATGATGGAGAAACACTGATGGTCTCTGGCCTTATCACTACACTCTGGATCCATGATGGCGAATCTATGGCACATGTGCCAGACGTGGCACGCAGAGCCATCTCTGCCAGTATGTAAGCCGTCGCCCCAGCTCAGTTCCACTGCATATGCATGTGCACCTCCTGCCAGCCAGCTGGTTGGGTATCTGCCACATGTGGGGGGCACATGTGGGAGATGTGCATGCATGCACAGGGGGGCTGAGGGGAGCATTGGGGGGTCACATGTGCATGCGGGTGGAGCGCACGCATGTGCAGGGGAATGGGGAGCGTGGGGGGGAGGTTCGTGCGTGCATTGCATTATGGGTGCAGGCATGTGTGTGCATGCACTTTTGACATGCAATGATGAAAAGGTTAGCCATCACTGCTCTAGACTGAATATATGCTCAATTACTTTTCATTGTCTTCCATTAGTGCTCCAGATGTCATCTGTGGCTATCTTTACAGGGTTTCTCAGAAATCAAAATGATCTGCAGAATTAGCTGTCAGAGGCAACTCAGAGGAAATTTTTGACAAGACCTTGAACTGATTTTTAATCCCAGAAGATAACTAGGCACTCAACAGAATTGCCCACTGGATCATTGAAAAAAAATGGCTTTGAATTTACATGTGAATCTGAGTAGATCTTAAAAGGCAGTAAAACTCATCTAGATCAATAACTGATATGTCAAGACATATTCAATGTCCTGTACCAGTAGGACAGAGATAAATAAGTCTGACATGTCTCTACCTATATGTGCTAGATCTGAGATTACCTGGGACAAGACCATGGATGCCATGAAGGTTGTGAAACCTAATTCCAAATGATGTCCCAGGTGCATGAGGGAACTCTAATACTAGCCTGAGAACATTTGTTTAAGAAAAAGTATTACAAGGAATTTCTATTTCAGTTGCATTTAATCCAACATATCAACTAATGAATAGCAATATTTTTCAAGTTTTGTTTAAAGTCAACTTTGCCAACATAACTTTAAGAAAATAATCTGCATCAATAATAGGACACGCAACATGTAAGTCCTCCCAGCATTTGTGTTAGATGCATCAATTAAAAAAATAAAATTTATAGTTTTAAAATGATTTTGTATGTCTTTTAAATTTTAAATGGGAGGCACCCAGAGTTGGTTGAAAGATGAGCGGCTATATCATACAATAGATGTAACAAATATAACAAATGTAACAAACTAAAGTCTATTCGTCTTAAAAAGTGTTAAGACTTCATGATGAAGTTCAAGAAAGATTAAGATAGGCATCCAAAGTCTAATTTCACTTTCTCTCTTCTTGGTTCAGATACAGAAGAAACCACATAAATTTCAACCACACTGTTTCTTGCTGTCATTAGGGATTCAATGTCAGTTTCTGACAATGTTCACAGCAATCTAGCTCTTTCTCCATGGTACTAGTAGAGTTATGGAAGGGAGGAAGAATAGAAGCCTGGGGCTATTCTTTCAGCCAATGCTGCATGAACTGAATGAGGTGACAACTAAGTGCTCCTAAGCTCCACAGAAGTTTATGCTAGCAGCAAGGAAGAACAGAGTCACAATCAGGAAAGAGCTGTCTATAGAAGTAACAGGAAATTGGGCATGATGCTTTTAGTCTCCTTCAAGACCACAAAAGTAAAACTTGTTTCTACTTCAAAACAGAATGGAAAAACTTAACAAGGAATACCAATAAAAGCTGACTGTAATTCAGCAGGAAGGAAAACCGGGAAAAGGAGGGGGGAGGAGAGTTGAAGATAAAACTAATGACTAGAAACTTAAGAGAAAGCTCTTCAACATTTTATAACACTATACTTTCTAAAAGCATAAACTATTTTATATATACATGCTGCTCAGATATATTTCTCTCAAGCTTGCCTTCCTTAAAAAGGTAAGACAAGTTTCAGATCTCAGAAACCCAATGTTCACCTAAGAAAGCTTCTATTTGTTTAGATCTTTATGGGACAAAGCAGTAAAACATATAAATATATATATATTTAAAATATTCTCAAAACTATCTCAATATACCAATATAACTAGCATGTGTAATAGTTACAATCATTTTTTCTTATAAGGATATGGAAGCAGCTTTTGCGGAGTTCTAGTGAACATTTATTATTTTGCTCCTTTTGCTCAATTTTATGGAACATGATTAAATAACATTAATTTCCCCTTGATTCACTATTTATTTCACTCCAAAGAGGCAAAAATACACTTATATTAACAAGCAGGGTTCAAGAATTGTTCAAACTTATTGACCTATCTCAGGATATTAGCTTGGGGAGAAAGCAGGGAAGAAAAAGAATATTTCATATTTAGAAAAGCTATTATTTAGTAAGAAAGCTAGTGTATAATCCGGATTTATTTCAATATTATTGCAAAGGGTTCATTCTTAAGTTTACATAAGCTCTACATAGGGAGAGATTATTGCAATCATATAACTATACAAATATATCATAAAGTTATAGACTATTAAATAAAAGGCCATCTAGTAGCAGGAGATCAGTTATACCAGTCCTTCTCCATAAGGATTTTTCATGTCTATCATTCTTTGTAATGTTAAATCAGGAGAAAACTTCAAGTCACAGGATCTTCCAAATATTTCCTTCATTATTAACACAACACATTATGACTCTAAAGATTTACACACTACTTTGTATATGGAGAAAAAACACAACTTGCTAAATGTTTTCTAGTTACCACAGCATATTATTTACAATGCTAAGTAAGATAAAACACCAGGATATTTCATTTGCTTTCATGATTTGAGGCACTACAAATTAACAATCCTTAAACTAAAATGTTTATTTGTGCAAAATTAAGATAAAAATATACATATAACAAACAATTTCAAGACAGAAACATATATATTTGAGGACTTACAAAACAACAAGGCTATTCCTTGCTAATACAAGGATTTTGCTTTTGTTTGATTTAGCACACAGGAAGGAAACCTTAATTAATGGAGGGAAGGCAGAGACTTGAAGATCTCCAAATAAAAGATTTAATTGATCCTTGATCTATTCAACTCCACAGCATGAATCTTTATAGTAAATACAGCTGTATTTGTTTGCAATGTATCAACAAATGAGACTCTGAACAATGCATTCAACTTGCTGAAAAAATATTAAAGGCAACAGTGACACTTGTGGCCATCTTTAGATAGTAACTGCGTTTATATGCTTGGAAAGAAATCTACTGTTTTATAATGAAGTCAGCATGTTCTTAAAAGAAAGCTTATACAAATCTTCTAATTATTTTGTACTATAATTAAATGATACCCAAACAACCTAGAATCCTGTTTACTTTTAAAACTCTCATAAAAGATATATTAAACTGTAAATAGACAAAGGTTGCAACATTGATTTTAATACATATATTTTCACAACCAGGTTTTGGAGCAACATACATAGATGCAATGATCAACATGAGTCAATATTTTGCGACAGTGATGAGGTTTTAGGCAATCTAGTTCCCTCTTAGGGAACCCATAAAACCCATAGAAGCTTACATGACAACTTCGATCCAGCTATTTTCTCTCTGCCCAACCCAACTCACGGCAGGGTTGTTTATATATGGAAAAGGCCTTAGGTTCTGAATGCCTTAGGTTCTGAATGAAAAGTGGATGTAAATCTGATGAGCTAATAGAACAATAAATATCTGCATGTAAGTATTATGTTTATATTAATTTATAAAAGATTCCAAATTGTACAATTTTATGAAAGGGTAGTACTCAACTATGAAAACTATAACTTGTAGCTGGGAAATCAATCTCTGTAAGGTCAACAAGATACTTTCATCTTGCTCACTGGAAAAGCAGCGTTTGATACAATTACACAGAATCCTGGTTTTTCATTTATCAGTACTGTACCTATGCAAAATGTGAAGCCCACTGCTGCTTGGCTCCTTTTGCCAGCTAGAACATCTACTAGAATAATTAGAAGTTAACTAAGAAGCAAAAGTTTTACATTTTGTATTTGAATGAAGATTTGTAGTATGTTGCTCTCAATATGATATAATCTTCTTTGTTTTCACTATATATTTTAAGACCGATTGTTCTAACAAGGTTAGAATACTCAGCAATATTTTCATGTTCTACAGCTGCTTCCTATCTTCTTAAAACCAAGAAATACTGGGTTAAAGAAGGTCTTCTCTAGAAGGAAATCACAATTGCACGTCAGTTTCTGTTATCACAGAAAAAGAAAATGTCTTCCAGGTATATTAACATTTAAATCATACTATTATATATTAACATTTAAATCATATGTCTTCCATGTATATTAACATTTAAATCATACTATTTTTGTTTTTCCAGACAGAAAGGTTTCCTTTATGTCTGGAAAAACAAAATTAGTATGATTCAAAAATATGCTTTTATCACATACAGTAGCTATAATTGTAGTTTCAATAGAATTAAAGGTTGGATTTTTTTTCTGGAGTGGGAGTGGGACTGAGTTCAGATCAGGACTTCAATTTATATGCTGCCCTTCTCATCTTGAATGGTACAAAATTTTAATAAAATTTATGTTTCATATTTCAGAATATCTCATAAAACATTAAAAAAAATTATCCACTGACATATTTTTCTTATATTTCAGAGGTGCAAAATACTTCCCAGCAGTTCTTATTCCACAGCTTTCTTCCATAAGGTCCAATCTCAATAACTATAATTACTAGTCTTCCTTGGAGCAAGATCAGGTCAGCACTAACCCTATTTATATTCAGAAAAACTACAAAAACCTGGGCACTTTACAAAGTTGGTGAGTCCCTGAAGAAGCAATGGATTGAAATGAAAATTACACCAGGTAATTTTTATAGTTCTTGGGGCAATTCCATTGCCCTTTATTCGTTTTTTTTTCTTTGTTTTTCTATGTTGTGTATGTGTTTGTTTATTTTAATTGTATATTCAATAAAGTTTGCTTTAATTTTTTAAAAAAATTTCTTATAGTAGAAAATTAGTTGTTTTGGGGATGTGTGCCAGTCACTATTGAATCAAGTTTGATTGAAAGAGCTCTGATTCCTGTTAGCAACCATTTTAATTTCCTGTGGTTCCTGGGGCAAAGGTTTGCCTGTTGGCTGGAGTGTATGAAAGTTATTGGATATATTTATCTGCAAATATCCATCTCATGTGGGTCGACCCATCACCCAGCTCAGGTTGTGGTTACCAGGATTTTAGGCAATCAATACCTTCCTTTTGTCTATCAGCAGCATCCAGTTCCTGGACATTCTGCTATTTCAATAGGTGGCTGCATGAGGGAATTTGGATCTGCCCCAGGAGACTCTATGTTGATGATCTGCATACCTAGTGTGATGGCCTCATTGGAGTCCGAGTTCACAGAGAAAGACAAGCCAGATCCTGGGGCCAACGGAGGTCTAGGGGGAGACCTCATTGGCTGTAGAAGAATGCAGGGAGGAGCAGGACGAGGCATGCTTGGTTTGTTAGCAGGAAAAAATGGGGGTAGGATGACCAAGAGAGGGGGGAAGACAAGGCAGGCAGTGGAGATGAGAAGTGACGGAGCCTCAGGCGATGAGCAAGGACTGCCCCCTCCTGATCCCCAAGCATGGAGAGTGAAGGGGAGGTAGGAACAATGCAGGCTGACCCCATGGCTTGAGAGGAGAGTGCCCTACCCCTCTTCACAAGATACACCGGGGGACTGAGAGTTATGGAGATGCTGTGGGGAGGGTCGCTTGTTGGGAACAAGTGCTGAATTCATGGAGTTTTGTGTGCCGTTGCCGACGTCTGGTGTTCATTGGACTCATTGCCTTGTTCCTTTGCTTCGTTGAACTCATTGTCTTGTTCTCTTGTCCCGCTGGACTTCTTGCCTTGAAGTCTTATGCTAACAGCATATTGCTGGACTACTCACAGCCAGACTCGCAGCCAGACTATTGCTGGACTACTCGCAGCCTGGTCCAGGACTTGCCATAAATGTGGGAGCGTGTTTGAAGGAAAGTTAGAGCAATAAATGGAGTTTAAACTATCAGCTAACTGTATTGCCTCTCTGCCTTGCCCCAGATCATCTCACCTAGATTCTGTAGGTCAGAGAAGCTATATGCCAACCAGACTTTTGTCAAAGTGACAGCAACTACTTTAGTAAAACAAAATCAATTAGATATTTGGCTATTTTACATCTTGTCATTAAAATTTCAACCTATCCAGTCTTTTAATAATGTTAGTTTGTTCTGAGTCTGATATAGCACTGAAAGAATTCATCAGATTTCTTTTTCCCAGAAGGTTATCTGTGCAGTGTCTTGCAATAGATAAACTGTTTATCTTGGCAATAATCTATCAGGAACTGGCAGAACTGGTATAAAATGTCCTTGAGGATATATGTAGTTGAGAGATCAGATTTATTTTTTAATGTGACAATACTCTTTGGCCAGTTTGGCTTAGGAGTTCCTCTGAGCAGATCATGTTTTACAGATATTGAAAAAGTATGCAGAAAAGGTCTCATTTAAACTACTACCTGGGCATTGCCTACATGTAAGTAAAATTCACTCTTGGCCTCTACAAGATGGAAGCCACTCAGCCTGCTATAAACTAATCAACTGTTTTTCCATTGAATAGTGACTGAAGATAATTGTTCTTTTTAATCCCTATCATCTTTAATTTGTTCAATTATTTAATATTTCTACAATGATTTGTTTAGGCTTTAGATAGTATTTGTGATTTAAAAGTCTCTCTTGATTACATGATCACTGGGATCTGTTTCTCACTCTCATGGACGTGATTTTGCAGAGTGGTCTTTTGACTGGTTTTCAATAAGTTTTAAAAATAATTCTTTTAAGGAATCCACTCTGATGTTAGGTGTGGACAAGTCAAAGATAGAGAGAACCAAATGTTTGTGCTATCTGAAAACTTTGCCTGGTTAGAATATCAGTTATGTTTTAATCTTTTAAATTTATCAGGATAGTATCAGCACTACTGTCCAGTAATAACTGCAGCTGCTGACCAGATTGCAGTTGTATTTTCTGAAGGAGAAAATCTCCTCCATTGAAGAGGAGAGATCTATAAGCTGTTGCGTTTTTGACCTCTGCTTGTAAATCCCACTTTAAAGCATCATATCCATCATATGGACCTGAGGGAATAGAAATACTTACAGGAATTGGCTGCCTGCTCATTTGGTCACTGTCAATTTTCAATTGTGCATTTGGATATAACTTGTTATAATGCATACAGTGAGTCTTTCTTCTTTCTCCCCTGATGATTAATAATGTCCTAGAGTTTGTTCAACTCTTTTCTAAATGTCGAGGCTTCCAATAAGGAAGCAGAGGAGCGGTACAGGTAGTCCTTGACTTACAACCACAGTGGAGTCAAAATTTCTGTTGCTAAGCCAAACATTTGTTAGGTGAGTGGTGCCCCATTTTACAACCATTTTTGTCACAGTTTTGTGAATCAGAGTAGTTAAGTGAATCATGTCATTGTTAAGTGCAACTGTCATAAATATATGTCAGTTGCCAAGCAGCTCAAATTTTGATCACATGGCCACGGGGATGCGGCAATGGTCATAAGGGTGGAAACTGTTCATAAGTCACTTTTTTCAGTGCTGTTGTAACTTCAGCTTTACAAGTTGTAACTTCAAACGATCACTAAACAAATGATCATAAGTTGAGGATTACCTGTATCTAAAACAATAGGTTAAAAATACAGTGGTAAAGAAGCATTTTTTCAGAGGAACTCTTTATGGTGGTTGCTGCCTCTGCCTTCTTGGGTCCTCCCCACTTCTTATGTATGGGCCAATGTATTGTAACTAGTTATCAGTAGTTTATCATTTCAGCATTGTTCAGACCAACTGTACATTTGATGTATAGAACCTTTATAGGCCATGGGCCTCACAAGATCATTGAGTAAGACTTCAAAAATAATAATAGATGTAAGCTAAATTTAAATTTAATTAATATTAAATACAGTTAAGTTTTACTCTCCAGTCACATAACAACTTTCTTCTTTTATCATATTAAAAAACTTGGAGGTCTTGGGATCTCAGATTGTATAACAGATATAAGAAATGAGACTAAGTGTTACCAAAGTTATTGTTCATGAAAGTCATGGATATTTATTAGTATATTTTCAACAAACTGAAATGTATGGATACAGTATGTGAACTATTAGTTCACATTATTTTTTTTCTATGGATAGCAGATGTCTACTTATTTATACTTTTTTAATTCCATCCTTATTACTTTATTAGTAATCAAGGTGGCAAACATACATAATATTTCTTCTTCCTCCTATTTTCTACACAATAACTCTGCGAAATGAATTGGGTTGAGAGAAGTCATTGACTCAAAGTCACTCGGACACATTCATGCCTAAGGTGGGACTAGAACTCAAAATCTCCTGATTTCTGTACCATCCACTTAACCACTACATCAAACTAATTCCTTTTATGTTCAAGTAATTAACTCGTGGGTCTTTTTAAGAGTAGAATAAAGTAATAGACAAAGTAATAGACATCAGATTTGCTAAACTGAATACTTCACAAGTTGGTGATACATTTTTTCCTGAAATACATAAAAAAACAAAACAAGAAAAGACTGTTTATATACAGTTTTTCAATCATACATTTTCCAATCCCTTTATATAATAAAAACATGAATTGCAAGCATGTTTCAATAAAGTTCTCTCTGATCTCAGTAGGAAAGAATTTCACACATAATTCCACCCTTGAGCAAAGGAACAAGCTCAACTCATTTTGTGCCCGATTGTCTATGCAGGTTCTGAATTCTACTCAGATAACAGCTGCTCAGAAGGAGACAGTAGCTCATGCCAAGCGATTCTTCTAGCAGCTGAGCTAGAATCATAATATGAACAAACTTCAGTTGACTCCTCTTGCCAACATCAAAAAAATTCTGATGGTTTCGGCGTAAGCAAAGCACAATCTCCCCCCCCACAACCCCCAACCCCCCATCCCTCTCATCATAAATCTGGAAACAGAGCAGAATAAGAAGCCATGCCCAGGTCAGAAGTTAGGTATTCTTACTACCAAGTATTTTTTTTTTAATCAAGTAATTTACTAGGGTGGAATTGACTGTAGTTTATAGCTTTCAGTCACAACAGTCTTGGTATCTAATTAATATTGCAACACATTACTAATCCATATAGTACAGAATAGTACATGTGCAATGATCTACACTGACAGGAGGAAATACTAATCCATTCAAGGTGTGCTTCAGTAGAAAGCTTGCATTAGGCCCATCTGTTCAATGGTTTGATCCTATTTATGACTATGCAGTTATTTTTCAGATTCTTCCTCCCCATTTGCTCTAGATTTGAATTAAACCTTAAAATAATGGTTTGCCTATTTAAGAACACAAACATAAATGCCGAAAGATTGTTTTAATACATTATTACAGTTTGAATTTTCAATAAAAATATGGCATATATAGACATATACCATGGAATTTTATTCAGAAATCTACTTAATGAAACCTTAGAGCTATTGTAAATTTTGATCAATAAATAATCTTGACTACTATTTGAGATATCTGAGTATCCCTAAATAGGTTACGATTTAGGCTACTAGCAAGAATGAACTTTGGAGTGTATTCTAAACTATTTCTAGGAAATGCATTTAATAGAAGCCAAACCTGGAGTTTTTAGCACTTTACCAAACTTCATATAAGAAACACTATCAGTCTGTGAATTCAAAAAAGAAAGTAGGCCAATTTATGCATCTGCTATGTTTTTCATACAATCTGTTGATAAGGATATAAAAATGAGAATAGTGTGTCTCTCAACAAGAATTAAATAATAAAAATGTGTGGCTTATTTAAATGCTTAATCTTATTTAGATATCATCTGAGTATTTTATCAGCTTTCTTTTAGCAATATTCCCCTCAAATATTTATCAGAAAAAAAACTTCATCTCTCGATTCATGTATATTTTAATATAAACTGTGTCTCATAATTTGTATTCATTTTTAAAAAAATAAAGGCTTTCATAATGAAGACGTATATTACAAATGTATCTTCACTATACATTTGGGATAACGGCTGACATCAAGGATTATTAAAAGCATGAAAAACCTTTTTCACAACCTTTGCCACTTCACAGTTCTCAACATTCTTCTCTGTTAATAGGATACTAGAGTGAGTTAAAAAATTTAAACTGAAGGGAAGGGAAATGAAAAACTAGAAATACACACATCATTTTGATTTAAACGTCCCTGGTGTCATGAAAACCTGAAATTAACACTATAATTTGTTACCACTGATGCAAAATATAAGAAAGTATTAACCATTTATTGATTCACATGTTCAGGAGGAGGGTTTCTTTTGAATGAAAAGCTCATGAGTGAAGTATTTAGCTAGATCTATATGAAACAAGACATTGTAAGTCATATACAGACACTAACCTTATATTTGTAGTACTTGGTTATAAATAGCAACCCTCTTCTCCACAGTTGTGCACTTTATTGGATTACTACCCGATTCATTTCATTACTAACCTAAACAATACAGGTTTGTCATTATTAATATGGCTCTACTGTTTATTCCTGTCTTTGCCAACATTAGAAACAAAGTGGGTTTGACCTTTCCTTAGAAGGTACTGAAATGAATCTGTAAAGAACCTCTGTTCCTTGGAGAATTGGAAAGACTAAAAGGATAGACAAGTTTATGTTCAACAAATTTTGAAGATGCACCAGATAGATTCCATTTTTAGGTTGATAGTTCCTCTGTAGTCATAGACAAAAAATACATCAGTGAAGAACAATGTCATTCCAAAAAGGGGGAAACAATCTTTGAGAAAAGAACAACTGGAGGTATCATCTTTGAATCAAATATATTTTACTGGGGATGGCAGACTCTTGGTACTGTATATGACAAAAGATATAGGCAATTGTATTTGCTGCAAGCATATAAACCGTAAACTGACTTATTTGCTTAACATGATTGCAGATTATCTTACACCTTCTTAATAGTCAAATAGATAGCACTGGGGTGTACTCTACAGTTAGGCTGTATATTAGCAACATTAATATGGAAAAACAGGTGAATTAGGTTATTATGATACAAACTAAGTATGAAAGGCTAGAGATGCATCAGACATAATATTAGAAGAAAATGGGGCAGAACCATTTCATAAATGAATTCTGGGGAAAGGAATATGCCAGAACAATTTTTTCTTAGGTTTCTCAATGTGTGGGTGGGTGGAAATAGGTAATAAAATACAATAAAGCATGACAAAATAGCGAAAGATCAGAATAGCCCAAAGAAACATGAAAAAATTGTATAAACCTAAAAATCTTTTGAGAAGAGTTACCATGGACATGTTTTATGCTTTATACAAACTCAAGTCTTCAAATCCAGATGCAGGTGTTCAAGTAATTGGCCTACAGATTCCTACTAGACCAATTGAACAAAACTGAGGGAAAAATATTCTTTGTTTCAGAACAATGTGTTATCAGGCTAAACAATGTATTCAGAACACATTGTTCTGAAACAAAGAATATTTTTGCCTCCGTTCTGTTCAGTTGGTCCAATAGGACCTGGATCACACTGTAGTCCAGTGTGCCTGGATCACATTGAATAAATGGGTAAACTAGCATGACAGCTAGAGTAATGTTGCCAATGCTGTTTGTTTGTTTTTATGATTCAGAATGTTATTTTAGGGCACGATGTGATAGAATTTGTAGAGCTAACTATTGTCAACAAAAGCATTCATATGAAATTTTAGACAGATACACATGAGTATAGCTTCCCCTCCTCTCATAGTTCCCTATTAACTTTCTCAATATGATGGACCTTGGAGAAATGAATCAGGAATGGAGCCTGGAGAATTAGTGGGTTCAGAGGGTTTAGTTCACTTTGGATAAATGAACATCTATTCTGAATTATCACACTTCATTTTGTGGTCTGATGTGACCATTTTGTGACCTTGATGAAATCCAGCATACCTACCATGCCAATTAATTAATTAATTAAATTAATTATGACTCCTGAAAATTTCATAGTTGGATACATACATACATACATACATATTCATAAAGTTATATTTCTACAAATATCTTAAATATGTTAAGCATTTATATTTACCTTTCTAGTCATAGCAATCTATATACTAGTATACTATTTTTTCTCATAATCATTAATGGGGGAAAAGGGGCAACAATTTTTGATCCAAGATATCTCAAGTTGACTTACTTACAGAATGTGTCCAAAATCTAAGACCCATGATTCCAAAGGGAATAAAATCTGAGAAAGTTGTGGCTGCTTCAGGGAAGAAGGAAGCTTTCTGATGCTTCCTTCCAGCTTCCCACAAGAAAACTCAATATAGAAGTCAGCTGGAAGTTGGCTTGCTCCCTCTCTCATTGTTGTTTTGCCACCTGTGGTCATTCCATTTTTTTCTGTTTGGTAAAGAAATATTTCTGAAAGAATAACTAAATGGGGTGCAGGCTGTCTGAGCTCTGAAGATATTATACATAATATGGATCTGATATCACGACATGAGAGGTGATTATCCAGAATCAACCATCATAATCAAGGAGTTCACTTTAACTACTTCATTGGCTGAATTACATAGAATGTTAATTCTGAAGCTTGCACACCTAATAAAAGAGTGTATATTTCTCTAATTATTAGCATGAATTATTTATTATGTTTATATCCCACTTCTCACCCAGGAGCTAAAGGTAGTGCACAAATGTCTTCCTCCTAATTTTTTCTACAACAACAAACTTGTAAAGTTTGTAAGGGCTGGGAATGACTGGTCCAAAATCACTCAGTGAATTTCTGGGGCTGAGGCAGACTAGTCCCTGGGTCTCCTTATTCTTTTTTTTTTTTTAAACAAACTTTATTCAGTTTTTCACATTAAAAACAAAAATCTCTTTTTAGTGGACAACATATTTCCGGGTCATCATTTTTACATACAAATATGATGGCAATTATACATTAATATATGCATACTTAATTCTATTATTGCCTTTTCCATTCCAAATTTTCAGTAAGGAGTGAAACAAACACATTAATTCTGGCCTCTTTCATTAATCTCAATCGATTTTGTTTCATTTCAATTATTTCAAATATAATCCTTTGGTATTTGTTTTCAAACATAAAGATAAACAATATGTGTTTTCATAATAATATAATAATAATAATAATAATAATAATAATAATAATAATAATAATAATAATAATAATAATGTTTAATTCTAAATTCTTTCATTAATCTCAATCTAAACATCTTTTTATTTCATTTTAATTATTTCAAATATAATCCTTAATATTTATTTTAAAAATAAAAATAAACAACATATGGGTCTTCTTATTCTTAATACATTCTTATTCGAGCTACTTAACCACCACACTGGCATTCATAACATACAACAGACACAACACATAAAATAGAAGTAGAAATAGAGGAAAACAGATCGACATGTTTCTTATGCCATTATATGCAGGAAGTAGTTAAAACAAAGTCATTTTTAAAAAAATAAGTGATCAGGAATGGAGGAAGGAAATTATAAATCTGTTACTGAAATCTCTCTACAGGATATACTGATCAAAAGCATTATTCAGTTTTAAAAAGTATCAGACATACACTTTTTCTTTAAAAAAATGAATCAAAGTGGCTTCTGAAAAAGTTCTGAATTTGTAATCTTTTAAAGCTTTGAGGAATGTCAGTAAATAAACTATGACTGTTAGGAATGATAATCACCTAACAGTTGGGCTGGAAATATATAAACCAGGATAGTCATTTAATACTGTATCTTTAAGAGCATGCTGTAATTGTGATTGGCTGAGGTTCCTCCAACGGCCATAAGGTGGAGCCGAAAACCTGGTTTCTTTCTCCTTGCATTTCCTGTATTGCCATTTTGCCTGATTGTCGTTCTGCTTGGATTGCTGTGAGTCTTGCAACTGTTAGCAAACTCCGTTTACTGAACTCTGTTTATGATACTTGACTTTGTTTTTGGATTATCCCTGGACTGATACTTACTGCTTTAACTGTGTATGATTTGGACTGTTTGTTGGACTTTGTTTACCCGTTTACTGGAAGTAAAACCTACATTTTACTATTCAGTGTATCTATATGCTGGTCGTGTGTTACTCAACAGCACTCTCACTACGTTTCCCTGACTGTACTCATTCTCCTAATGGGGGATACCTCAATAATGACTATCACTAAGTGTTGTATCTTATGTTTCTTGATGAATGTATTTTTATGTACAATGAGAGCTTACGCATCAAAGACAAATTCTGTGTGTTTCCAATCACATAGCCAATAAAGAATTCTACTGTAAATGGGTAAAACAATATTCTGGCAACCACTGTTCATTTGGATTTGCAAAATGTTTTTGACAAATTCCTTCACAAAAGTCTCCTAAAGTCACGGACAATTACATTAGGATATATTTTTTTAATCTCAGAAAGAAAATTGAATGAGGATCTAATTGTAAAAATGATTAACCTCTAACGTTTACAAATGTTTAACATGATGCCAATCTTAAATAGAATAGCTGAAAAACTCTTTCTCGTTCAAACTGCACTGCAAACTGTGGCTCATACTATGAAGTCAAATGGCAGGAGACTATAGAAAATATTTTTTAAAAAAATGTATTTACACAATTCACAATTAAAATTATTTTATTATCGAGTAGTAACTTTAATAAAAAGGAAATAGAAATAAATTTATAGAAAAAAAGCTATAAGCACTGCACTATCAAGAAGGTTATATATCCCTATCAAAGTCAATGTGCCTATTTAATCTCAGTTGAGATGAAGGAATCCAGTAACCACAATAACGCTTACAGCACAAATCATCATTATTGCAATGACATCATGATGCAAATGACATCATTTTCCCTGCTCTTAGATGTGTATAAAAACAATGATGCTTTTGTATTCAAGTCTGGCTAATGGAATTCTTTAAGTGCTTTTTAACCACGTGGAAATAGAATGCTTCACTAAATAAACTTTTGGCCTCTCTTAAAAAAAAAGAAAAGAAATGGATATCAAATTATTACTCTGATGATGTAATTGTTTTATATATTTAAAATATGGTGAAGTTTAAACTGACAGAAGCTGTTTTGATTAACATTTCAAAATAAGGCATGTGTCTAATATAAGCAGATAAATTTACCTCAAGATAATTTATAAAAATCTCAAGATAGAAGGTAAAAGTCAATATACTAAGGAGTTTGCATTTATATAATGCAGAAATCTGTTTGGATTCAGGAAAACTAATATCTGACATTAAGACATGTTTAGGAAGTGGTAATGTATAGACTAAAGATAAAGGAAGGTAATTGGGGAAAACACACTGATCTCATCAATCCCCATTATCTCTCATTTTATTCATTCAGTGCTATGCTGGATGTGTGTATTGTCTGTTGAAGAGAAGCAAAAACAGTGAGCTCTCTCTGGCTGCTCTCAGATTTAGTCCGAATGAATGCAAACTGTCACGTGGGACATAGCCAAGCAATGACGTGAAATTCTGCTCCGTCAGAAGACAGCATCTGTCAAAAGCCCACATTTAAACTGCTGCCTTCCTGTGCAGCAGCTGAGGAACTACGGATTGGATTTTTCTGAACAAAACCTTCAGCTAAATCCCTTTTCTTCCTCACATCTTTCAACTCATCCTTTTTGGTTACTGCCTAGCAACAATGAAGAAAGTGGGCTAAATCTTATTATCAAATGCCGGAGAACAGCTTCTGATTTTAGCTAGTTCTTGCTGCTTTGCCTCACATCGCCACTAGAAATATGGATACTGAAGAGAGAACACAGCACTGCATTGTCCAAGAAGGGAACCACCAACTGTAAAAGCTTCAATGCTTCTATTGTCAGCACTAGCAGACAATGTCTGCAAGGATGGAAACTAGAAGTGCTGCTTCCGTCTCTTGAGAGTTGACCACAGAAAAATCAAGAAAAGAAGGCTGGTGATCAGGGAAGGAAGCAGAGCAGGAAGCATACAGATGGACACAGTGGATACCTTTAAAAGCAGTCTCGGGCAGTAGGCTGTTGGGGGGAGGGAGATTAAAGCATGGCTGATAGCATCTTTTTGGCTGAAGGGATGGTGTGCCAAAACTACTTGCAGTGGGCTTAATCTTTTCATGCTACAAATGGCCTGAACAAGGAAGGTATGTCAAATCATTGTATGATATTTCATTCAAGTGCATGATTTTTTAACAGAATAGAGAGCATTGTCATCCACTCACTGAGAAGTCAGAGTTAATGCTTCCTGGGTGATTAACTGTTTTCATGTATATATTTATATAATGTATGCAGGGCTTTTTGTATGCACAGCTGATAAAAATGTGACTGGATTGAAATGTGCTTGTTAAGAAAACCATCATTTGTAGTCCAGTGCTAAAACTGGGGAGATTAGAAAAATGAGAAAGAAAGGTGAGGAAAGACTATTAGCAAAAACAGTGTTATATAAAAAAATCTCCTTCATCCTCTCTGTGTTAAAAAAAAATCAGCTAATTAAACTAGGAACAATTTTACTCTTACTAGTGTTTGAGTAACACTAGTAACACAGCTACGGTATTATGTGACATATTCTGAAAACCATCAAAGAACACACTTAGGCAATCCAGTAAGTTCAATAGCATCTTCAACCTTTCAAGGTTTGATTTACTCCCTCAGCCCGTGCCATCTGATTATTATTAGCAGCCACACCTGATTTGACATACACAATCCTCCGAAAGGGCTCCAAAAAAGGAGGATAGTGATTTGGGATTTGAGTATTAGGATCAACTGGGCAGATAGTAATATCAATAACTATTAGAATTCTCAGAAGGAAGCATCAATATTCTATTTCCTTCAAGATGGGGGTATATATCACACCATCCCAAGTTCTGAGTAGCATGTGATGTTTTGAGCTGCACAGTAACAAAAAGCTGTTATTAAACAACGATATTGCCAGGAATCCTAGTCATTTAAACTGGATGGTTTTGTTTGAAATGCTTATTGGAAAAAACACAGGTTACTTATCTGCAATAAAAATTTAAGTCCTCAATCTATTGCAATTTTAACACTGCTTTACTGCCTGAGTCCTTCTCTTCCAAAACCCAAGCCAACAACTAATAATATATCATTAATGATTGTTAAGCATAAATGTGTTTTCACTGCCTTAAGCAAAATGCATAATAAAAAGTAAAGAAAAATGGAAAAATCTGGTTTTGAGAGTATAATAGGACAAAATCTGAGGTAAATTACAGAATAGAATAAACAGCCTGAGAATATGTATATTGAAATATCTATCACGTATAATGTTTAAAACTCCTTAGTCAAAATAAATTGCTTTACATTTAATGGATTTTTATTTAAACTATTCGGATTTTAAAATGACTAATGAAAATTCCTCCACCTGTTAGTCTTAATGCAGGTATGTTAAAACTTATATGAGACTCTATTTAATACAGACATTAAAAAATTTGCTCTGCCTCATATATCAAATTTCATTCTTCCTTCTTTCCCCCTGAAATATTCTGATTACTGACCGGAGCGCTCAAGAGATAAAAATAAATTACGGGCAACTTAAATATGCAAGTCCATAACCAAAACAAAACAACATCAATTTAGCATTCAATCTGAGCTGAGCACCTGAAACTCGAGGAGGCATTCAACATAGTTTTTTTAATGTAGGCCATGATCCAAAGTGGCCCATTTATGATCAGAGAGCAAGCACTAGCTTCCACAGTTTCATTCTTGTTTATCTCAGTGCAATGTAGTTTCCTGACCCTCAAGAGTGGCTTTTAGGGATGCTTGAAACTGAGAAAGATCCAGAGTACATGTGATGCTACCTACACATAGTATCTTGGATCCTAAACTATGAACATTTTGCAGTCTGCGGAGAAACCAACTTTAAAATTTATATGCATCTATGTTTTGACACCTTATACTTGTAGGCATATTAAATCTTAAAATAAGTGTCCTCACTAGTTACAAAATTGTAACATGATGCATGCAAAAATATAAAGTAACTGATATAATTGTTACTTTTCTTACAAAACCAATGTAATTGTTTTCAGCTAAGATTATGTTAAATATTTTATGTATTCTTTCACTGGATATAATGTAATAGTAAAATCAATTAACACTGAACTCACCTTACATATGCTTTAAAGAACAAAAGATTGTCCTTTTCTGTGCACTATTAAGTGTATATTACATATAGATGTAATGAACAAATACAGGAGACTTCGTTCAAATAAAATCTAGTTCTAAAAAGACACAGTTTAGAGGAAGTCCTTACAATGTCCTCCACATAGCTACACCAGTTAACTGTATCTCAAGTGGTTAATACATATTTGCATATACAAAAAATCATCTAAAATATTATTTTCATTTTATTAATTTTTTTAATTAAAATGTGTAAATTATAAACAAGAAATTATTAAAATATAATGTTAGAATTTATCCACTTATTGTGAATATTTAATCTTGAAACCTTTCAAGTTCAAAGGGACAACTTTAATAGGATATTTATTGTTCCAGGGAAAACAGTTTTAAGAATTTTAATTTATAGCTCAAAGATGGTATAAGTTTTACAAAGATGTACAGCATCCTACAATCCAAAGCTAAGCCTACTACTTGCTCCGCCTAGTGGTAGTTAGTATGATGAACTGGAGCTTTTGTTTTGAATGACAGAAAATACTTCTTTTGAGACACCAAAAGATTTGCTATGTGTTCTATACTGTACTGGATTTTCCAATATCTACTGGAAAAATTAAAAGACTGAATTACCATTTATTTCAAACTGTTTTTGCTACTGTATATTTAAGTTCCTGTTTGATGAAACAACCTGTTTAAGGACAATTTAACATCATAATCTCATTCAATCACATTCTTTTTAAAATGAGAAACTGACATTGAATTTGCTATTTATGCAACACTCCTTTAAATTAAAAAAAAAAACCAATATAAAAGATAAAAGATAGCAAAGCCATTAATTATAGTATAAATTTATATTTTTAAAAGTATTATTTCTTATTAAAATATTCATATGACTTTTACTTTGCTCAGAGCCCCAGCATTTAAAACAATGCATGGAATCACAAATCAATTTATATTTTGTTCAAAATGGCTCAGTTGAGAATAATGTCATGAATTTTAATATGCAGTATCATGAAAATTCCATATTACCTTTATTCTAGAATACAAAAATGAAGTAATAGTAAGAAATTATAAAATGTTAATTATGATCTACTAAAAATATTTAAATATTGCTTATAGTATCTTATTCATCATAAGTATGTACAGCTTTTCTATTAAGACTGGTTTATTTCTAAGAAATGCTACTAATGGGCAGAGGGAGTAGGTCTGTATGTGCAAGTACATAGTTGAAATCCCAAATGAATTACAACAGCTTTTAGAAGCTAAAGAGATATTTAATGTGATTTTTTTGAATATGATATAATCATGTAAAGAAAATAATATCAAGCTCTATTATAACTTTTTAAGAACATTTGAAAGGGTCAAAACCAGTTACGAATCAAAATGTTCAGTATTTGTTAATTCTGAAGGATATTTAAGTGAGTTATGTGCATCCTGAAAATTAATTTTAAAAAGTGCATCTTCTCACTGACTTTCTGGACACAGGAGGGGGCAATGGAAACAAGCGAAGCAACATACTGTGACTAACAGAGTTCTGGCATAATTAGTCATTTACGACTGTTCCTCTATCAATGTATAACAATTTCTCAAGAGACACTGAGACTAGATACTGTGAATCATACTAGGTAATGCATTCATATTAGCTTTAATTAGTTCTCATAATCCTGCCATTGGGTACCAAGTTCTTTATATTTGATCTTTAACAAGAACTCTTCGTTTGTAGTATGTTGAAACTTGGTTTGATTCAAGCCATTAATCATCTTGCTCCAAGCACACCTATTTTAAAATATATACCCCAATATGTAAGTATATGGGATTGTAGCAACCCTGTACATTAAAAAAAAGTAATAGCTATACTCAAGGCAGAAGGGATTCTTGAGGATAGAAAGTTTTAAAATCACGGAACATAATCTTGTTTTGTATCAGTGCCACATACTAAAACAAATTGCACAAATCAAAAACTCAAGAACAGCAAACTGGGCAAGTATTCGGTATGGATTTGAAGAATGTGAATTCAAAACATGCAGGGCTTAGAACTAATCAAGAGATTTTGGGAGTAATTTATCAATTATAAAAAGGGAATAAATAACCAAGATGGTTTGAATGCCAAACCAATAAATAAGAAATAATTTGAAAATTTGACAGTAGTGCCTAAGTTACTAACGTCATTTCCTCTTTCTGTTAAAAAAAAAAGCTCTTATTTTTGATATGCTCCTCATAAAAAGATCTTTGAAAGCAACTTTTGAAAACTTATTCACTTAAATCTCCTTTGATTTTTGCAGAGCTCCCCAGTCACTAGCCATCTCCCTATAAAAGACGCAAGATGAATTCCAGGAAATAGCAGTGGATTCCAAACAAAGAAAGCACTTCCTTCAATCACTCATATCCATTATTGGATACTTACAACATGCTTCAGTGGAGAAGGCGGCATTGCTGCTTTGCCAAGATGACCTGGAATACCAAACGGTCTCTCTTTCGCACACACTTCATTGGTCTATTTTCTCTTGTGTTCCTTTTTGCTATATTTCTGTTTTTTAATCACCATGATTGGCTGCCTGGGAGAGTTGGATACAAAGAAAACCCTGTGGCATATACTACACGGGGATTTAGATCAACAAAAAGTGAAACAAACCACAGCTCCTTAAGGACCATTTGGAAAGATGCAGTTCCTCAAACCCTGAGGCCACAGATGATTATTAATCCCAATGATACGGGAATGTCACCTCAGGGAGTTACTGGTTTAGAGAACACACTCAGTGCCAATGGGAGTATATACAATGCAAAGGGAATTGGGCATCCAGCTTCATATCATTTTAAATACATCATCAATGAGCCTGAAAAATGCCAGGAATCAAGTCCATTCCTAATACTTCTTATAGCTGCAGAACCAGGCCAGGTGGAACCTCGGCAAGCTATCAGGCAAACCTGGGGAAATGAAAGCCTGGCACCTGGGATTCAAATAGTTCGGATTTTTTTGCTAGGTTTAAGTATTAAATTAAATGGATACCTTCAGCAAGCCATCCTAGAAGAAAGCAGGCAATACCATGATATTATCCAACAAGAATACTTGGATACTTATTACAACTTAACAATTAAAACACTCATGGGGATGAATTGGGTGGCCACTTACTGCCCAAATGTTCCATATGTTATGAAAACTGACAGCGACATGTTTGTAAATACAGAGTATTTAATACACAAGCTTTTGAAGCCAGAGCTGCCTCCCCGGCAAAAATACTTTACTGGCTATCTAATGAGAGGGTATGCACCTAATCGGAACAAAGACAGTAAGTGGTACATGCCACCTGATCTGTACCCAAGCGAACGCTACCCTGTATTCTGCTCTGGGACTGGCTATGTGTTTTCTGGAGATTTAGCGGAAAAAATTTTTAAGGTTTCACTGAGTATCAGACGGTTGCATTTAGAAGATGTATATGTAGGCATCTGTCTTGCCAAACTGAGAATTGACCCAATGCCTCCACCCAATGAGTTTATCTTCAATCACTGGCGGGTTTCTTATTCCAGCTGTAAATATAGTCATCTAATTACCTCCCATCAGTTCCAGCCTAGCGAACTGATCAAATACTGGAACCACTTGCAACAGAATAAGCACAATGCCTGTGCCAACACAGCAAAAGAAAAAGCGGGGAAATACCGTCACCGTAAACTGCACTAGAAAGGACTTTTCTAAAAATACTGCAAAGTGTAAAAGACAAATCCAGTTGAAAGCATGTACATACAGTAGGGGGGAGAAGTGATGTGCTCAAAAGGGAGATATTTAAGATAAAGCACTTAATGTGTGAAAATTATTTTTTTAATTTAAAAAAAAATTATCTAATTCTTTAAAATATTACAAAGGAATATTAACCAAAAGGTTTTCAATGGCAGGAAAAAAAGAAAAGGCAGTATCAAGATATTTGTGTTAATGTGCAATAATAAGCATGCACAGCTTGGTGGTACAATTGCTATTTTATGTGCCAATAAAATTCACTACGCAAATATTCTATATTAATTTTTAAAAGATAAAAAAACAATAAAAGAGTGAAAAACATAGCTGAAAAAATACAAATCAATTTCCTCCCACTGACTGAAATTTCAGCTGAGTATACATAATTTTCAAATATGATTTTATGTGGCATTAATGCTATCAGAGATTTTTAAAAAAACTCCCTTACTCCAATAGAGATAGTATCATGGAATAAGAACACTGACAATTATGTAAAATATAAAATCTCATACAGATTACAGCTTGCCTCATAAAAATATTCTTAATGAACTGTTTTCTTGTAAAACAAGTCCTTTCAATAATGAAAACACTCCAAGATACACCATTATTTCTTGACAATTTTTATCAAAATAGAAAGGAACTACTTTTAGAGACTACAGTGAGAATATACTAAATTCAAAAGCTGTATTTATGTTTCATTTGGAAATTATGTAACAATCTACATGTTAAAAATATTTAGGTATGTCTCAGGTTTCCTGTGATGCCATCTATTTTTTTTTAGTTTATCTAACAGCACCCACCCAAGAAGAATTACTCTAGTAACTGAAGTGTACAAAATATATTATCCTATATCCCACAACTAACAATGTTTTCCATAATGACACTCAAACTGAACAGAAAATGGTTTGTAAAACTTTCAGTTAAATCCTGACATTTGGTGAATAAGTAGGTTTTAAAATTTATCAATGAGACATGGAGATTCTATTAAGGTTCTTTAACATAACTTTTCTGCTGCTTCAAATTGGCAAAATTCATTAATATAAATAATATATTGTTTATAACTACACTTCAATCTTAGAAGGTATTATTTCAAACGTCAAAGATTTGACTCAAACAAAACAAGTGCCATCATCAGGAAACTCAACTCAGTCCTTCTGAATGCTCATGGAAAGCAGATACCATATTTGCAAAATAGGTAAATATTCTCCAAAGGTTTCTCTTAATACAAAAATCTAGGCTACTACCAACATGAATAGTTTCCAACTTCTGTCTTTCAATCTGGCATGTCAGATGTTTTAGTGTATCAACATAACCTTGTTTTGGGCAGGAGTTGACTAAATGCTTTTGTTCAGCTATTCTCAAACTACAGTTCCTATAGTTCCTTTCCATTAGCAATTGTGGCCAGAGTTAATAGAGGTCAAAAACAACCAGAGGGCCATGAAGCACCATCTACATCATTCTTGACTTAGAAATGTATTTAACAAAGTAGCAGTTAAATGAAAACTGGAAAATAGAAAACTCATATTTATCCCATCCAATGCCTTTCTGAATAACTGATACTATAACCCATCCTATTTCTAATGTGGAATTGCAAAATTCCACTGGCTGTTTTTGCCTGCGATGAATCTAATTAATTATGTATACAGTATTCTTATTACCTACAAGCATTAAAAACTACTTCATACCCAACTTGGGAGAAATTGCTTCATTGGTTTACTAAGTACTTGTGCTGGCTGAAATATGAGCTCATTAAAAAGAAATCAAGCCATAGAAAGTTGGGGAAAAAGTATGGAACATTCATTGTTCCTATACTGATGTAGTGGATTAACATGGGAATGCATAATTGTACCATTTTGTTTGTCCCCATCCTCCATTAAATAAATACTGTCAGATGATAGTCCTACACAATGGGTTAAGTTTCTCACTCATAATAAAAATAATTATTACTAGAAAAGCAGGAAAAGCAGTTTCCTTTAAATCATACAACAAAATCTGTCTGAAATCAGATTTGTAGTCATAGATACCGCTTTACTACAATCTGATTTTTATATTTCTTAACTAAGCCACATTTTGTAAGCATTAAAAAAACCCCAAAATGTTCAGAATTAAAATATTGTACATAATAATGGGCAATTATAAACCAATTTACTGATAGCAATAGCAAAAAAATATTTAGTTTGATGGACTCCTTCTGACAACAAAAACTGTTAGGAGTATAGTTCCAATAATGTTCTGTCTTAATCTTAAAGAACAACCCTAAATGTGAAACAATGCAGCAACAAACTTTTAAAATATGAAGGAAACCAGCTGGAGTTTATTTACAACCAGCAGAAAAAATGAAAAAAGAAATAATTGTATTTCTGGCTTATTGGGAATTGCTTCTCTTTATTCTCAATGGATTGGAGCCAGAGAACGTCACATTGATCGTACAAGTTCCATAAGTGGCTTCCTCTCATTCCCAAATCACACCACTGAATAAGGCTTAGAAGTGCTGCATTTCAATTGAATAATTTCAGATTTTGATACCTGTTATCTGGTCTGATGATAAGGATGGGTGTGATTAATTTCCTAAAGGCATTCCATTTCAAATCTGAACCAATCTCCTGTATTTTTTTAAGGGGGGGCACCAACTTTGCTTTTTTTAGGACAGCCTCATGCCAAATTCAGTTGATTAGGAAGCTGAACTGCGATCCTGGCTCTCAAAAGTGAGCTTTTTGGAAGTAGAAAAATATAACTAAAATAACAAAAGAGGCAGTAATCATCTACATTTGAGTGCTATAAATAAGAATTCATTTCCTAAAATCATTTAATAAATTAACTCAGTTACTGGAAAAAGGTAAAGCCCAACTCTTGGTGATCTATTGACATCTATCATTTCACAAAGCAGGATAGCTGAATTATCATAACTATAAATAGATAGACTATCCTAATGCTTCAAGAACACAAGTGCCCTGATAATATATGTAGGGTTGACCAAAGATTTTGAAAGGGTCTCTTAACCAATTGTGTTAAACATAAGCAAAGCACTACTCCTCAAAGCTACTGTGCATTTTGAAAATAGTGTTAGCCTCTTTGAAGAATGTCCACAATATTCTAGGGTTGCTGTGCCTAAGGAGGTATTATACTTTCCTGACAGTCCCAATAGAAGAGCTGTATGTGCACGCATAGGCAGAAAATTAGATACAGTCTTGAAAAGAGCAATGTAAACCTTGAAAGGAGGATGGTGCTTTGATGCATTGAGGAAGGATGCTTCACTCATTATCAACATACTCTGCAAACCATTTCTTCTGCATAAGCCTATTACCTAGTAACTAGCATCACAAATACCAGTTTTCACATTACTTTGTGATAGCTGAGAGCCATATATGACATAAGTTGTAATGGGTGAAAAATTATGCAAAAAAAAAATGAAGCTGGATCTCACTTGGTGGTGATAACATTTTATATTTTTGAATAGTTTTTAATGGAGTGCATGCCACATTATTTTTTAAACTGTATGGTATTTTTCCTCTCCAATGGGACAGCAATTATTTTCAGAAAGCCTTAAGAAAACAGGGTGAAAGCTGCTTTTTAACTCATTCAAGGCAGAATGGAGATATCTCCAATTCATAATTCTCCCTAGAACTTTGGCCTCAACATATGGGCTAAGCCTAGCTCAGTACCTTGCATGAAAAGGAAACCATATTATTTATATTCAATCATTTAGTTGATTCTTTGTGACCTGATAAGCAACAATTGTTGTTTATTCATACATGCATACATACAATTTATAAGCCATCTGACTTCCAACAACTCTTGTATCAACTACCATTTTACCCAACCTGGAGAAGCTATGAGAAGATAGCCCAGGCTATCTTATTAGCTTAAGGACTAATTTTCTTTTAGAGCATCACTATATCAATAAACTGACAGTGATCCATATCCTTTATGCCAATATTCAACAAAAATACACAATACTACATTGATAAAGCATAACAGTTTTCCATGCAATTTTCTATTCCCTTTGCGTAAAATCCCATACATTATGCTGGATGTAATCTGCTAGATATTTGTCACTGAAGAATTCATTACATTCTGTCTCAAAATTGGAATTTAAAGGAGTCTTTTAAAGCTGAAAATTTCTACCCCCCAAATAAAGAACAATTTGTCTCCTTCAATAAAATGTAAAAAGAAAAAAAGCTATGAATACTATAAAAGCAGATTCTATAGGCCTGTAGCTCAAAAGCAAACATCCTTTTCAATGGCATGTTTTTCTATTAAACTATAGTTTCAATAAGCATAAACATCTATTTTATTTAAAAATAAGAAAGGCTTTGGGGAGCAAGGGATAAAATATATGTTGTGATGCAAACCTTGCCTCTTATATATGTGTATGCAACATCACAATGCAAGAATTTCATCATTTGGAATCATCATGGCTAACTGTGGACACTTATGCACAGGCCTGAAAATGTTGCTTCTGCCCCCTCTAGTGATGTTACGACATTATTACTACATTCTCTGCAGATTTAGGAAACATTCTGAGCCTTTGAATATAAATCAGGCATTTCTCCATCTAGACGATTCACCAAAATTAGAGCAGGGCAGAACACCAGGATCTGACTGATAGTCAGGAATAAACTATCATAAAGACAAAACAACAAAACAAGGTACTAACAAATGTGCCTGCCTAAAGAGTTCTTCACCATGAAGCATGGTTTATGGCATGTTTAGAGTTTACCAAGTTGTGAGTCCAACATAAAATTTTGACCAAGAGCATTTTGATAATCAAATCGGATATTTTTCTCTGGTTTGTTCCACTGGGCTACATTCAATCACCATCACCCATAATTAAGTCATGATTATTATAGTTTTTAAACATGTAGCTGTTAAGAAAAGAATGATCTGGTCAATGCATTGACCAAAACTTTAAAAGTGCACAAATATTTTGTGTATGTATAAATGTGAGCACAAAAGCAAAAATAACTGATCTTATCTAAAAAATATTGTCTTCATTTCATTTTTAATTTTTAATTTCCTTGTTTTCCCCAGTTACACAACCACGGGAGTAAATTAATTAGCATTTTAGGACAATATTCCATGTAGTTAATGACATGGACTATCTTCCCAAAAGTTTATGATTATGGAGTGCTTTTTGGGGGGGTATTTAATGTACTTATCCCTTAATTATGAGATTATGAAATTATTCTTTCAGTAACATAAAATCCTGAAAATAAATTACAATTACACTTATTTTCATGTAAAACTTCCAAAAATTCAAATTTGCACTTTAAATTCATCATGAAAAACAGGAAAGATAACTGTTTTGATTTGGAAGTAACATTGCCCCCATAAAAAATAACCTATTTAAATTTAACTTTAAGTCAATATCTGACTGTGAGAGGAAGAACACACTGTGAAAAAAATGCCCAAGCTTCTTCTCTTCCCATTGTTGTCTAAGAGCTTGCCCTTCCCTTTTCAATTTAAACAGCCTCTGCCTGAAGGAGAAGAATGGTGGAGAAAGAAAGACAAGTAGGTTTGATAAGGAATATGGGGAAAAATGAAAAATTGAGAAGAAAAGGAAAAAAATTCAGAACTGAGTTGAAGACACCAGAACTGAGTAGTGGAGAAGCAGACCCAGGTATTAGCTGTGGGGCTAACAGAAGTGACAATGCTATAACTATTGTAATGATGACATGAAATAGTAGCAGCTTTCCCACAGCTAGAAGGGATGGAGAATTAAGATAGATCATCCTGAGAAATAGAAGAGACCTTGTGAAGCCAGCTAGAAGTCTCCTTCATCTCAACAACACTCACCCAGTGCAGCCACAATACCACCCACCAGCTAGAATTTCCTACTAGAACTTCTTATGAGTCATTGGTAGAAATTGGACTACCAAAGAAGAACCTACAACAGCAACTATGGCGTTGCTGCTGCCACCTGGACAAACCTGCAGCAGCAGATGACAATCCTATTAATTCTTCACCCAGCAATTGGTCCATAGAGACTATGAAAATGACTGTGGAGACAGTGAGTTGTGAGAAAGCTCATAATGGCTTAGAAAGTAGAACTAGAACAGATTAAAAAGTATAAAGACCTCAGGGATTATAGCATCCTTGAACACTCTTCTACATTTCATTGCTAGATTTCTAAATTTTCATGTTTTTTGTAACCAAAGACAGACAAAAGGAAAGATGGAAGGGCAGCAGCTAGGATGCCGTCAGGTGGGAGAAGGGGAGGGAATTCTTCCACATTTGGATCAAAACCCAGACTGATTTAACTCTTATTTGATGTATCCCATGGGTTGACCACATTAATTTGGCAAACAACCATTTGTAGTATTCCCATTGAAGAGGTATTATTAGGAAAAATGTAGAAAACACATCACTGACCCCTAAAAGTTTAGCTACTGAAATGCTTTATAAATGCTTAAACAAGTAAAATAAAATGTCATATTTTTTGAATACGCATTGCATCCTTAAAACAAACACAAACCTGTGCAGTTGCTAATTCCAGTGAAGGAAAACACAGCAGAGTGAGAGGTCAACTTCTATTTCCATGTCAAAATATCAAACAGCTTTGCTATTACCTTGATTGCAGCCATATTTAACAACACTCTGAGTAGATATAATACTAGAGGAGGAAACTGACATGAAAGCATAATAGTAGGTTGATAATTCTAAAGTAAATCTACATAGAAATCAGTCAATGAATATTAAACTACAAAGGAAACAAGAATATACTAAATGTTGAAGTACATTTTCATTTAAAGGTGAAATGTTAATTGTGGCTCTTAGTGAAACTCAAAGCAACTCAAAGAGATATAAACTAACTAGAGAATGACAGCACCCTTTTCATAGTTAAATAGGTGGTTCTGGACAAATTAACATATTGTCATCTTGTTCTCATGATGTTATCCCATGGCAACAGTTTTAAGAAGCCTCTTGTAAGTATTTAATATCTAATAGTTTCACAACAAAGCCAGCTAAACCATAGTAGGGACAGAATAGAACTAAGATTCTGTAACTCAGAATTGCTGCATATTAAAACTATTTCCCTGGGTTACAGTGGGACTTAAGCCTTATGAACAGAACAATTCATGAATATTGATAACATGTAATCCTGCTAAGTTTAAAAACTATTAATTTATTAAATTTATAGATGCACAAATTTATATGACATTGGGTGGTATAGAAATACATCAATAACAATAATAACAATGCAGACAATATAAACTCAAAGAACATCTGGGGAAAAAAATCAATTAAAGAAACAAATTAACAACCAAAATAAATACCTCACAGAGGATCTACCCTCCACTCTAATCAAGAGTCTGGGGACAAACCCAAGTTTTAAGGGCTCCCTTAAGCAGTATTAGCAATATTATCTTAGATTGCTCCAGATTGCAGTGCTAATTGGAGATTGAACAGGGGAGCTGTACAGCAAAGTATCTCCAATTAGCACTGCAATCTGGGGTAATCTAAGGTAATATTCTTTTTAAAAGTCCTCATTCAGTCAGGTGGACTCTATTTTCTGATTTTGTGGACTGTCCTCCAAAATGGTTTTTAAGATGGTCAACTTCTCTAATAAACAATTTGGTTTCAGAAAAAAACTATCCTGTAATCTGAAACTCTTACACTGCAAAAACATATGGACTACACAACTCGATCAGGGCAAAGCACTAGACTCAATTTACATAGACTTCTGTAAAGCCTTCGATTCAGTGGTACACGACAAACACTCCTAAAACTAAAATCTTATGGTATCTCTGGACACCTACATAACTGGATAGAAGCATTCCTGTCAAACAGACCACAAATGGTCAAAATTGGGAGCACCCTATCAAATTCTGTACCTGTCAACAGTGGTGTCCCCCAAGGCAGTGTTTTAGGACCAACTCTCTTTATACTCTAAATAAATGACCTCTGTGATCATATTAAGAGCAACTGCGTTTTCTTCGCTGATTATATAAATCTATTCAACACCACAGACAATACTACTACCCTCCAAAAAGACCGTGACTATGTATCAGAATGGTCAATCAAATGGCAACTTCAAATCTAACAAATAAATGCTCTGTCGTACATATTGGCAAAAAAAATCAGTAAATAAAATACAAGCTAAATACTCAAGACCTTGCTGAGGATCCAAACTCTGTCAAGGACCTTGGAGTACTCATCTCTAATGATCTAAGTGCTAGAGCCCACTGTAACTACATAGCCAAAAAGGCAATAAGAGTTGTTAATCTAATCCTACATAGCTTTTTCTCTGATAATATCACACTATTAACTAGAGCGTACAAAACATTTGCTAGACCTATACTTGAATACAGCTCATCAGTCTGGAACCCACATCATGTATCTGATATTAACACAGTTGAAAAAGTCCAGAAATATTTCACAAGAAGAGTTCTCCGCTCCTCTACTCATTACAGAATACCTTATGCCACCAGACTTGAAACTCTAGACCTAGAAAACCTAGAACTATGCCGCCTTCGGTCCAATCTAAATATAGTATATAAAATCATACATTGCAATGTCCTACCTGCAAATGAATACTTCAGCTTCAATCATAACAATATAAGAGCAAACAATAGACACAAACGCAAGGTTAACCGCACCAAACTTGATTGCAGAAAATACGATTTCAGCAACAGAGTGGTCAATGTTTGGAATGCTCTACCTGATTCCGTGGTTTCTTTCCCAAACCGCCAAAACTTTAACCTTAGACTGCCTACTACTGACCTCACCACCTTCCTAAGAGGCTTGTAGGGGGTATGCATAAGTGCACCAATCGTGCCTTCTGTCCCTGTCCTACTGTTTCTTTTTATTTTTCTTATAAGTATCCATCTCATGTATTCAAAACTATGTTTATTCTTATACCTGTATCTTGTAAGCAATTGACAAATCAAATAAATAAATAAAAATAAACTTTTAACAGCAGCAGTAGTCTCCAGCCATTGCTTGTACAGCCGCCATCTCCCAGATGCAAAAAATAAAAAATGGCAGGCTCTTGATCATCCACCTCCTGCACTGAGTGCTCCTCTCCTCTGTAACTGTGCAATTTAGAAACTTTGATGAGAATGAGATCTAATTCTTTAATCTAGCAGCTATCTATCTTTTCAGGGCCAAAGAATGTTGCCTTACCCATCTTGTCTATTTTCTTGTCACTCTTCATTTTTTAATGGCTTTAGCAGCAGTACTTTTGTATTTCCCTATAGGTCCTCTTTCTGATATATCATGAGCAGAGCTTTCTCTCAGTCCACAAATCACTCATATTACAAGGGCATGTGATTTTTTCCATGGCTTCTGACTAAAAACAATCAATGTTCTTGCTCTTCGTCACTTCTTCTCAAGTTTTCATACCCTCCATTTTCGCAATCTAAACAAAATAATTAAACTAGTTTAACTAAACTTAGAGCTGTGGTGGCACAGTGTTTAGAATGCAGTACTGCAGGCTATGTCTGCTGATTGCTGTCTGCCTGCAATTTCAAATCGAATCTCACCAGATTCAAGGTTTCCCAGATCATATTTTTGGTTCATGTTCATTAAAAGATCCTGATGATTTTCATGTATATTTCTGCACAATATATACATATTCCCTATCCTACGCTTACATTTTTAATTCCTAATCCCTAACCCCCCATCCAAATATAATTATACAGTATTTTGTATTTGCTTCTGTTGAAATTCATCTTGCTGGTTTTTGCTTAATATTTCAACTTGTCAGGACCCTGCTGAATGTTGCTATTGTCCCCTAAGTTGCAATTGCTATCCTACCCATCATCTGCAAATGTAATCATCATATTCCTAATATTTTATCCAAATCATTTATTAATATGACACCACTTAATATTTCACTTTTGGCTTAATAAATAGCCATTCACTCACTGGATATGATAGTTCAATTAGCTCTGTTTCTATCTAAAGTTAATATAATTAATGGAAAACTCTGTTGTTATAAAGCCAATCCATAAATTTATGGTTTCCATACAAGCATGCAAAGCTAATCTTTAGGATATAAGTGACCCACTCTTTAGAAGTGACAGGATTATAATGGAGATATTTATACTTACATTTTGACAACTCTGAAAAGCAGTGTTACTATATAATTATATTTTTACTACTCTTACACAATTGGTGTGTGTGTGTGTGTGTGTCTGTGTCTGTGTCTGTGTGAAATATTGATGGATCAAATCTTTAATAAATACCTCAATATAATGTTCAACTAATATTTTGAATTTGCGTAAATATTTAAATTACAGAACCATGCTTTATTGAATTTTCTTATTTCAACCCTGCTATTTTGGTTGTTTGAAAATATAGTGTACAATACTTAAAACAGGATGAAATATTGACTGATAAAGAACAGCTAAAATTTTCTAAGCTTAAACTTTCTGGAAAACTACAATAATGCATACTTGTACCAATGTAAAAAGGGCAGACTGTTTCTAATTTTCAGTGCATTTCCAGACAAGCTAAAGAAATGCTTCTTTGAGTTGACCTTTGTAGACAATATCAGAATGTTAATTTGTGCACCTGGTTATTCAAAATTCCCTAGACTCATTTTTTACATACTGTATGCTAATATTATAAATAAATCACAATACTTTACTTGGAACAACTTACATTCTGAAGCAATACCTTTAATACCATCAAACAACAACTCCCTATTTCAAGTCCTTGAGAAAGAATTAACAGATGGATAAAAATTCAAAATTTAGTTTAAATATATGGCTTATTGTACAACCATCCATCTAAAAATAATAAATATACATGCTAGACTTCAAGAAAGCCAATTCCAACAAGCTTAGAAAAGTATTAAGTGAGACCCTTTGATCAAGTTGAAGGCAGGATGGGAACATCTTAAAAACAAGATATCAGAAATATAATCACACACCACTTCAGTGATAGGAAAAAATGTTGGGGACACTTAGGAAATTTCTATGGATGCGCAGGAAGATTTTGGCTGTGTAAGAAATTGAAAATGAAGTTGCCATGGAAGCAGACCACAAAATATCTAATAATCACAGAAAGTAAATTAGAAACAATAAAGTACTAAAGAAACTTCTGCTTGCAAAAGAAGTTAAAATCAACAAAAAAGGTTTTCTTGGCTATGTCAAAAGTAAGAAGAAGAAAAAAAAGAGGGGCCTGGTGTTTCAAGCAGATGCCAAGATGGCCAGGGTTTATGTGGGGATGTCACAATGCCCTAGCTCCTTTGCTTCAGCCCTTTATTCACAAAGGGGAATTATATTCCACTGGACCAAGCAAAAATGCAGAAAAAGGAAACTGGTAACCCAAGATAAACAAAGAGATATTACAAAACCCTTAAATATCTTTAAAGTTGCCAGGGCCAAATCAGTTACACCTGAAAGTCTTGAAGGATGTTGTGGACATCATTCTGGAGCCCCTTTCTCTGAACTTTGAGAAATCATCAAAGACAAATTTACTTCCATAAAATCAGAGAAGTAAATGTCTTTATTTTCAAAAAGGAGAAAAACAGTAACTGGTCAACTTGATGTCAGTACTGGGCAAAATGCTATATTACATTATCAATACCAACAGACTTAATATGCAACATTTCAAACAGAATGGAGTGCTGGGCAGAGTATCACTTGACAGAATGCAACAAGTCAAGGCAAACAAGCTTAATCTCCTTTTTGACATATACCAATTTAGTTCACTGCAATAATGTCTGAACTTTATCAAAGCATCAGGCACTTTGATATAGATCCTAGTAGAAAAGATGGAAAAATATGGGCTAGATTATGTTACCATTTGATGAACACAGAATCAGATGAACAACTGAATTCAATGAGTGTACATCAATGGCTTGGTGACAAATAGAAAGGAAGCGATAAATAAATAACAAATTATGTTCAAATTATTTATAAATGACACTGATTAGAAAATGATTATCAAATATGTGAATATTTGTAAAAATATAAGGATAGCAAACACTATGGGAGGAGAGCTTGAAGGTGTAGAAGGATTTTGATATGCAGGACACTGAGCAAAAACTAGGAAGATTAATTTCAACAGGGATAAATGCAAAGTCCTATATTTGTGTGGGACAAAAGAAACAGGGAATGTAGGAAAAAGATTTGAATTTTCTGATGAATCACAAATTGAACATAAACTCGCAGTGTAATGAAGCTGTGAAAAAAAAATGCAATCCTAAACTGCATCAACAGAAATATAATGTCAAGATGAAGAGATGTCAGTGTTCCCACCTGGAATACTTGTCCAATCCTGGGTGCTATATTTTTAAAAAGATATTAAAATGTGTATCTAGAAAAATAATCAATAGAGCAAGGGACTGCGAAATAATATGAGAGAACATTATAGGTATTGTGTTTATTTAGTCTGAAGGACAGAAATTTGTGAGGAGATACAATAGTTTTTTTTTCAAATACCTGAAGGGCTGCCATATAGAAAAGGAGACAAATTTGTTCTAAGTTGTTCTGGAATCCATGACAAGGTTTAAATTACAAGGATGAAGATTTAGGTTGAATATGGGGGTGGGGTGGGGGATCTAACTGTAAGAGCTGTTTGATTATGGAACAGATTCTTCAGGTAACAGACTCTTCAAATCTGGAAATATTTAAACAAATACTGGATATGGGCTGCCAGGGATAATATAGTAGTTAATTTTGGTCCTGAGCAGGCGATTTCCAAGGGTCCTTCAAATCCTTACATTCTACAGAAGATTTTCAAGACTTATTTGCAAAACTGAAACTAAACATAATCATTTTCTATACTTATTACATATAATAAGCACACAAAAGGAAACTATAAATTCAATAAGATGAGTGATTTGCAATTATGAAATGACTTTCATTAGCAACTTCACAGAGTTCCTAAATCTTAAGAGAATTATAAGTATGAGTTACAGTTAACCACTGTCAACTTAATGTTACATAAATTACAATTCATATTTCCTTCAGCCTACACAACAATTGTAATCTGTAGATATGTCAAATTTGAGAAAATAGAATGATCGTATATAATCCTATATTTTTGTTATTTTCATTAACAGTATCTAAGCAATCTTCCCCTCTCATGTACCTAACCTATGGTCACACTAGTATCTTGAAAATAATTAATGTTCCCAACAAAACATTTTATTCGGGATATCTAAGAATATTTTGATTGGTATTCCACATAGTACATAAATTAGGTAAAAATCTTGGTTATTTGTTTAATTTTAGATGCTTTTTTAAAAAAGTCTACAAACTGAACTGCAGGAAGACTTGGAATTACATAAAAAATGGGAAAGTTAAACAAGTTAACACTAATTGGTTCTGAGACAGCCATATTCCAGGCATTATTTTATGTTTAAATTAGTGAAAGTAATCCAAAAATAAATGCAGAGATTTTTAGACAGAGTAATGGTGTCTATTCATCAGTTACGTAGATATACAGATGGCAAAACTTTTTAATGAGGATTTTATATTAGTTCTGTATTTTCTGTCCTACTCGCATGAAGATCAAAATAGCATTTGTTTGTGAATACTAAGCCCACTTCCATAAAAGTAGAGATATGAAAACAAAAACTCAGACTAAAATATTTTCAGAATGTTCTGATTTCAACTGTTCAGGAAATAGACAACATGGACACAAATTTTCCTTCTGAAAGTATGTTCATTTATGTGGAACTGCTGTTATTTAACCTGATAATTTGTTACATGCCAGAATATATTATAAATATAATACTATTAAAAATTCTACCATTCCAGGAAAAAAATGGTTCCCCAATGAACTGCAGAATTCAAGAATGTCAAAGGAGAAGGAACATATAACCTTAGCTATATACAAGCCTGTCTCAGGATAATTTATGTTTGTTGCCATGCAACACAGACATTTCTCACTGTAGAAAGCAATACTGAACATCTGTAAGAAACATTTTGAACATTTCTTCACATAGCATTGCAACAAATAAACTCAGCCAATATGGTTAACTTACCGTTACAGACTTCAAAGTCATTCCATGGTAGGTGCCCATAGTATCAATCTTGAAACCTTCCGTCTCTATGAAATTAAAAACAAAAATACCCCAAAGTTTTAATGAGTATTGTCATATGTAAATCCTACAGCAACTAAAACAAATCACAACAAAAGAAACTGATCCAATGTGAATTTTGGTTTTGTTTGAAAGGAGAAAAGGCCACAGAGAGAATCAATATTCTTATGATAGTTAAATATATCTCCAACAAACTAAATGTTCAGATGGTTTGGAACAATGGATATTAGTAATCCATTTCTTTGCTTTTCTATTCTCTTCCATCTCCAGTAATAATTCTAGATTTTTTTTATTCATTAACTGAAATAAATAGCTATTATGCTGCTGAGCAATTTCTAATCTTTTAAAGCATTCTTAGAAATTGGTAAGTGACTGTCAGGCTTCATATACACATTTGATTCAATACCTTTCATATACACTGCTCAAAAAAAATAAAGGGAACACAAAAATAAGACATCCTAGATCTGAATGAATGAAATATTCTTATTAAATACTTTGTTCATTACATAGTTGAATGTGCTGACAACAAAATCACACAAAAATTATCAATGGAAATAAAATTTAGCAACTCATGGAGGTCTGGATTTGAAGTTACACTCAAAATTAAAGTGGAAAAAAACACTACAGGCTGATCCAACTTTGATGTAAGGTCCTTAAAACAAGTCAAAACGAGGCTTAGTAGTGTGTGTGGCCTCCACGTGCCTGTATGACCTCCCTACAACGCCTGGGCATGCTCCTGATGAGGTGGCGGATGGTCTCCTGAGGAATCTCCTCCCACGCCTGGACTAAAGCATCCCCCAACTCCTGGACAGTCTGTGGTGCAATGTGGCGTTGGTGGATGAAGCGAGACATGATGTCCCAGATGTGCTCAATTAGATTCAGGTCTGGGGAACAGGCGGGCCAGTCCACAGCATCAATGCCTTGTGGCTGGAGTTTGTCTTGCAAGAACTGCTGACAAACTCCAGCCACATGAGATCTAGCATTGTCTTGCATTAGGAGGAACCCAGGGCCAACCGCACCAGCATATGGTCTCACAAGGGGTCTGAGGATCTCATCCCGGTACCTAATGGCAGTCAGGCTACCTCTGGTGAACACATGGAGGGCTGTGCGGCCCCCTAAAGAAATGCCACCCCACACCATTACTGACCCACTGCCAAACTGGTCATGCTGGAGGATGTTGCAGGCAGCAGAACATTCTCTATGGCATCTCCAGACCCTGTCACATCTGTCACATGTGCTCAGTGTAAACCTGCTTTCATCTGTGAAGAGCACAGGGCGCCAGTAGCAAATCTGCCAATCTTGGTGTTCTCTGGCAAATGCCAAACATCCTGCACGGTGTTGGGCTGTAAGCACAACCCCCACCTGTGGACGTCGAGCCCTCATACCACACTCATGGAGTCTGTTTCTGACTGTTTGAGCAGCCACATGCACATTTGTGGCCTGCTGGAGGTCATTTTGCAGGGCTCTGGCAGTGCTCCTCCTGTTCTTCCTTGAACAAAGGTGGAGGTAGCAATCCTGATGCTGAGTTGTTGCCCTCCTCCACATATCCTGATGTACAGGCCTGTCTTCTGGTAGCGCCTCCATGCTCTGGACACTACGCTGACAGACATAGCAAACCTTCTTGCCACAGCTCGCATTGATGTGCCATACTGGATGAGCTGCACTACCTGAGCCACTTGTGTGGGTTGTAGACTCCATCTCATGCTACCACTAGAGTGAAAGCACCACCAGCATTCAAAAGTGACCAAACTATCAGCCAGAAAGCATAGGAACTGAAAAGTGGTCTGTGGTTGCCACCTACAGAACCACTCCTTTATTGGGGATGTCTTGCTAACTGCCTATGCTTTCCACCTGTTATCTATTCAATTTGCACAACAGCATGTGAAATTGATTGTCAATCAGTGTTGCTACCTAAGTGGACAGTTTGATTTCACAGAAGTGTGATTGACTTGGAGTTACATTGTGTTGTTTAAGTGTTCCCTTTATTTTTTTGAGCAGTGTACATTTTCTGATTATCTATTTACCTAAATAAATAAATATTACTTTATATTTTTGTGCTAGACATAATAACCACATATTTCCACAATTCTTCTCCATTACCTTATGGGCAAATTTTCATATTTACTTATTTTATATATTTATGCTGTTAAATTCTGCCTGTATTAGAATATGTTAACATTTCCTGTTCATTTCCCTATCGTAAGTGGTATCTTCTACCAAGATACATAAATGCATTTATTTGCTCTAGTTTTTAGCATTTATATGTAACATTGAATTGTTTACTCAATTTTTCTTAACTATCTTGCTCTTTAATACGTTATTCTTCAGATGCATATTCCTCAAGTCATCATAACTTAGTGTTGTGAATCATTCAGATTCTCAGTTGACAATATGGCAACATTTGCATATAAAACAAGAGATAAATTCATGTTCCCAACTAGTGTAAAATATGGAATAGATCTGTGTAAAAACAGATCTTCAGAGTAGCATTATATATTTATCTGTAAATATTTTTAACACTTACATAAAACATTACAGGTATTCCTCAACTTACCGTCAGTTAACAATGTTTAAAGTTACAACAGCCTTGGAAAAGGTGCTTTACTACTCATAAAGCACTTCTGATTGTTATAAAACTTTACTGACCCTCTCATATTCACATGCTTATGATCTAGGTGCTTGGCAACTTGATTGTACTCAGAACTGGTTGCAAGTGCTTTGCAATAAAAGAGCAGTCCTCTTCTGTAAATAGAAAGGAATCAAGCTCCTCTGATCCAGTGGAGAAACAGAGTTCAGATCCCAAAGATCCAACCTCCATACTTTCTGTCCACTGGAGAAGTTCCTTTTTATGGATAGATGAGAGCTAAACTCATTCAGCAAGTGAGGAAACATTCCCAGTTCCCAACTATCAGAGCTCCTTTCCTGCAACCTGTCCCAGCAGATTCCTTCTGTGCATGTAGGGGAGCTGAATTCAGCAGGTAGCTCTTTCACTCATCTGGTTAACAATCCAGGTGATCACTTAAGGTCTGCATCTGGGAATGCCAGGACTGTGATCATTTACTGAAGCAGTGAGATGGGCATCTTGGTTAATGACCACTTTGTTCAATTATCCAATTGTGGTTGTAAGTTAAGGTCTACCTGTACCATATCTTAATTCCTCTCAATGTTGTACCATTTTCTAAACTTGTCCATTTACTCTGAACATATATGACTGCAGGGGCATTTCAATCCCCCTCCCCCAACCTATCTTCTTCCCATCTCTTTTGCTGGCTTGCACAGTGGCACATTTCAGTAGTGATGACAGCACTGGGACTGAAGTAGAGGTCCAGGGCCTTTAGCAGTTTTAGCCAGCTGCCACTTCCCCTAGGTCTGTATTTCCCTGCACTCTTGCATATCCTCACTGTGCTTCCTTCACACTTCATGCATTCCTTTACACCTCTGCACATCCTTCTTGAGTCTTGGAACACTTCCCCTGCATCCTCATGTATCCCCTTCCATTCTCCCCTAAGAGTTGCAACTCTCCTATACCCGGGACTTGCAATTGTCCTCTACGTGGGACTTGCCAGCTTCGCTACTGACTTGGTTCTTTGAACATAGCAGGAAGTCATCTCACCTAATGATTACGGGATTCAGTTAATGATAACAACCCAAACTACAGGGACTGCCATTACTAAACAATGTGGTAACATTTTACAACTGCATTGTTTAGCGATGGAAATTTAGTCCCAATTGCTGTTGTAAGTCAACAACTACCTGTATCTCTGAATGGCTACATTTTCCTATACTTTTGTCTCATTCTCTTAGACAATCATTCTATACTTTTCTCTCATTACTTCAACTAAAACAATAATTCCACCCTCCTTACTCTCTAAGTAGAAGTTATTGTTTTGGTCCTACTTGTATGATATGCAACATTCTTAGCTAACAATATTGGTCAGTTTCTGGCGCACTTGGGCTTCTATGAGCGAACATATAGAGCAGTGGTAATCAACCTGGTCCCTACCGCCCACTAGTGGGCGTTCCAGCTTTCATGGTGGGTGGTAGGGATTTGGTCCCCTACTTTATAAATCACCATTACTGTGGAACCGGTGGGCAGTTAGAAAATTTTACTACTAACAGAGATACAGAAGTGGGCGGTAGGTATAAAATGGTTGACTACCCCTGATATAGAGGATATCTTTCTTGAAGGAAGGGTGGTACATTTGCATGAAATTACAAATAAATTATGAATGACTCAAAATTGTGATTATAATTATACACAAAATTCTATTTCAGCAGGATTTATTTCTACAAATAGGCTTTAAGACAGGTTAGCACAGTTGGTATCAGTAATGAGACATGCTTTGTACTAAAGCTGTGAATAGGCAGGACTTTTAAAAGAGCAATTAAACTAAACCTGGCTATCAACCATAGTATTGGCCTCCATTAAATAACAATTCTTTGTGTTGATATCACAGAAAGCATTGGATAATTTTATTCAAGAATTCAAAAGTACACATTGTAAAACTGAGTTTTACAGGATAGGATTCAGGATAGAAGAGCCTGCAATATGTATGCAGATTTATTTCAACAATATGCAAGAAATAATATTTTCTCTAAGTAAGTCTACAGACTGAACCTTCCTTAAGAATTTTTTCCTACCATTCTTACCAAGGTGTACAAGTAAATTATAATAGTTATAAAACCGGTGAAATATGTTAGAACTAGCCATGAGAATTAATAGGAGTTTAAAGTCTATGTTCTCTTTGGCTGAATTAACCATTTAGTACTGAAGTTTGCAGATGATGTAACAGTGCTTGGTCTCACTCGAGACAACGATGAATCTGCATACAGACGGTAGGTTGAACAATTAGCCTTGTGGTGCAACCAGAACAATCTTGAGCTAAATACACTCAAAACCATAAAAATGGCGGTTGATTTTAGGAGAAACCATCCTATACAACCACCTCTTACATACCAGACAACACAGTATCAACAGTAGAGACCTTCAAGTTTCTAAGTTTTATCATATCTCAAGACTTAAAATGGACATCTAACATCAAAAACGTCATAAAAAAGGCATAACAAAGAATGTTCTTTCTGTGTCAAAGCTCAAACTGTCCAAAGAGCTGCTGATTCAATTCTATAGAGGAATTATTGATTCTGTCATCTGTACCTCTATAATGGTCTGGTTTGGCTCTGCAACAAAACAAGACAGACACAGACTTCAACGGATAATTAGAACTGCAGAAAAAAACATTTCTACAAACCTGCCCTCCATTGAAGACCTGTATACTCCACAAGTCAAAAAGAGGGCTGTGAAAATATCTACAGACCCCTCACATCCTGGACATAAATTATTTCAACTTCTTCCCTCAAAACGATGCTATAGGGCACTGCACACCAGAACAATTATACACAAGGACAGTTTTTTCCTGAAGGCCATACTCTGCTAAACAACTAATTCCCACAACACTGTCAACTTATTTACTAAGACTGTATTGCTATTATTCCTCTCATCCTTCCTAGTACCTATCTCTTCCCACTTATGACTATAACCGTGTTGTTTGTATCTTTACAATTTTTAGTTTTATTTGTTTCCTAGTACAGTGGTCGCCAACCAGTGGGCCTGGGACCACTGGTGATCCATGAGAAAATTTTGGTGGTCCGCAGGGAAATGTCACCCCCAAAGCAATTAATCCAGGCTGCATGGAAACACAAGGCTTGCGTTGCTTGCACTGCGAACATGAGGTAGTGAGGCGAGGGGAAGAACTTGCCCCACTCGCCCAACGTGCCTGGCCTGGCCTGGCCACCGGGCTGCTTCTTTCCACTTCTTTCTTCTTCTACTTTTGGTTGCACGCAAGGAAAGCAGCAAAGATCTTTCTTTCTCTTTCCCCAAACTCCATCAGAAATGAGTCTCTGGGATCCTGCAAGACATCCTGCTCCAAGAGGCTGCGCAGGCATGACAAGTCTCACAAAGACTCATTTCTGGCGGAGTTTGGGAGAGAGAAACAAAGACTTCTGCTGCTTCTGGTGCTTTGCTTGTATGAAGCCAAAAGTCTCTCTCTCCCCCTGAGAACGAAGCTGGAGATGGTATCCTGCGATCCCAAATAAAGAATGATTGATTGGTAGGAAAACGGAGTGGGGAATTTTCCTGCAGACTTTCTGGGAGCATTTTTCCCAGGGTCTCTGGTCCGCGGGATTTAAAATTATGAGTTTGGTGGTCCCTGAGGTCCAAAAGGTTGGCGACCCCTATCCTAGTATGATTTGATCGCTATGATTATCACTATGTGTTGTAGCTTATGATTCTTGATGAATCTTTTTCCTTTAAGTATACTGAGAACATATACACCAAAGACAAATTCCTTGTCTTTGTATGTCCAATCACACTTGGTCAATAAAGAATTCTATTCTATTCTAGTTGTTGTCCTAAAGCCATAAGGAAAACTTACTTTGAAATCGTTTAATAATTTAGATTTAATTTGATTTCCTACTTTGATTCCTTCTATTCTCTGTTTTATCATCAGCATAATTAAACCAGGGCAGTAATTTATCAGGAAGTCATGGATTGTGATAAAAATTATGTTGCAACAAACCTTGATCTGACACATTCTATCTCGTAAATACAAATGAGCAAAACTGTAAGATCTGTACATGACTATATATGGATCTCTAGGTATCAATGAAGTAAGTACTGGAAATAAATAAATCCTTCTTTGAAATCAAATCTTTATTAATCATCCTGATAACACACTGGTTCCCTCCAATCATTCCAGATGACATTAAAGCCCTTAAAGTGGCCAGTGAGACATAGTGCACATTGGTTGGAGCAAGGTGTGATGGTACAAGCAGCCCCAGAGTCCCAGCATAACAAAAAGTCCCATTATTGAGATATAGTAAAGTCTAAGAATGCTGCCACTCCATACATGGCCAGAATGGTGATCTTAGCGAAGGGAAGGCAAATAAAGACAACAAAAATCAGGTGGAGGAGTGAAGGTGTCATAAATGTGTATAGGCCTGGCTTTTTAATCATGTGACTGTCCTGGCTGTAAGTTTGAGGGCTGCCACAAATTCATTTTTAGTGCCACTTTATCTTTGAATAGGTATTCAGTGGGGACTACCTATATATAAATGTCTGTATAAAATATTTTTGCAAAACATATCAAAACAAAACCAAGTAGAACAAATATCTAGTCTGGAGGCTGAGGAACAGAGGTAGATATTACAATCTTAAATAATTATTTCATCTTGCTTTCAAGCCTAGAATCATTTTTAGAGATACAATTTTGATAAATAAATAAGTAGTTGAGATTATATAGCAAATGCTGGGTAAAAAGCAGTATGAATAGTATTCTGTCTCTATACATTCCCACTGGCCTTTTAAAACTGACTCTATTATCTTGGAAGAATGCTGAAGAACTATAGGACAATGCAATTCAACCATTCCACAATTAGAGAAGAAGGTCATTTTTGTATGCGGTTTGGATTGGTGATACCAAACTTTCTCCATTCAAGTAAAAGAGCAATTTGGGCAATCTGAGTCAAGAAATTTAAATAGGGTATGTAAAATATTATGTAAAGGAAAAGTCTGGCTCCAAAATATACTTCTTTATCCCATCTATAATTAAACTATTTATACTCCAATCAGCTGTTCGTATTAAAGAAAGCATAATTGGGTCCTTATTCAAATAGTGGACACGAAAAATAAAAATACAGAACACATTTGCAAGAGCTCTCTTTTGACCCTCACATTACAGACCCTTTGTCTGTAATGTAATCAAAAGTAAAAAGCCAGACTGTCCAGAATTGAGCCTATAGTTTGGTATAATTTTTTTTTCTTGGCTAAAGTTTACTTTAGTTCCTATAGTATTCTTGTTAACTGCAAAAGGCAGCTATACATCAATGGTAGTTGAATATTACAGAAATGGTACCTGAATTCTATGTTATCTCAGCTTGTACCTTTTTCTAGACTTAAGGTTAAAGAAGATATCAGACAATGGACAGAGGATGCCAAGTTTCACAATGACTTGAACCAAATTATTCATCAGCCATTCCAGAAGACATGCAGACTCATCTCTGCAAAATATCCAGCTGGATTTAGAAACTTGTTCTTCAAAGTACTAATCTAATAAAATAACCATTACATGGTTTGAGTATTACATGAGTGAACATTTTATCTGTCTCTGGATTTAAGAAAATAGTCTTAAAGTCTCTGAAGTATTACTCTGGTGTCAGAACTGGGTTTTTTTTTTTAAAAAAAAAGTTCTGTCTCACAATTAATGTGTTCCATAGGGTTGTATAATGAGGCTGTGTAATAGGGCTGTGAAGATCTTCACGGGGATGCTTTATTTGGCAAAATTTCAAGTGAATGAGCCTTTGCTGCAGAAGCCAGTTTCTGGAGCAAAATGATCACGTTACTTTTAAAAGCAAAGCAAAATGGTTATTTTAATTTTTTTTAACTAGTTAATAAAAACAACACTAATATTGTATAGTACTTGTAAGATTTTGAGGGTTTTTATTATGGTTTATCAAAACAAATGTTGAATGGTTCTAAGAAATGAATACTTGCAATTATGTAAGTTTGACCTAATAGGTAATTTCCTATTTGGATTTTTCCCCCCATCAAAGTCAGCATCGATATTACTTCTAAAAATTAGAGACCTATAGAATACATATTTCATACACAACCCTTCAATTTTTCACAAAATGTTCAGTCATAAAAATGCGGATTATCTGCTTGACAGAATCCTTCTAAAAGAAAATATGATATAGAATCCCTATATATACAATTGTTATAAATTATATATTGAATGTATACAGGCCAATTTTTATTATTCCATCAAAAAAAATGAAACAAATCAGAATGAGGCCGTGGAAACTCAACACTACTGATCTTTTAATAGCTGAGGCCACCATAGTTAGAAAGCAAGCTTCATGCTACTCTCATGCCAATTATTCCTTTACTTACTTCTATGAAGATAAAGCTGCTTTCATGTGTATAGAGAAATATATAGAAAAAAATCTGCACACAAGGACTCTCTTCTAATGAGGGTAAAACTCCATCTTCAAACATTGAGAGAGAGAAAAGTCTTAGCTTGCTGACAAGGATCTAACAGAAAAATATTTTTAATGAATCTTAAATATACTGTTTTATTCCATTTAGCACATGCAAATATATGTCCATGTGACATCAGATTGATATTCAATCGCTGTCTGAAAGCAATATGGAGCTTTTTATTTCCTTATCCTTTTTTTTTCTTTTATCTATTTTTACATTCATTATATTTTGTATTTGAGCTTCAACACATGACTTTTCATAAATGAACAATTAAATAAAACCATAGATGAGTACTTGAATTGGCTTTGAAGATAAAAACAAAATTTAAAACCGTTAATAAAACTATCAGAATTAATTTGTATGAAATGAGAGGATAAAATAAACATTACAGATAATATAGTATTGAAAAGATACAGAAGTACTAAAGCAGCATCAGCAGCATGGACAACAAGGGCAATAAAACAAGAGAGGATAGTTGTCATTCTGTACTCTTTTTACAATTAATCCCATTTTCCATACATTTGGTATGACACAGAATAAAATTATTTTGATCAGGTAGTAACTACTTCAACCCCCCAATTTTAAAAATGTGGTTTTTTTTAAAAAAAATGATTCTATATTTAACAATTTCTGCCTGTTAAACTATGAGTGTTTATTAACAAAATGTGAAGCTATGACAATAAAGCTAGTGGAGAGAAAAATCTGTTGACCAAAACTAATATCTATTATTTTCTTCTAAATTAAAGAAATTAAACATCACTGCCTTATCAGAACGCTTATCATTTTTCAGCTTCATATTAATTACATGGTCCTAAAGTCACAATAACCCTAAGGACAAAGGCAAAAAATATACTGAAAGTAGCATATACTGGTAACAGTTTAACTAAAGGTATTAATTGGATGACCTCTTAAGAGGATGGAGGGAGGTTATGGAAGAAAAAGGCTGGGCTTACAATGTACATTAACTCAGTTTTTTAAACAATCACTTATTAACATGTTGTGGTGGTGATCCATCAATAATGCCTTGGAGACAGTTATGTATATAAAATGTAAACCAAAATTAATAGATTTATGGATTATGTTTTGAGAATCAAGGAATTCAAGGTGGTGTCATAGAAGATGAGCTGTGATTTTTTTTCTGACTACAATCCAAATATAATATTAATAGCATATTAGTAGTGGAGTAATTGCTTTGGGTTCTATGCATCAAGTTAAGATTTTTCTACATCAGCTAGGAATAGCATTTGTCATTAGACAAATGGGTGGAATAGCAACAATCTTCCTGGATTTATTTTAAGTGAAGTAGATTCTAAAATAATTGATCTTTTAAAATATTTTAGTGCTTGTCTGAATTAGTAAATAGAATTGAGTAGGAAGGGACTTTAAAAATTACAAATTGTTGCAAAATTTATAATTTTAAAAAAATCAATTATGGAACAAAATCACAACTAAAAATATCAACTAGAAAAGATCATAAAATCCCACAATTGAAAAAAATGTTGCATATGAAACCTCCAAAGAACGCAAAATCCTGGATCAGTACTGTAAGACTGTGCTGATTAAATAAATTGTCCATGACACACATCAATAACTTACAAATGTATTCTGAAAATCTAATTTCAAGGCATAAATACAGGTATATTTGTGGGTACATTCAGTACATTGATTAAAATATTGTTTACTTTATTTGCAGCTTGCGTAGCCTGCTTCAAGTAGAAAATTCTAGGCAGCTGACAATACAGTAAAATAATATAAAACAATGCAACACAATACAACGACTCGAACACATTTCACCAAGATTAATGTCTTTAATAGGCAACTGAGATGAAAGATTGGGTGGAACAGACCCAATCTGGCTGCACTGAAGTAACATAACTACCCTGCGTGGACTTGCCCAAGTACAGATTTTTTAAGTATGGGGGCCATATTAATAAAAGTTATAACATAAAATTATATCACCATTACTCATCAGATGACAAATGAAATGAAAAAGGAAATTGATCGCCAAAATAAAATAAGCAATCAGTATTTTTAAAGGACCATGAGGTTATGAACTTTTCATTCCAACTACCCTCTTGTACAAATAATGTACAAATCACAGTTTTACTCTTCACAGAGAGAGAGACAAAAGAATTGACAGATATTCCAAACAGAAAGAACAAGTTATTCATGCCAGATTATGATGTACACTCCAAATCCTTGCTAGTTTTATAGATAATAAGGTAAACAAGACATTTGTGTGGGTAGGCCCAGATTAATAAGTATAAAAATACATTCCTTTGCAGAAATGATTAGTTTCTATATAATTGTTTGCATATGTATGCACATAAATACATAGATCTGAATCTGTTAGAACAGCATAAAAGAAAAGGTACATAGTTTTGACTTAATAAGTGCTGTTTTAAGCAGAAAATCAGAAGGTATTTTTATTAAATACATGGTGCTTAATTTTGAAACAATTTCTTCTCATTTCCCAGTGTTGTGTGAAAAATAAAATAAAATATATATTATGGACATTGTTCCAGAATCATCATCTTTTCAGTTCTTAGCTTTTATCAAACACCCATAAGCCTCTCAAGAAATGTTTGCAATATAGAACAGTTAATTGGTCGCATCTCATATATACAGAAATACACTAGGAAAATAACAATGGATGAACTTGAACAATTTAATGGTTATACTTTCTGAAAATCAGAGTGTTATATGCATGTGATATAAAGGCAGGGTTTTGTTGAATAATAATTTAAAATATCCTGGATATATCGCTAATAGAAAAGTAAAACATAAAAGATTATTCCAGATTTTCTGCTTCATACTTCCAAACAAAGCCCCGATTGCTCACTGTTTTAGCAGAGGTGAAATAGAAAGGTGATTTTGGACTGTATCTAAATCAACATTGTATAAAGCACAAATCTGGGAGAACACCAAGCTCTAATTCATTACAGCAACCAATAAGCACACTGCACCACTGGTCAAAAGATCCCAGCGGAGATTATACTAGCTGAGACTTCTCAGGAAACAACAACTGAATGAAAAATTGCTGGTGACTTTATACTGCTGCACCATAGAGAGTATTTTAACTTATTTATTGCACCTGTGTATGGTTTGCCAATTGCATAGGAGTAAATAGGAAAACATTCCAGAGGGTTAATGTCATTGCCCAGAGGATCAATGGTTGCCCTCTCCCCTCTTTGAAATAACTTTATAGCTCCCGCTACCTTAAGAAAGTTCAAAACATTCTTAAAAATCCACCTCATCCTGGATACCCTTTTCTGAACTATTACCATCTGGCAGATGGTACAGGCAGGGGTGGGCTTCAAAACTTTTAGCAACAGGTTCTCTACCTAGTTGCTGGGTAGGCATGGCCATGGTGGGTGTGGCCTGCACCATGGCAGGGGAGGTACTTTTGTCATCCCTGGGCTCCAGAGGCTTTCCTTGAGCTTCTGGGAGGGTGAAAATGGCTTCCTGGGCTCCGGAGGCTCTCTGGAAGCTGGAAATGGGCCCGTTTCCGGCCTTCTCAAACTTCCAGGAGGCCTGTTTTTCACCCTCCCTAAGCCTCCAAGCATGCCTTGCATTTTCTTGCATCCAAAATGGGCTGCGTGGGGACTCCTGAGAGGGGCGGGGTAAGAGGGGGCAGCCAGGAATGGGATTTGGGAGTTCTCCAAACTGCAGAATCTCAGCTAGAGGGTCTCCCGAACCTGTGTGAACACTCAGCAGCCCACCTCTGGGTGCAGGATAATAAAAACAAGGACCAATAGGCTGAAAAACAGCTTCTATCCCAGGGAAGTAACTATATTGAATTCTACTATATAGTGCAATATTAATGCAATATTGGGTTTCAATTGAATTGTACAGAATGTGAAGGATGTGCGTTTGTGTTTTATTTTAGAGTTACAATGTACACTGAAGATGGAATTTAATTTGGTTGTACGAGGTGCAATGACAATAAACTAAACTAAACTAAGTATACTGAAAAAAGAAACAAAATGATTAAGATGGCATTTAGTTTTTTAATTCCTTCAATATTATTTGCAAGAGTCAAAACTGGCAATTGCAAGAATTTCAAAATGTGTGTGTTTCTTTCATTGTGGTATACGCTCTTACCTTCCTTTCCTTTAAATCTTTCCTGATCGTATCTGTTATAGGCAGCTGGAATAGGTTGCTTGTTTCTTAAAGTTGGATCCTGAAAATAAAGGAAAAGGGGATTTTGTATCAGTTACATTTGTTTGCAAACATTTTATATTTATGCCTCAATAGTATAGATAACAGATAAATCATTTAATATATAGATACCTTCAAAGAAAGTTAACTTTCCATCTAACTTACTATGTAAATATTATACAAAAACTCATCAGAAGTCTCCCGTTTAATGTCTTCATAATTTTGGTTGCTGAATTAAGTGGGCACTAAGTGAAGAGTCTCTCTCTTATATACACACACACACACACACAGACACGCTTCAGCAAAATAATTTCTAATTAAACATATTTGAATTTAGGTGTGATAAACATTGAATGTAGATGCCCATTCTAATGACTCAATACACTTCAGTTCCTTAACCTTAGGAAAAGCATTTAATTTAAAATCTCATGTATACCGTATTTACTCCTAAGTGATTATTTCTATTGACTTAATTTGAATAAAATATATCAAAGTGAATTGCTATGACAAAACACAAAGTGTTAAATACTCTATATAGTTCAAAATTAAGTACACCTACATAATAAGCTTTTTTTCTTTGACAGAAGAAAAATGAAGGCAAACAAAAAAGAAAGAATTCCCATTTTTATTTTTTCCTTAAGAAAGTAAGATTTTTTTTCTACTGCTGTATTACCATTGGTGCAGTATTTGGTACTGGTCGTTGCTCAGGTGCACGGCCTTCTTCTCTAGCTTTGACTGACTGAAGAATTGCAAATATATTCTTGGCAAAGTTCTAAAATATGAAAACAAATAATAAAATAAAATACAGTGTTTTACATCATTTCAGAAACCATCAGTTGCACAAGTGTGTTGCAAACTATAAAATGAATACTCTTTAAGAAATCAGAATATAAATAACATTAAACACTATTAAACATGCAGCTTACATAGAAAATAAAAATGTATTCATGTGTGTATTTAGTGGATGAAATGCAAGGTGTTAAGTTTCATTCCTGGTGTTACTATTATCCTGGGGAAGGTAGAATAATTTAACAAATCCCATGGCTCAAGTGGAGCAAAATATTCACAGCAGACATATGTCAGCTACTTAAAATACTCTGAATATATTCTTAACCTGAACATAACCTTCACACTTTAGATTCTAAATTCTATATGTTAATAGTTATGGCTAAAATATAAGTATGACACTGGAGAAGTACATAACTGTATGCAAGCCAACAAACCAGTGAGTCAAGGATCATCAATACAGAATATAGGAATACACACATATTAACTCTGTCTGTAAGTGTGTATGTTTTGTATTATAGCACACACACACACACATATACACACACATATATTCATGTATGTATGTATGTTTTTGTAGATTTTCACAGGTACAGGTATGCAAGTCTTGGTGTGTTCGGGTCTTTTCCCATGTAAGATTGAGAGTATCTTGGTGACGTTTCAACGAGGTCCCACTCGCCATCTTCAGGCTGGTGCTTTCGGCGAAGATACTCTCAATCTTACACGGGAAAAGACCCGAACACGCCAAGACCTGCATACCTGTACCCGTGAAAATCTATGAAAAACACACACACACACACACACACACACATTCCTATATTCTGTATTGATGATCCTTGACTCACTGGTCCATTGGCTTACGTACAATTGTGAATTTCTCTAGTGTCATACTTATGCATACACACATGCATGCATGGTGGTGAAATAATTTTAAATGTAGCTGAGAATAAAGATGTTCTATTTTCAGCAAATATAATGTAAGAAATTCCTCTCTATTGAATTACTTCCTCCAATGGTTGTCAACTTTTTCTTCATCAGGGACCCCCTTTACATACATTTTTTGGCTATGGACCACCAAGACTTAACTCAGTATTTGTGATGACATTGTGGCCCCCAGGGTTCCATGGACCACAGGTTGAGAACCATATTGACTAGACTGCATTTCTTATATTTAATGAAAATAGAACAATTCCCAAACCCACCTACATTTAAAAAGATATGACAGTGGGGAAAAGTCCTCTTCTGCATACATATCATCAGGGTTGGGATTCTACCAGCTCTGTCCGGCTCTACAGAACCGGTAGTTCTGAAGAGCAGCAGACACAGAACTGGTTCTGTGTCTGCTGCTGTTTTGTCCTAACTGCCCACCTGGGCTCTTACCTGTCCTTTATTTCCTGCTTTTTCAACCACACCTGCTTTGCGCGGCACAGCTGTGGTTGAAAAAGCAGGGAAAAGGGGCTTTTCCAACCGCTGCGCACCCGCACACAGCACTGCTCAGCTGTCTGGGCAGCTCAGCAGGTCATAAATTGCACTCGCACGACACAGAGCAACAGAACCGGTAGTTATACCGGTCGGATCCTATCCCTGCATATCACATTTTCAACAAGGCTAAGACTGTTCCATTTGGGAAAAATAGACTTTCTTTCTTTTGAATGGAATAGAATCTACTGTCAATCATTTAAAGAGTATGACAAGATAAAGTAGATTATCATTATGCAGTTCCATATTATGAAATTACTTTATAAACTAAGTATAATGCTTAGTTTAAAAACATATATTCTATTCCTTTTTTCCAAAACAAGAAAAAGGATCCCACCTCAATATATATACAAACAGGTAAAAGGCAAGAAAAAAAATTAAGCCTTGAGAGCAAGTTAAAAACATGTAATATTTAAAGTGGGGGGTGGGGATTTCTTTTAACTATGCTGAAAGAGAAGCTACATAAGTGAAATGCATTATTCCTTTTAGGAGAAGCTTAAAAATGACAAATTAGCATTTTATAAAAGACACATATTTAACCAATTTGCATCAACTCTCAATATGCACTTCTTGAATGGCATATGTACACAACAGATGTCCTCCATTACTGTTAATTCTAAGTAATAATGAATGTATTCAGCAGATGAGCTCTATTAAAAACATTTGTAATATACTAAATGGCTCTATCTTATTCATTATCATTATGAAAACATTAAAAGCATAACAAGTAGATACATACTATAAGTTTATATAAACATCAGGGGATCTCATGTTTGGGAATATTGACTATTTAAAAAATTTGGATTGCTTGTACTGCTTTATATGCTTAACTTTCATTTTTTCCCCTTCTTCAAAGTTAGGTAAACAGAGGTAAATTAATTATAGTCTGCTATCAACATATATTTAAGATTAAATGATTGCTAAATATTCATGAGAACTTTTTAAATAACAATATGAAAAATATAGAACTAATTTGTGGTGCCAAAATGTAATGTTGTTTACTATGCCAAAAGTTTGTTTCAACTTCTCAAAAAAATAAAGAAGAATAACATATTGAACATCTTGTCCCATGAAGTAATTTCCAGTAGTTGGAATTAATAGCAGTGGCAGAGGAATGAGTAAGCACTGAATTATAATTATACAGCTTACTGTAATACAAAAGCTGTGTTTCATTAAACAGATTCCAAAGTAACAAGATACCATATGTTAAACCTCTCTGGGCTAATGGAGATACAACTGCTAACTGCATTTATCAAACAAGGAACCATCCTAAGACAAGCCTTACTTCTCAGAAGCAGGTTTTTCCCCTTCAAATTTAATTACATTCAAATTAATTTAGTGGTCCCAATATTAATTGCATAAGGCATTAACTATTCTAAACAAACTTGCTCAAAAGGCTGCTCCTACTTTTAATTTAAATGTTGTTAATATACTGAACCATTTATTTGTTTAAAGTTAATGTCAAACTGAAATTTAAAAAAAGTAGATGAAATGCATCCAGAAAACCATACAAAACTTTTTAAAACATAAATGTTATCATGGCTCATCCACCATTCTGTCCCAAGGACTTGAAGAACAGCCAGGTTTTCAATGCCTTTCTGAACATCATCAGGAAGGGAGCAATATGAAACTCTGAAGACAATGATGCTCCAGAGAATTAATGCTAGGGTCTATAATTGTTTTCCTGAGGTTTAAACATTAGTGATTGGAGATGAACAGTATTTTACAGAACTGAAGTTTTCAAAATGCCTTCTCAAAAAGTGGGATGGAAACTACTGGCTGCTAGGAAAGGGGAGAAATCATGAAAAACTACCCAGTGTAATTCTTACAATCTGTTTACCTGTAGGATGTTCAGAGAAGGGACATAATTCATTGAATTCATTCCCCAAGCACCCTTCATTCTCACAATCTAAAGGGCTTTTTAAAGTTTCAGAAACAGCATGTAAAATATTCTAAGTATCTGTGAGGAAGGGATAAAGGAAAAAAATAAGCAAATTCCTTTCTGTGATATTTAACATTTTGGTATTCAAAATCTGAATGCTTCAAGAGTCTTTTGTCAGTGCATGCTGTGCTTTCTAGTTGCAAAAATGATTTCTTGGACCGCTCCTGGAAATCACAGTATGACATGAGCTTCTAAAGGACAACAGAGAGGCCAGCTTTAAATGTGAATCACTTCCATTGGCTTTTTACTTTATCATAGAATGCTACTCTTTGAAATGCCTTCCTACTTAGAAATGCCTTCCTAAGATGTGTGTTTTATTGTCACCAAAGGAAAAACAGAAACTTCAGGCTCGTGGTTCCAGCTATCACTGGCAAAAACAACTGAACTGAACTTTTACTTCAGTGATGACAATGCATTTCCCAGGCTACATAATATCAAAACTGTATAATTTTTAATTAAGGATTTTGATTAGAATAGTAAAAACTAATACAAAATAAACTCAAAAAAGCAAAGAAAATAGAATGAAAAAATAAAAAGTGGAAGCAAAAAAGAAAGAAAATATATAAAGAAGAAAAAAAGGAGGTTAAGAGATAGAGTAAGTATCATATAACATTATAAAGATTTAAGATACCATTGTATACTAAACATAAGAACTTTTTAAAAAATTCTCCAGAAATAAGCACCTTTCCCCACCCTGGTCAAAGGAAATAAATCTACAACTGAACTGAGCACTGGATTTAAAACACTTTTTCAAGACCACAAAGCAACATACAATTTTTAATTTACTAATCTTATTTAGCTTATAGCTATAGAATTGTTGAAATTAAACATTAATCCATTCTATCAAGAAAGTTTATTTAATTTTTTTGGATGAAGAGTTCTCTCTAATAAATTTCTCCAGGATTCCTGTAACCACCAGTATATGAATATTGGATTTGACTGTGATACTTTGCACACAAAGTCCATGCATTTAACATGCATTGTCAAGTTTAATGTACTATATTTTATATTTAAAAGTGCTCAATGTGAAATAAAAAATGAATTAATTCCATAAGCACTGTACTTAAAAGAATCAGGAAGACCCTGCGCAGAAATTAATGTTCATATCTTTCTCATTTACCGTATACAATTAAGACTTGTTTTTAATAACAGAAGTTTATCTGGTCAAAAGTGAGGCTAGCTGAAAGTAATCAGGAAACTTTCTAGTAAATGTTCTTAAAGCCATAAGCTTATTTTTTTTAAGCCACTTGAGTTCAAGTGATGGACTGAAAATAATGGATCTCTTGAATTTCTAGCTGTTGTTAGATAATTAATTCTTTTCACAAATGGCAATGAAAAGTGGTAATTAAAAAATATCTTTCATTCAGAAAAATGCTTGGATGCTCATTCCTTTCTATGAAGATGAGCAATTTAAAACATATTTAAATAGTATTAATTTATGTAAAATAGTTAAGCAGTGATCAGAAATACAAAAGCATAGTACAGCTGGTGGAAGAGCTCCGATTTTGCAAATACTAAGTTTTGTAGTTTGATCGTATGCATATTTATTCAAATGAATTTTGAGAATTAAATCCATGCAATTAAAACACAACCATTTTGAAAAGTAGATTACAGCAGATTTTTGTGTTATTAATCTATTTGTGTAATATATATTTTTTTCATCAACAAGGTAATATAAGTCCTTCTAACTGACTTTGCAGAAGCAGGCTGTGGTATCTCTTCTCTGTATAGCAGGCACTCCTATCTGAAAAGTACTACATAGCCCTGAAATACTGAGAACTCTAACCACAATCCCAGTGAACAAACATCAGCTTCAATCAGTGTGCTTTCACTGTTTCAGAAATCAACTCGTTATTTATAGTTCAAATGACTGAAAGACAGCTACAAAAATCTGAACACGTGATAAAGGGCAGCAAAGACAAAAAACCTTTAGGTCATTGCTGCCATCTAGTAACTGACTAGTTTTTTGCAGTTAAAATCTGATAGCTCTATTGCACGGTAAAAAATGAATTATTTTAAACTCCCTTTTCCTATGTAGTATTTTAAATCACCCTGATATACAAAATTTTAATGTAAAATGTTCGAAACTTGAACATATACAGAAATTTACAATCTGAATGATTGGCCACAGGAACAGATTTAGTACTTTAAAACCTTGGAATTACAATAATCACATATATCGCTGGTTAAAAATCTTAACAAATATGTAACAAGGCTACCATCTAGTGGTCTGATAGAAAATAAAAGTTTAAAAAAATGTCCTTTTATATTTCCTAGGGAGAAACATATTTTTTTTAGTATATAAACAGATTTTTAAGAAGTATTTCAAGCATAAGTAGCAAAATGGATTAACTACAAGGACTTTTCAAGAAACAAAGCTAAACTAAGCAGTACTATACTTATTACAGATTCTTTAATTATCATTTGAAACATTCCAGTCTACAAATCCATTCAAGAGTGCAAGAATTTTAGATAAAACCACAGTAATCAAAGGTCTCTTTAAAGAAATATGTAAATTGAACAGAGATTATAACTTTCCATTACTACTCTGCTACCAATAATACAAAAAATTAAGGTGAACTTGCACATTATTCAGAGAATATGTACCTTGTTTTAAACAAATGAGAGGTACTTAGAACTAGAATAAAGTGGAAAATAACCTGTAACTAGTGTCATTCTGAAACAAATATGAATAATGAATACAAGAAAAATCTTAACACTAGTTTCCAAACCTAATACGGCAGTTAAGTGAGCATAAAGAGGTTATCCTTTGTCCTCTTGTGGCTTGTCATGATATAATTTGACATAGATAATACTGCGCTGCATTACAGTAGAACTTCTGGTCACGAACTTTGATCGCAACCCGATTTGGTCGTGACCCAAACCTAATTTTGCAAATTTGACGCTTACAAAAAAATGGTGCAGAAGGGGAAATTGGCCACCACCACCCCCCGAAAAAAGTGAATTTTTGGATCGGAACCAGATTTGGTCATGATCAGAAGCGTTCATGACTAGAGGTTCTACTGTATTTCAAGAATAAACAATAACACATACACACACACACATATACATATGTTGGTAGGTGGATATATGCCCAAGTGAAGCCAAACGTAATCCCACTGAGGATATAACCCAACTATAATGTACAGATAATCCTCAATTTACAACAGGTTGCTTAGCAACCATTCATATGTATGATAGGAACCCAAAAAAGCTACTGCCATACACATACTCCTGGTCACTGACCATATCTTGGGCACTCCGCATTTACAGCTGTTTGCAGGTTCCTGCAGTCATGCAACTACCATTTATGATGTTTTTGTTGGACTTTCTTCCAAATTTTGGCAAAAAAAATGCTCCCCAGTGAATAATGGGTTTGCTTAATGACCATATTTGCTCAATTACAGTGATGTTTGCTTGTGACCCACTGCATTTGCTGAACAATACAACCACTGCAAAAAGTTTGTAAAATCAGGTGCAGTCACATGGTGACCCGATATGGCTGAAATTGTGGTCTTCATTATGGTCATTGAGACTACCTATATATTTCTCAAAAAGATATATAAAGACTGCAATATTGCAAGTTGACGACTGTAATCATAAACTTTGTTCAATGCCTATTGTTAAAAAATGCTAGCCAATGATTACATTGCTTAGTATTTAAAGAATTCAAATAGGATTTCAGGGTAGGTAGTAGGTAATAGATAGACAATATTGCAGTTAGATGTGAGATATAGTAAAGTCTCAATGGGAAATGGGAGTTTGACAAATTTATTTTTGAAAATCAGAATTTTAAACTCTTAGGGACTAAATAATAAAATCTAACAAGGACCACACTTCCCTCCACAAATGAATTCAGAGTATCAATAATATAATTACTGTGGATTGCCTTAATGAAGTTTCTTTAGTAAAAAAAAACCTTCAAGTTCTAAAGAAAAGTGACTAGCACATTTCCAAATTAATAACATTGTAAAAGATAGCATTATAAAAATAAACTGATTATAAGCCATTATTAATTTTCATTCACAAGGCAATAATACATGTCTTTAAACAGGATGCAAATTTAATCTAGGATGATCCAAAGATAAATCGCATGGACTATTGTTTATTTTTCTATCATCCATTAAAAATGTGAAAAATACAAATTCCAAATCCAGGATAGTATATATTATACATGCAATTTAATCATAGAACAAATCAGATTCTGATTATTTTTAAAAAACTAAAAAGTTTATTTTCATACAGTTTTGTAATCCAAAGCTTAGAGTAATTCTCAAGATGGAGCTTTAATATTTCTTAGTTTTATTTATTGTACTTGTTATTTTGCATAAATTTTCTCTCATACATTAATGTGCATTGTGTTCTTCCTAAACAGTGAGGAAAGAGCATATACTTGATATCAGATAAAAATATAATAATCCAATATTACCTTGCCTGTGCTTTGTAAAATGGTAGTTCTTGTCCTCCATACTCTTTCCCTGCTAACAATATCTCTAGTAACATCAACTTCGGCATCAACAAAACTTCTCTGTTTAAGAGCAGTTATGTCATCATCTAAATCTGTCTTAATTGTGGCCCTTTTCTTGGCCATAATTTTGGCTTTGATAGCTGCGATTTTTTCCACCGACATGGCTTCAGATAAGGATCTAGGGGGGAAAGAATAGTTAGAAATTGGCATTGGCAGTTCAATCATGCTACTAAACAAATACTTCTTGGTAAACTATTAATCACCAAGATTTATAATAGAATTTCAATTTTATCAGTAGGCAATTCCAAAGAAAAAGCTGTCTTTCCTCCCAAGATCATCCTTTAAATACTTTTATTTGTATTGTGAAGAAAATGAGTATTGTGAAGAAATTGTATTGTACTGTATCGTAAATAAGTACTGTGAAGAAAACATAACTAAGAAAATGAAATAGAAGGGTATTTTATGATTGTTATCTCAATTCCATCATTAAGTCTAAAGATGTAAATATTCAGCACCTCATTCCCACTGTTGCTCAGTGAGAACAGAAGTGGAAACCAGAAATTTTCTGATTGTTTTCAAGTGATGCAAAAAGCCTAGTTTAGCTAATTTTTTTATAATAATGAGAAAATATTCTAATATTAGGTAAAACAAGTTAAACAGACATTCAATAGTATTCTCCTACGCTTAGAAATTTCTTTTGAATAGTCAATATCTATACTTCATCCAGTTTTCTAAGGACTGTAATTACTTTGGGACTGTTGAACCAGGATTTGAAATAATTGTTTAAACAACTGGCAAATTGCAATTTGTAAAATATATGGTTTATTCCTACTACTTTATTCAACCAGATTCACACTGAACAGCCAATATAAAAAATGTCAGAGTATTTCTTTAAATGAAAAATACTTTATCAGGACATCTGTTAGTGGTATTTCTAATTGCATATTATAAAATGATATAAATTATCATTTTTAAGTTATTTTCTACCACTACCATGTTTTTAATCCCAAGATATGCTGAATTTTAACAATTTGCCATTTTTGCAAGCACAAATTTCAGAAAAAGCTAGTAGTCATGCTATTGTTAAGGTAATTCTTAAATTAGCAATAGCACAAACAAAGCAAAACTTGCCTGATCTGCTCAGTCTGCACGATGCCTTCCTTGTGTCCTTCCAGCCGAGCTGCCAACCGTTCTTTGTCAAGCCGGACACACTCTTCATCCTTATAAGGAGAATTATTGCTCATAAGATCTTTATTTCTTACTAGAATAAATAACTAAGAGTCGACAAACATGTGAAACTGGAACATTTAAATTAAAGACTATCACAGGATGGTCTTCTTAATTACTTTTTAATAGCCAGTATTATCAATGTTTATAGGAACTATTTACAAATAAAAATCAAGTTAAATTTCAATCGTTCATTCTACCCAGAAAAAGTTCAGAAAGAAACTTAGAAAATATTGATCTCACACTGTGCAGTTGAACCGAATAAGAATTACAGTACTGGCAGTACTAGTTCGGTAGCTCTAATCATTTTTCATTGATCAAAAGAGCTAGCCTACCCACACCGAGTGTCAAACTGAAGAAAACTACAGAAAAATTCAATGAAGCTAATTCTAGTCCTTTAATCAAGCACTGAATTTCAAGCATTGCTATTTACAGTTCTTAAGTTGTAATTCAAAAGGGATGACTTGCCTTCATATTTACATACATTCCCTATGGAAGAAAATAATGGAAGAAAAAATCTGAATAGTTTTAAAACCATTGATCAAGCTTCATCTTATTCCATTAAAACCTTGCATGAAACCAATTTACCTCTATTCTTGGTTTCTTAGCTTCTGCTAATATTTCATCAGCTGCTCTTTTAACTGCAAGAAAGAGAGAAAATAATAAGCATTAAGGAGCAACTTTAAAAAAAATTCCACTAATAAAATATTTTATTAAGTTAAACTGTACCTTGAGTAGATCGCTGAAGACCTATTTCCAATGGTGCACTTCTATCTATACTTGACGATGTTGCTAAAAAATTTATAAGTACAGAAAAATATGAATGTTTTTAGAATGTTCAAAATTGAAGCAGACAGGTGAATAGAAAAAAAACGAAGCAGTAACCAGACTATATTAAAATTAGAACATGAATTCCCTACATGATAAGCAAGGTTGACTATGTGCCTATGGAAACATCCCTTACTATCCACTAGGCTTCAAGTTAATCATAGCACAATGTTCATGCTTGATATTCACGTTTGATATTTCCAATATCTTGCGGAATATCTACATTAGTCGTTTCCAAATAGTGAACAAGACTGTAGGTACTGTGAGACTACTTCCATGACAGAGAACTGGCTTTAAGCAGTTTTCTAATATCAGCAGAACTATCTTGGTACCCTTCCTACCAGGCTCCATATCCACTTCACAGTTTAAAAATAATAATAATTAAAAACAATGGGGAATCTAACACACTACATAGAATACATTACATTAAATATAATTGTTAGTTACCAAAAGGAACACTTCTGAGTGCCACATAGTTCCTACTGTTATTTTTTTAAAATAAAATAGGAAATAATAAGAAACAGCAATCTAATGTTCTGTCTGATAATGCCCCCACTAAAATGATAGAGCCAATATGGTGTAAAGGTCAAGGTATTTGACTAATAACAATGTGATCAAAGTTCTAATCTTCCATCAGTCACAGAAACTTCCTGGGTGCCTTTGAATCAGTCATTTTCTCTTAGCTCAACCTACCTAGAAGACTGTTCTTATGATGAAAACAGGAGGAAACACTACAGGTGCTACCTTAACTTTTTGTACAAAACATGGGATATAAATCAATCTCATTCATTTATCTCTTAGTAAATATGCCCTTTTCAACCTGACAGTGACAATATAATGAAGCCCTACATTGGAAACTCCTGAGTAAAAACTAATTCTAATACTTGACTGACCAAAAAAATATATAGCAAGAAAGTAAATAGTTTTTCTCATCAAACACCACTAATATGTGATGCTGACTGGAGATGGATAAGAGGAAAAGAAACTTTTCTTTTTTTCTGGACCTTTGCATTTTATTACTGCCTTTTTCATACTGAATTTTTCCAGGACTTTCTTCTTTGGGTTTTAAATCAGGCCCACAGAAACATTCAGTGAAAGAGAAAAGAACTATTCAGAACTTGTTTTTCTTTTTTAACACCAGTTTGTTTTATATTTTACACCAGATTCAAATAGTCTTATCTAATCAACTAAAACATTTGATTTTGTATTTTAATTTCTGACAGAAGGACTAAAATTAGTCTGCCTTTTAATATAAGAGAAACTATTTCATTACTCATAAGTACATGGTTGTATTTTTAGGAATAATACCAAAATAATAAGCAGTTACGTTTTTGACTCACATGTTTCCCCATTAAGATATGCAAGGAGATCTTTTCTGTCAGGTCTTCTTACTACAGGAATGTTTTCAGTCTGAAAGGAATAAATAATTGGCTTAATTCAGTAATGTAAAAGTCCCAAAATTGACATTGTTATGAACCCACTCAATATACTTAAATCTTAGCTAGACTTTCAAACCTACTAATATAGCAAAGCAAAAATACAATGCTAAAATCTTTAAAGACATATTAGTAAATACACTATCATTTACATGATCATATTTTATCAGCAAAACAAGCTGATATGTAATTACATTCATCAAACAACTGGCTGACACTAACACTAAGAGTATTTCTGTATTGTTTAGGTATAACACAGAGGTGTCAAACTCGCAGCCCGTGGGCCAGATGCATCATGCACTGGCCATGCCCACCCCATTTTAGCGAAGGGGGGAAAGTCACGATACATCACATGACGACAATGTGGCGCTGCAAATTTGACACCCCTGATATAACATTCGAATATTTTAAAATGTATTTCAAGAATACTTGACAAAAGAAATAATTCACAATTTTTTTCTGCCATTTTTGCAAAGATATCTCCCACCCGCATCTAAGGTTTGTAGATGAACTTAAATCACTGCCTGTCATGGCTTGAACTAGGTGACCATATGGTAGAGCTACTATGCAACTGAGACAGAAAAATACAGCAGTTTCAACAAAAGCAATTAGAACCTTTCAGATCCATGTGCGGAGATAGTCGCAGAACAGCTTCTTTCAAGTGCAGTTGGCATGTTCAACTTGTGCATACTGGGAGAAACTTCTGGTTACTTACTGTTTGCCCTCTGAAATAACTCGGTTTTTAGGAAGACCAAGAAGCTGAGGATCAATCTGATTTTTATTAGGAATCTTTTTCATAAAATTGTTGCTGCTGCTGCTGTAAAACAGCACCCACAAGTCCCACAAGATTGTCCATTTCTGAGAATTATAGTGAATGAAGACTTGTGGGTGCTGCTTTATAGCAGCAGCAGCAACAATTTCATGAAAAAGTTTCCTAATAAAAATCAGATTGAACCTCAGCCTCTTGGTCTTCCTAAAAACCGAGTTATTTCAGAGGGCAAACAGTAAGTAACAAGACAGCTAGTTTGATTGTTTTTATGATTATGGTTTATGGTCTTAGAATAAAACACAATTCAGTTCTTACCAGGAACATTTTGTGCTGCTTCTAATTATTATAAAAAGTTTAGTTAAATATTGGTTTTTTAGAGTGTTCAGTACATTTTAAGAAAATTTATAAATACCAAATATTCATTTAAATTAGAGAGATGATGTTCTTTGCATGGAAAAAGTTGCCATTTTTTTTTTACTTATTTGATATATTTTCTCACTTTTTAATCTGTTATTCAATGCACTCCCCCCCTTTTTATTACGTTTATATTTTAATATTTGTGATGAAATATAATAAAGGTATTTGTAAAAAATGTTTTTGGGCTAATGAAGCTTGAAGTATTATGTAATATGATGTTGTGGCTTGGCATCTATAGTTTGAATAATAATGAGTTGCAGGTAGTACTTGACTTACAATCAGTTGCTTTAGCAATCGTTGCAATAGATCATCCAAAAGCTACTTATGACCTGGTTTTGAAGTTACAACGGCTGCAGAGTCTCCATGGTCATTCATCCTTATGACCATATCGTGTTTCTCCAACAATATGGCCTCCACCAATAGGAAGGCCCAGCATTTTTAGGCATGAGGTGAAATTAAGCCCCGCCCCCAAAATTTAGGCCTATTTAAACTATGCATTTCCCCACCATTTCTCACATCGTTTGTTAGAACTACACGAGGTGAAGAGAAATGGGGAGGAAGAGAAGGGTGGGAGAAAACTTGCCTTTAGGAGCGCCATGCAGGTAGCCTAGGCTAGAATACCCTGATCTACTACCAATAGAACATCGGCCGATAGAAGCTCCCCGAAGGCAGAGTCACCAGCTGCTTCTATCGACCGGTAGAAGCGGCCTCGGGGCGAGCACTTGTGCGCACTCCCCTTCCCATGAGGCCATTTCTATCAGCCGATGGAAGCTCCCCAAAGGCAGAGTCACCAGCCGCTTCTATCGGCCAGTAGAAGCAGCTGGTGACTCTGCCTTTGGGGAGCTTCCATGGCCGATAGAAACAGCCTTGTGGTGAGGGGAGCGCTCATAAATTGTCTTTGAAGCTACCAGCGGGGCAGGAGAGAAAGCACACGTGTATCTGTGTCTGGATAAAAATTGTGAGATTGCGACGGAGGGAATGGGAGAAAAGGCCTTAGCCCAAATCTGTTCTTGTTTTGCTTTCCTGCCCATTCTCTGATCAATCTCTCTGGGGCAGCTTTTGGCTTAAAATCGCCCAGGTCTCCCTCAGCTAAAGGAGAGGAGAGGTCACCAAAGACCATCCCTAACCTCCGCCATTTGAGGGGACCAAACTCATTGCTTCTCAAAGTTAGATCTGCAAGCTTTTCAAAAGTTCTTCTGAATGCCTCGGACGTCCGATGAAATCCAGAACGTCTTGTTATTGAACTCAATCAAAAAAAAAAAAAAAAAGAAGAAGAAGAACCTGCACCTCGTCACCAAGTCCCTGGTTTTACGGCTCCTCTCTCATCCCAAATTATACCCAAAATAAGGGATTCCAAGGCTTGTGTTGGTTAATTGGTTAATGGCCACTCTTTCAGGCGCTCAGAGAGAGAGAGAGAGAGAGAGAGAGAGAGAGAGAGAGAGAGAGAGAGGAGGCGTTGCTGACGTTCTCAGACTCCCCCCAACTGTCAGCAAGGCCACCCGTGAGCTATGGCAGGATTGCCTCGGATCATGTGCAGAGTGCCTTCGCCGTTCAACTCCCCTCCACGACTCAAAGTTCATACTAAAATTAGGCCTTTCCAACCAGCCCCTGCAAATATTCGTCCCTCACCAGAGCAATAGAAAGGACAGTTTAGCTTCTCCCTAGCCCTTCTTCACTCCAGCTCCCTCCCACACTCATGCTGTGGTGGCGACCCTTTCACTCACCCCACTTCCCCACCGCATTCCCACGAGGACCGCTCCCGCGTCTCCTTTCCGGAGCCCGCCCAATCTCCCTTCTAAGGGTAGCTGACCTCTGCTGCCTCCTCTTCCCTCCCCGGCTCCCCAAACCAGCGGCGGCAGCAGGTAAAGGGAGGTTGGCTGCCCTGGGACTTTGGCAGGGTGCCAGGAAAGGTCTGGCCTGGAGAGGGGAGGGCGGCGGTGGGAACCCTGAAGATGCTGAGACCTTCCCTCGCCAGAAGGGCTTGGCTGACCCAGTGCAGGGACAAGGGCTAGCAGGGGTGGTGTGTGTGTGTGTGTGTGTGTGTGTGTGTGTGTGAGAGAGAGAGAGAGAGAGAGAGAGAGAGAGAGGGAGAGAAAGAGAGAGAGAGAAACTCAGCTTGCTTCCCTTCTGCTAAGAAAAGTTTGCAACTGCTCTCCCACGTGTACTCTCCTCGCCACGAAGCTGTTTCTATTGGCCGATGGAAGCGGCTGGTGACTCTGCCTTTTGGAAGCTTCCATCGGCCGATAGAAACAGCCTTGAGGAGAGTTCAAGTGGGGCACTCCTCTCAGAAGCGCCCTGCGGGCAGCCACATCTCACCCCAAAGCGGCTGGTGACTCTGCCTTTGGGGAACTTCCATTAGCTGATAGAAACAGCTTCGTGGCGAGGTGAGTGCACGTGGGCGCTCGCCCCAAGGCCGCTTTGACCGGCTGATAGAAGCAGCTGGTGACTCTACCTTTGGGGAGCTTCCAGTGGCGGCCTCATAGAGAGGTGAGTGCGCATGGGGTGCTCTAGGTGGAGGTGCACATGGGGAAAAAAATTAAGTCACCCCCAAAAAGACATCCTAGCCATTTTTTCAGGGCTCAAAAAAAAAAAAAAAAATAAGACTCAACCTTATTTTATGAGAAACACGGTTGTATAAGAGATGCTTCAACAACCCCCAACCCCATGTCACCACATCACACCCTGCTGGCTACCCACAGGCCTTGAAAATAAGACAAAGACAGTTAAAGGAATTGGTTTAAAAAATTCTCACTTTTACCCGATATCACTTTTAGGTAGTTATTTGAAAGGGGATATTTACTCTATATTATAGGGTTTCTTTTCTTTTTTCTTTCTCAATTATCATTACTTGGGTAGGAAATATATTATTTTATTAAATTCGTTAACGAGAACAACTCTAGGAAGCAATACAGCAACAGAGGTGTGAATGTAATATCATTATCTGATTTGTCTTTTAGTATATGATATATTAATTTGCTTCATTTTTTATTCTTTTAAACTTCCTGTTTGGTTTTTACAAGACATAAATTAAATATTTTCATGATTTCAAAAACTGAACACTGGATGGGACTAAAGATTATATGTAGAGACCATAAGATGGTGCAAAACATTATGACAATAAAAATACTGAAAACTTCTGAAGAATGGAATCAGAAAGTAGTGCAATATTAATAACATCTGCTATTATGCGAGACTATATTCAAAAGATGTTATTGAAGAATTGTCAAATGTAGAAGAAACAGTATCTGACAAGTTAGAAATGATATTGAAAGTAGCTTTTACAACTGACAGGCCAGGAGAGAGAGAGAGAGAGAGAGAGAGAGAGAGAGAGAGAGAGAGAGAGAATGAGAACCAATCAATCAATTCCATTTTTGGTTTTGATTGAACTTTAATGGTAGTTAATATATTTCTTTTCTTTTTTGAAAATTTTATTGATTTTTGAAAACAAACATAAACAAACAAAACATAAAACATAAAAACATAAAACATCTTTTTTGAAAGCAGCATAGTCCGGGGTTACATCTCTTTGTACAGACACAAATTCAAGTTCACGCTCATTTTTATATTCCATTCCATATCTTATTACCATTCTACATTTTCTATATAGCTTCTCCCCTCTTTTAACTTTCTTAATTTTATTTTTTTTATTTATTTCATTTCAATTCAGATCATTATACTTATATTCTTTGTCTGTCCTGTTTCAGCTGTCTATTATCTTTTCTCATTAAACAAAATTTCTCCTGTAATCACTGATTGGAGTATGATGCCTTTATATCTTTCCCCTAAAATTATAACACTTAATATAATACATAACTTCCATTCGGATTCTGTTTGGTACTTTCTAAAACTACACACTGTATTTTAAAAAAAGAAAAAATTATAAATGTACAATATAATTAAAACAATCCATACCAATCCAATTCTATCATTAATATTAATATTCATTTAAATCTTAACATTTTACACATTACTTTTCAGATAAATATCATACTTCTATGGGAACACTTATAAACTTTCCAAAGTTAATTCCCCCCCCACTTCACTTATATTTTATAAAACATTGAGTAATTTCCCGTTCCTTCCTAATTCAATTCTCTCATTTATTTTGTTTCATTTATTTTGTTCACAAAAGTTTCACTAAATTACACTGACTATTTTATCCCTCTTTTTAATCATATGTTGTTTCCAATTTTCTAACATTATTTCTATTACAAATATAACAATACCATCTTATGTACCTTCACAGAAGCCCTTTTAGTTAGATTTTCACCCATTATCTCTGAATAGGTCCTGTTTCTTTACATCTTGCTCCAAGCCTTTGTAACTTCTCTTCCTTTCCTTCTTCCCTTTCTTCTTCTCTCTCCCATTTTTACCCCGTCTCTCCACCTCCATTGCCCTCTTCTGTATTCCCCTTTTCTGTTGCTTTGCAACATTATATCCACTTTTCAAATTATTTTTCCCTTTTTTGGTTGTTTTTTTAAGTCTTAAATTCTCCATTCTCTTTCCCCCTTTCCCCTTTCTTCCCCAGATAGAGTTACTTGTTCATTAAAGATGGCTTCTTCTTTGTCCCAATATTCTTGTTGCGCAGTTTTTTCTTGTTTCTCGTAGCTACAAATCGCCATTTCTAAAAATTGAAAAATGGAGCCAAAGGAGCCCTTCCCTTCTTGTATCTCTTCTTCATATTTTTTAAATTCCATTTTCAGTTCATCCAGAGATAGGGCCATTGTAAAAAAGTTTAAACAACCACCCAATTGTTTTTAGTCATTCAAATATAATATCCAAAGGTCCCAAAGTCACCAAGTAATCCAAATACACACAAGCTGCTTCTTTTTACACTTTCTTCTTTTTTCACTTTCTCTTCCTGGGGTTACTATTTGGTTACAAAGTTCCAGTTAAAATGTATCTTTTAGAAGTCTTATTGAGATTTTACATTAAATTCTTTTGAAATCCAGGCAGTCTCTTCCTTCCAAATCCTGCCCTTATTCTTTTCCTCTCCCTTCCTACTTATAGACAAAAAGGATTTTTTAATGTCCAGAAATCTTTATTGTCCCTTTGGCATTTAATTATATTATATTTTTAATTATATTTTAATTATTGGTGCCTAAGCAGATTTTTCCGATTTCTTATTCAGCTAATGGTAGTTAATATATTTCTGACAAGTCATCTTGGGCAGGAGTAGTTATTGAGTGGTATATATTTTCAAAGCTGACCCAAATCTTTTATATGTAATTAAAATAAATTTGAAGATTATTTATATCAATAAAGATATACTAAAATGTTCAATATAGTTTCAATTACATTTTTGTATGCTTTTAAATAACTGCATGTGACAGGTCAGAAGATGGAGTTACGGTTATTACTGTACTCCTGTGTGTAAAGTCTTTTAACCAGAAGATTTTTTAAAAAAATTCAACTGAAAGAGTCCCTAAACATATAATCATAAAAAGGTTTGATAGAAAGTGGTTCAATAAAAAGAATGTATTGTAAGGTCATGATTTGTGATAGTTCAATTCCTTAGCATAGAAATTCATATTCAGATATTATTCAATGACTAACTGGGGAAATGGAAAACACCATTAAAGAAAAAGTCAAGCTCTCGAGAAATTTACTTACTGCTGCACGACGGACATAAACAGGATGTGAAAGATGTACATTATTCAACAGGAACAAAATTGAATCCAATGTATAATACTCCCTTGGCTGGCCTTCTTTTCCTGTCCTGCACAGAGTAAAATAAAAATTCGTTTATAAAACTGCTATAAAAGGAACATATACCATCTATGTTTATGACCATAAAAAGCAAGAAATATGAACTAATAAATGACTATCACTACCAGTCCATATTTTGTTTTTTCAGTGCAAAAATGAAGAATAATCCTTATGATTTCACTCAAAGGATAATTATATTTTCTTGCAATTTCTCTTTTTTCAACAAACACAAGAACTCTTCCAACTTTCATTCAATGAGACAATGTCCTTAGAAATTCCTCTTCTTTATTGGATAAAATGGCTAATTACAGTTCAAATATCTGGTGGTTTGCAACCCTTCAATTTGGGAGCCAAAGCTGGATTTCTTGAAGCAATGTATGCTTGTGTCCACTTTAAATATCAATAAAATCTAAATCAGACCTCAATTATTATTATTTGCCTACTGCCTTGCAGTCTAGGCAGCTCAAGATTACTATTTTTGTGGCAAGCTGCATGCCTTCATTGTTACTATATTGCAGAATACTTACATTATCATATCCCTAGCAACCTGCTGCATTAAAATATTATTCCCAATTGGATTTGAAAAATGTCCCTGAAAAAATAGCTTCAAAAATTATCACTTATACAGCTAAGTAATAAAACAGATTAAACACAATTAATATAATGAGAGCAGGTATCTATAAATATTGACTAGATCTGTGCCTTGATGAGACAATTCTCCACAAAGTTGTTTAGGAACTCAAAAACCTATTGTTCAAATGAATTTGACTGGCAATCTACATATTAGATATGGATTACGAATAAAAATCTATTTTCTTCTCTGGACATAATGAATTACATACTATTTGACACGTGACAATTGATGCCAGCACACAAAACTCCTAATCAAAGTGACATTAGCACTTTTTAAAAGCAAAAGTATATACTATAATAATCTTATAAATCTTGACATACAAGTAACATTCTGCACTCTGGACTGTCTGTCACAGCCTGTCAGACATTGGATACCTTTTTCCATAAACTACGTTACTCACAATCAGTGAAATATGATAAGGTTTAATGCAGGGTTTCCAATCACGATCAATAGTAACAGTAACAAGGATGTGTTCAAAGTCAGCGTTGAGAGCAATCGCCTCCCAATGCTGTTCTTATACCCTCTCCCCAATTAACACATAACAGCACCACCCATTAATTACACCCATGCACCTCCACACCGTGCCTGAATGATTCAATCTCTCCCCCTTCCATCCCAGACTCGTATCCGCTTTCTCCAATAAAGGTTAACAAAGCATAAGTGCTCCCTGGAACCGCCCTGCAGCGGCTGATGCAATCGCTAATCACCGCCCCGCCCAACAGCTGACTACAGTCTTGAATTGCCGATAACCGACATGGGAAGCAAACCGAATTGTCTCTAAACCGCTGCCAAGATGCAGGCTCCAATCCACATGGCAGGACGGAGCTGAATACGTCACACTGTCAGCTGGAATGGAGCGCTGTCACTAACAGCCATTGAATCGTTGTCAGCCACTGAAGCGCCATCACTAACAGCCATTAAATCATTGTCAGGACATTCCGGTAAAACCGGAACAGACCTGACACTATCTATTGTTTTAATGATAGATTTATTTATTAACTTTAGCTACACTTTCCAATTGAATCTTTCATTATTTGTTTTTGTAGACTTCTTTCATTTTTTACTTGGAACTTCCTATGGAAAAACACATACATTTTACAAACAATAAATAAACTAATGTTTCAGCTATCCTTTTAAAATAGAACTAGGTTATTGAGATAACAGATAACAATATTCAAAGTCTTACTGATTGGCTACTACCTGGTTCATTCTCATGAAACAAACCCAGGAAACCAAACAAAACCCTGGTTCTCATCCAGCTTCATCTATAAAGTTTCCAGAATAACTCTGGGCTTTAATCTATCTTATGGGTTTTTTATGTGGGGTAACACTGAAGATGGAAATGCTATGATATTGCAAATGAAAGGAATGATGAGATACATCTTAGAAAGATTCCCCACAAAATGCTGAAGTATTTTATAAATACCTTATGCTGGATATGATTACAAAAATATTTATAAATTGAGCAACAGAAGGATATGTTGATTTGTCAATATATCAGTATCTGATTGAAATAGTGTTTCTATTTAGGTCACAATTGCTTATTTTCAGAATTACAGTAACAGCTGACATTAAAAACAAAGGGGAAAGTTTTATTTTGACATTTTCGTAGGAATTAAGTAGTGAAATATTTCTAATATAGCATCTGAATACTTCTCTTGCAACTGATGTGGATATTTGAAGAAATATCATAGTAGATGAGAAAGAAGAGAGAAGAGAAGGGTTTTGGAAAAAAACATTTTTAAGATTACATTTTTTTAAAAAAAGCTAATTCAGTATGCATTTATACCAACTCAATTCTAATGATTTATTTGCATATCTTCATAATATATGACAACATATATTATTTTAAAATATGATTTTAGCTCGTTATTAATAAAGATAAATACATAACAGGTTTATTTTCCCAGAGAGAAGTGTTTTTACCACTGTATAGTGTACAATGATGAAATAGACCAATACAAACAATTCTTGCTGTTTATTTTTTCTGCATTACTGGCTCTTCTACACTTTCTCCCCAGAGAGATAATGATAACCAGAATTTTAGAAGTATAAATACAGTTCAGACAGGGATAAAAATGTGGAGGAAACATTGCAAGGAAAATTTACAGGTAATGGAATTTTTTTTATAGTTATCTACTAGAAAATGTTGACCAGCATAATAACATACGCACTGAGTGAATCTAAGCTGCATAAAATACTCTTCTAAAAGTTAAAAATACTGAAAATGTCACATTTTAAATTCATTGGGTAACATGAACTATAGTAGTGAATGTTACATGGTTGCAGTAAGGTTAATTAATTTACTTTTTTTTTGTTCTTTACACCCTAGTCAATTTTATAAGTGCAAAGTAAACAAATTTGCCATGATTCAACAAATCATTGGCAACTGACTGACATTAATGACAGGTGAAGAATCCTACAGTTACATGATTGCCATTTAGAACCTTCACTGGCAGCTTCCATCAAGCAAACTCAATGAGGAAGGCAGAAGAAATGTGCAAATGGAAATTATATGACATCATAACTTAGAACTGTACAGGCAGGGGTGGAATTCTACCGGTTCTGTCCACTTCTGTAGAACTGGTTGCTCTGAAAAGCAGCAAACAGAGAGCATACATAGAACTGCTTCTATGTCTGCTGCTGTTTGTGCCCACATGGGCTCTTACCTGACCTTTATTTCCTGCGTTTTCAACCGCAGCTGCTTTGCGTGACACAGCTGCGGTTGAAAAAGCAGGAAAAAAGTGCTCTTTCAACCACTGTGCACATGCGCAGTGCTACTCAGATGTCCAGGCAGCTAGACGACGATATACACACGCGCAGCAAAATGTAAAATCACCGAACTGGTAGTTACACCGGTCAGATCCCACCCGTGTACAGGATTTGCCTAACAATGGCAATTAGAACTTTTGCAACTCCTGTCAAAATCAGTGAAAATATGTGATGTTACACTTTATAGCCAAGTCACTTAGTAATGTAATTACCAGTCCCAATCACCACTGTTGACTGAGAAGTATCTGTAGAGCAGACAACCCGTGTTCCGGGTACATTAAACAATGCCATTGTGCTGGATCTAGGAGTTGTGCATTCTCTCTGATCCTTTCTGCCCCATGGAAAAGTGTTTGTCTGGAAATCCAGATGGCCTCAATCCTGTTCACCTTTTGCAAGGCTTTGAAGGATGTTTTTCCAGGCATTTGGCCCAGGCAGTTAGGTAAGCTCTGCTATTGGCATGGTATTTTTGATTGGAAGGTTGCTAAAAAAAAGAAAAAAACTTGGGTAACATTGGCTGTGTCCAGATGCTAGAATTGCTGTTTTAATCCTTGTATCCACTCAGAATCACTACTGTGTGATTGGCACCCCTATAAATTATTTAAATAAAGAATTAAAGAGCAAAGTCTTCTCTAGGGTCCTAAGCAAACAGGGACCTACTGGATTGTGGTGCAGAGAAAACACTGAATACATTTAAAGCAATCATCAGGAGATAGGAATATAAGGCTTTTTCAAAGTTAAGACAAGGCAAAAAAAAGTATCTCAATTCATTGTGGATACAGTTTAACCTGTCTTCCATCAGCTTCAAAACTCATACCATTTCAAGGGTTTTGGGTTTTTTTTGTTTTTTTTGGGGGGGGGGGTGTGTGTGTTACACTTATAGGATTGAAAAACATAACATTTTTGCCTTGGGTGTGCTGAGTTTGGATTTCTGAGTGTTATTTTAAGTTTACAAATGGATTTTGCCCATGCTTGGGTGATGGTGTGGCTCAATAAATTATAGATCTTTGAAAGAGTTGGTACTACCAAATAAGCTTTTAAGCTGCACTAAGATCCTTAGTTGTGAATTTTTATTCAGTAAGCAAATTTAAAAAAATAAAGAAGATATATTGAAATGTTCAGAAAATGTGAAAATCCTATTAAGAGCATTTTAAAAACTCCATTTAGATTATTAAAATCATTTCTTTAAAATTATCTTTTACCCCCACTGCTGGATGAACTAATTAAATTCAAGGGAAATTTGGAGCATTAGATTGTGTCCAGTCTGAATTTCATAATGAACATGGAACACTTGGTTAAAGGAAACAGCACAAAAGAATCTTTATTCCTTATTGCCATGTGTTTATTCATTTACTGTATATTTTTCAGAATAAGACATATATTACACAGGATGGAATTAAAAGATATATTACACTGGACAATTTTTAAAATCAAATTTTATTTTACTAAACCAGTTCCTCACTCATAGCCATTTCTTTATTTACTTGTTTCCCTTTGATTTCATTAGGGTATGTCTAAGCCAAGGAAGGAAAAACACTGCAAAAGAAATCAGGTGTTATTGTCCAAAATACCAATTTATTTGCTCATATTCAAATCACAACCATATGCCAATATTTTAAGAATACAATAGATTAAAAATATAAGCTATTTATAGTGTGGGTTTTTCACATGAAGCACCAATTCATAATTTATTAAATTGAAATGATTGAAACAACTTGTTAAGACCAAACCATCACTTATGAACAGCAATACTAAAGTTAAGCCATTTTTTAGAGGAGGGGGAGGAGGAAGGGAGAGGGGGAGAGGGAAAGACAGTATAACTTGTGATATAGGCTTATAAATACTGGTTATAAAATCAAATACTCATGTTAATGATTTATGATTAGTATAAGATGCCTCAGAGAATAAAATCTGCAGCATCAATAGGAAAAGTGGTTGAAGTCATTCTATTTCGAGATTTAGTAACATACATAAAAAAATAAATCTAAGAATACTTCAGCCTTCAGCCAAATTTTATCTGGCAAACCCATTTCTACATGAAATCCATACTAGCTCTAATCTAAACTCTTCACTAGCACAGAAACAAACTTAACAAACTTTTTCTTTATAGCTTTAGCATACATTAATGACTGCTTACCTATTTTACAGGGTGGGAAAAAACATGGTTTAACTATAAATTTATAAAAGATTTATTTGTCCTCAGAATTATAAGTAAGATTGTCTATAAACATCAGAATGTACAATTCAAGTAAAACAGGGCAACTTCTGCTTAAAAGTTACTTTCTGGGTTACATCATTAACTCCTACTGTATCCAACACTGGATCACTTCAAGATTAACTTCAAGAAAAAAATTGTAGTTTTATTTTTGTATGTTTTTCAATTTTTACATTTGATTGTTTTAAAAAATGCAGACAGAATTTTCAAAATACAGTAATATGATTACATTTGCAATATAAGTACAGTTTCAAAATTTGAATGTATACTTGGTTGTGTCAACATTTTACTGACTAAACTTAATTTCTTCTGAATTTACCATGACTTAAATTCTATTCACTACAAACTCAGCTAAATAATAAAGCACAAGCAAAGAATTTCTCCTCAAAGCATTAAAATAGCTGCATATTTAGAAAGGTTTACAGCTTCAAAGACTGTCCCTGGTTGTCTGAGTGTCTATGTCCATATGTAGTTTACTCTTCACTGGCAGTCCTAGCAGAAATGTCCATACATGCATACACACAGACAAATGGAACAATGTTTGAAGCTGCCATATTAATAAAGTCCATGGTCTCTCATAAGCTATGCTTATTTTAATAAAAATATTTTTACTGGATGTTCTCAAGTTTGGCATTATCTAACATAGAAAAAAAATCAATGTGTTAAATTTCCTACCAAGTTATTTGACAGAGAAATAGAAAAAAAAATATTTAAAGTGAGTCTTGGAATGCAAACTTAAGAAAAATAGTACATAAAGGAAAAAAATTTTCTGAGAAAGAGTACTGAGTATCTAAAAATCTTTTAATCTTATATTTTAATTAATCTAAATAACCTACAGTTTTCAGAGCATACAGCCAAAAACAAATGTTCATTTCTTTCACAGTAAGCTCTGAGTTATTTTGTAAGTTCATCAACTGGAAAAGCTGCACATATGGCAAATATATAATCAATGATTGTAATAAAAATAAAATAAACACAAGTCCAATTATAATAAATGTATTACTTATTAGGAAAGCTCGCCAATTAATACATCTACAGTATTCTCTCCCATTATCTTAAGAACACAAGGGATTTAAAACGCATTGAACATGCTATAGATACCAAATAGTAAATACCAGAGTGAATCCTGAGTATATTTTAATTCAAAAATCTTGCTCAGTCATGAATGCATTAGGCTGCCTAAGTTCAAACTTCGTATCTCAGACTGTTGCAAGGTTTTTATAAATGTTTCATTTTTTTTTAAAGAAAAGACAAGTAACAAATTTGTTCATATTTAGAATTGAACACATTTATATAAGGAACAGCAGCCATATTTTGGTCAACTTCACAAGAGACCAGAGATATAGGAAGTATTATTGTAACTGTATTACAAATGTAAAGGACTATGAGTGAACAGAAACTTCCTAGTGAGTTAACAGCAAAGTCAAGACTTGAATGTAAATCTCCTAAATGCAACATCTATTAGACAAGATAATGAGACTTTACATCTAGTTATCTAGAACAAAAATGACAGTGAAAAGGCAAGTTTGAACAAAATAACTGTAAAAACATAGTTTTTATAGAACTATCTAGAAAAATGTATCAAGCGCAGGTATTAAAGGAAAATAAACCAATTACAAGTACGTTGATGTAATTTTTCATATATATGTACAAATATATATTCAAGGAGATCTAAGGAACATAAAGCTCATAGACACCGCAAAAAAGTTATTTTAACACAAAAAAGGGTATTACTCACTGACTATATTTCTATAGAGAAGATATTCACTATATAAAAACATACTATTTGTTTAAAGTAAGAGAACTAAAATCAAGTTCAGTTTTTGTCACAGTTTCCTCAACTACTACTTTTATAGTTTTGCTATACAATTTTATAATATTGCTTCTAACTCCTGATAAGTAGTTATGTCAGAGAAACTAAACATCATGCTTATTCGCAGAATTCATGATCTAAAAAACAGAAAGTGTAGTTATCAAGCCCAAGAACACAGATCAAGCAATGCTGTGAAAAATATAACGAGTCACAAAGATAAGTTCATAAAAGGAAGGTATTTGAGAATACAGAACAAAATACAGTGTCAGTATGAGATACACACATTATAGCCCAGGAGTTCCCTGAAGTTATGTAAATCACAAACATGTATACTAATATGGAGATGCCTGGTTCATTCTATGTAAACTGAAGTCTTTGTAAAGTTTTAAGGCTTTGCCATGAATTCTTGAAAAATTCCTGTCTGAAGGTTTTTGATTCTTTCTGGATACCTTTGTATAACTCAATCTGTATTTTTCAACTTTGGGATTCATAATTTTACTTATAATATTCTACTTTCAACATTAAATCCCAAAAGAAATTGAAGGTCTAATAGAGGCAAGATATTAAATCCCCAGAGCTTACTGAAAGCAAACAAATCATGAAATAGATGCATGTGAAAGTTTGCAAAGTACTCAAATATACAACTGCTGCCCTTTTAAGCAAAAAATATGTAAATGATCATCTCTTTTAGAACTACTAGATTTTTCTTGAAAAAGATGGAAATTTCCAGAAATCATAACCCTGTTGAGATAAATCAATGAAAAATGTTTTTAAACGTTCTAAAAAGAAAAAAAAGTCTAATACCTTGCTCTTATATTCTACTGGTTGACTATCAGCAAGAGACAGATAAGCCTTAACTGAATCTAACAAACCTTTGCAAATTGTCACTAATGTTCAAATTATGAAAACAAAGAATAATGTCAAGTTTACTGGTAAATTACTTTTCTGTAATTGCCAGGAGAAAAGCTGTATTAAACCAAAGTGATGTTTCCTTCTACAGACAGAACAACATGAAGTTCCTAAAGGCCAGATGGTTCAGTCCTAAAAAGATGAATATAACATTCAGGTCACCTCAATTGTTTTTTATCCAGATCTGAAAAGTGGTATCCACATGGTGGTTTGTATTCCACCATGTAGTCTACTCTTTCAAAGGTTCCATAAAAGTAATGGGGGCTTTAAAAGAAGAACCAGACATGTTGTTTTTTCCTGGATCCTCTTCTATATTTTCAAGATGGGGTGGTGGAAAAGGGATAACTATTACTATCACAATACACACACAGAGAGAAAGAAACCTACCTATTTTTCTTATCTTCATTTTTAAGTGCTTTGGTTTTATTGTATTGCAAACGGTTGCTGGGGTGCATCCAGTTTCGTTGTACTTGTACAATGACAATAAAGTTCTTCTAATTCTAAGAACCAAATTTACCCACTGTGGCAAGGGACATGTCCTTTCAAGCTTTTAACTCTTGCATCTTTACATTCTGCTAGGCACACAAAACTCCCAGATTATCAAGAATATGCAAACTTCTGCTCCAAGTTGACTAGATTTTACTTCCAAGTTGAGCCCAAGTTAGTGGGGGTGCTAACTTTATCTGTTCTCGTGTCTTTCCATGGACCCTACCCGTGTCTTTCCATCCTAACGCTCTGAACAACTTAACGCCAAGCAAATCACATTGTCTTCTAATCAGGCTTTACAAAGTGTCCCCCCCGCCCAACCTTGTCTTCCAAGCACTATGCACGAAGGTTGCTGCAACTCCACATCCCGTTTCGGGGGACTACTACTTCCTAGTTAACCTGGAGGGAAACAGGTGCGGCCACGACCGGCTTTAGAAAGAGACCACCATAAAGGCTATTGGACCCAAACCCCTCCTCCGACGTCCTGAGCCCGAGGTGGCACAGCATTAATCACGGCTGGGCAAACTAACCCACTCGGCGTCCCCGGACGGCTTAGAAGCAGCTCTCTATTCCCTCAAGGGGAAGGAAGCATCGGCTGAGCCAGGATAAAGCTTCTCGGTCGGATCCTGCAGGAGGACATCGCTGCACCCCAGCGTCCCCTTCCCATTCGGAGCCTATCCCGCCGCCCCGCCCCCCCACACACACACGGGCGAAGCTTCTGGCGGACTTACCCCCAGATGACATAGTTGGTCTTGACGTTCTTGGGCCAGGAGAACTCGCCGAAGATTACTTCGTCGCCTTTCACCACGATCTCCTTTTTCTGCGTGTTGTACTGGCGCAGCACGCTCAGGACGTCCGCCATCGCCTCAGCCTACTTCGCTCGCTGGCCTCGAGACCCCGGAGACCTGCCTGCTCCAAGTGACTTCCCTCGCGCCGCCTCCTGGTGCTGCACCTTCCCCTCCTCTCCGCTCTCTCGCCCCGACAGCCACTTCGCCTCCTGATTGTCAGGCAACGCAAACCGACCGTCCGACTAACCGAACGAACGACGGACCAACTACCCCAGCCGCCGCCGCCGCCGCCGCCACCACCACCACCGCCAATACCGCATGCGCAGAAGGAAGAATAGTCGGAAGGACCCTACCAGTCCGCCTACCTCTGCGCCTGCGCTCAGAAGGGAAGGGGGGGAAACCCAAAACCACACCTTGACCCCGCCCACGACTGGTTAGAAAACACCAAGAAACGGGAGAGCTGTCTCTTTCATCACTGCGTCCCGCCTCCCCTTCTGCTCCCTTCAACCGCTCACCGTCACTCAGCGTGATTGACGTGAGGAAGAGCCTGTCGCAACGCTCGAAGGGGAAGTCGCGTTTCAAAGGAAGGAAAAAACGAACAGGCAATGGAGTAGTTAGACCTTGGGTTGTTGAGGGCCCTTGGAAGAGAAGAAAACCTGTCTTCCGGAGGCGGAGCCTCGGGCGGCGGCTGTTCTTATTTGGCTGATGGCTTTGTGGGTGCTGCAGAGGCTTTGGGTGCTGAGGTTGGTTAATTGCGGGATGTGCGCGAAACGAAAAGCGGCTTGGCTTGATTCCAGGGGCTTGGCTTGCTGAGATGCTGTAAATTCTCCTTTGTTCTATTTTGCCAGTGAAGGCGCTTTGTAAAAGATTTAGCTGTATCTATTTGTGTAACATTCACCTTGGGTTACCCGAAGGTTTGTTCTTAGTCAGCTGGCATTTTATGGGTGTTTTATTCGTGAATAAATAAAACCTGGGCTGTATGCAGGTGAATATATTCGGCCAGGATTTAGTTTTGAACCTCGGGTATTTCCTGTCATGGACAGAAAACAAAAAGTCTTAGGCATCCAGTGCAGTTGCTCAACCACTGATATGCAGCTGTTTGGCCAGGCAGCTCCCGTTCCCAAGAACTGCTTAGCAATGATGGTTTGGGGGATGATCTTATTTTGAAATCCTTCCTACAAAGGTGGTTTTGAGCGGGGAAATTTACGTTAACTTACAGAATATCCTGGCTGAGGAGATGTAGTCAGATGCTTAGTTTCCTGGGCTTCACACTTTTATGTTTGAATCCTAAGATGCTCCGGAAGTGTGGCTTTCAGACTGGCTTTGGTGATTTTATAATCTATAGTATTTTATTTTACTTGAATTTATGGTTTAACCATTGTTCCTAGGGTTGTTGTTTTTTTTTTTTTTTGGAGTCTGGTATGTCTCTTCTTTTTATCATAAAGTGGTTATTTGATATTCGACTTTTAGAGTTAGAACTGCCTACATGTTAAAGGGGCTTTGTCACTATTATGTACTGTACTGTAATCCAATTTAACTGATATTTCTTTAATTCTGTAGAATCCTTTGTTTTCAAGCTAGTCCTTGAATTCTTTGTTTTCCAGCTATAATATAGCTGGTCCTCAACTTAAAATCATCCACTTAGTGATGGTTTGAAGTGCCAATGGCATCAAAAGTGACTTATGATCCTTTCTCAGACTTATAACCATTGCATGGTCATGTGATCAAAATTTGGATGCTTGGCAGCAGGAATGTATTTATGATGATTGCAGTGTCCCAAGATTATGTGATCACTTTCTGTGACCACCTGACAAGCAAAGCCAGATTTACTTAACCGTGTTACTAATTTAACAACTGAAGTGATGCACTTAACAACTGTGCCAAGGAAAGTTGTAAAATGGGGCAAAACCCACTTAACAACTGTCTTGCTTAGCATCAGAAATTTAGGTCTCATTTATGATCATAAGTCAAGGACTACCTATATAGAAGAATGATAATTTTAGAAGCAATGAAGTTTACTTTTTCCTTTAGCTTATTGAGTAAATTCTGTTTTAATTTTCATGGAGGTGGAAAACAGAACAAAAGATTGGGCGTATATGTAGACATCTGTACATACTCTAAATTTGGAAATGTAATGCACAGTTCAGATATTTTTGTATTTGGTGCTAATATTGTGAAGCTGAACAGTTCTGGAAAATAGTTTACATCAGTCTAAAACAAATTTTAAAAGCTCAATTTCTTTATAACTTGCAATATTCTTAATGAATTTTACTAAACCATAACTTCCCACTTAGTATACTGAATTTTATTTGTACTTGTTAACTGCTACAAAGATATTTCTTACTAGACAGGATATTTGATTACCTTTGTGGAAGAAAGACTATGTTATATTTTAAAAGTAAATGCAATAGAACAGAGGTGTCAAACTCACATCATGGCAGAGTCACAATGTATCGGGATTTGTTTCCCCTTTGTTAAACCAGGTTTGGACATGGCCAGCGCGTGACACCGGGAATTTGACAGCCTTGCAATAAAGGATAATTCAACTGGGAAACAGTTTCTGGATTACAGAGTTTATGTGAATTTGTATCACATCCAAAAATTGTGTTTCTTTTTTACATGGCCATTATTTAAGCCTTGTAGGAATTTTTAAATCAGAATAGAGTGTTAATTTTATAGATGAAATATATTGTAATTTATTATAATTTATGATCTCTATTATTTTAACAATTTCTGGTATTTATGCTCCTTTGTAAAGCTTTATGGTGATATGTAGATTTTTAAGATTATATTATATAGTCAGTCATTTATATATAATCAACCATTTATACCTATTGTAATTCCAGTAATGAAATTAAAAACGTTTTCAGTGATACTTGTAAATCTATATCCATATGCCTCACTATCACTTTTTATCTCTCTCTTCTTTTTTAAAAAACTTTTTTTCTTTAAAATATTTAGTAAATGTATTTTTTTAATAGGCTACAATATAGTAATTCTTAATTTGGTATTACTCCTGTTAATCTAAAACTTTAATCAAAATTAGCTGTTCTGTGTATCTAAAAAGATTAGGCCACTTAGTTGGTTATTTTTATGAAATTTACAATGTAACTAGTTGTAAGGCTGCTCTTTAAATACAGGATTATATTATAAGCAGTCTGTAATATTCATTGCAATGTCTTTTTTTTTCTCTTTAGAATGGGGAACAATGCATCTGCTACTACAGCGATATCTAATACTGCTATAACAAACCAAATAAAAGTGAGTAAATGTGGTTGGTCTATATCAGGGGTGTCAAACTCATGTCACAGTGGTGTCACGTGACATATCGGGACTTTTTTCCCCTTTCCTAAACTGGGAATGGCCAACATGAGATACATCCGGCCCATGGGCCAGGAGTTTGACAGCCCTGGTCTAAATGCTGCTTCTTGTAGGACAGGGACTTTATTTTTTCTAAAGTATAAAATGTAATTCTGAGTCGTGTTTTGAAAGTCAAACACCTATTGTTATAGCTAAGAAGTTCCCCCAAAATTATTCCAGCTATTGGTTTTTTAGTTTTTCACTCTTTCCTGTTTCAAAATGACAGGAGATTGTACTGTCAGTTTTTTTGCCATTATAATTAACTCCCCCCACCCCAGGGCAGCTTAAAAGATTTGAGAGATACATATGGTCCTAAAACAGCCATCCATTCTACACCAATATCTTTTAACAGTACTGGAAGTGTGTCCTAGTAAAGTAATTCAGTCTAAATTGTTTGTTTTAATTTTTTATCAATAAGCCTTTTGACTCAAACTTCTGGCAAGTAGCAGAAATGCAATAGATTCTAACACTTTTAATTGGGAGATTTAGTAGTCCTGTTCAAATTAAATAATGAATCTGTTAATGAAAAGTGGAAAGCCTTGTTAGCAATACAATAGTACTTTGTCCATGCCCTCCCTTTTAAATGAAAACATGCTAGCTGATTCATTTGTTAGTTTTGGCTCAACTGGAACATTTTAATTATTTGAGGGCGTTTTGTGTGAGTAATATTGAAGGCTATAGATATGCATTTTAACACGCAAGTATGTAGAATGTATTTCCTTGAGAAGTTGCTTTTTCTCCATTATACAAACATATTTAGAGCCAGACATGTTTGTTGAATAAGGTACAATTATCTGGATTCACATAAAATCCCAAACACTGATGTTAATTTCGATTTCGATTGATTTTGAATCTAGCCATAAATTCTTCCAGTTTCCCTTATGCATACTTCGCATCATGTCAATTTTTATTTCAACCCATAGGATGCCATATCAGATAATTGTGTTGTGATCTTCTCAAAAAGCACTTGTTCCTACTGTAAAATGGCAAAGAAACTATTTCAAGAAATGAATGTGAATTATAAAGCCATAGAACTTGATCGATATGAAAACGGAAATCATTTTCAGGATATCCTTCATCAAATGACAGGCAGCCGGACAGTGAGTACTATATTTTTTAATCTTTCTTACATATGTCAGAAAATGATTATTCCATTTCTGGATAATATTTTTAAAGCAGTACATACTTTATTACATAAATTGGGCAAATACTAGATGATTTCAGATTTCAGAACAACTACCACCCTTAGTTTGGATGAGAGGACAAAGCCTGCATAGAGTATCCTGTGGGTTTCTAAGTTTTCTAATTCTGGACTACTCCATTTGTAAGAGAAATCAGCAAATACAACTGTAGTAGTTCAGAGTTAGCCCACAATTTTAGTGAATTTTACCTTACCATGTCATTCAAAATGGAGTGATGCGGTGGCCTAGAGATGGAGCTCTTGTCTCACAATCAGGAGGCTGAGTTTGATCTTAGGTAGAGGCAGATATTTCTCTCTCTGGGCACAATGAGAATATATCTGCTGAACAAAACTCTACTTTGGTGACAGGAAGGGCATCTGGCTATTAAACACTGCTAGCTCCATTCAGTTGCCCAGACTCCACCCTGGCAAGGGATTATGGGATCATTAAAAGATGATGTCATTCAAAGTGATTCATAATGTAATAGTTACTACTCAAATATAGATTTCTTTTAAAAAAATTCTATAATTCCTATTTCTTGCAATAGCTGTTGCCTTGAACAAATTGCTGGAATGTGACAATAAGAGAGAATATGGCTTTATGTTCTACTTCTAGCATTGAAGATACTGTATATGACTGGGCACTTTGCGAAATATATTTACTGAAGAGAGATTTTGTCTGATAGAGTAAAATTTGTTTTGGCCCTTTTTTACCATATATTAAAATCTGTGTTATATATTGGTTTCATTTAAACAGGATTTCATTATGAATCTGCTACATGAGTGCAGCATTTTGATGTTTTAGCAGAGTGGATTTTTCTTCACATAAGACTACAATCTCTAGCCTTGTAAAAACTAGTGAGGCATTGTTGTAAAATAGTCATTTTTAGAATGAATATTTATACTTTGCTTATATATATATATATATATATCCTTGTTCAGCTTATTTGTTTCGATTATAGCTCTCAATCTGAACTTGACAATTTGAATTCTCTTTGTGAATTTAACCTTTCAATTTTAGACCATTGTTGAATATTATCTTTAAATAAAAATTAAAGTGCTAACTTGAAAAAAAAGTTATCTCTATTTAGTATTTCGCTTGAATTCCAAAGGGAATCTGAATAAAGAATCCAAAGAATGCTCACTGCTAGAGTTAGATTGGATTGTGTAAGATGCTGCCCTTGGATGTTAAAGAAAAGCCACTAACTTCTTGCAAGTCTCAAGGTTTTTTACAGTCTTATTCCTTCATTTTTTGAAAGAATATCTCCCTTGATTCCTTAATAATATAAGTAGAAGCAGTATTATTCTACTTAATAATATAAGTAGAAACACAGGTACTATAGTGTATTACACCCATGCTTGAACAATATGCTTATAAAATTCATTTCTTTATATTCAACAGGTTCCCAGAATATTTATCAATGGAAACTTTGTCGGAGGTGCTACAGATACGCAGCAACTTCACAGAGAGGGTAAACTCCTTCCATTAGTTCATCAGTGCCAGATCCAAAGAGAGAGAAACTCAGTACATTCATCTGGTTTTCCTTGATTTTTTAAATAAAATGTGACAATCTTTAATTTATAAACCAAGATTTCACTTTAGCAACCTATCTGTACAAAAATGCTTCAGTAACTTTGAATTGTCCCAAAATATATTGGCCATTAAATACATAGGTTGAAACAGTACAGGGGTTGGTTCCTGGTAGAAAACCAAGCAGCTAGGCACACAAGTGCTACAATAAACCTTATCATATTAAATTAATTCTGGAAACTAAGTTTAAGAGCTATGCCAACTGCATGGAAACATATAGCAATACTTCCCAGGATGATTTTGGCATACCTATGAGCACCTCCACAGTAATCAGCTATATTGTTTGTGTGTGCCCCCTTTCTTTCAAGAAATTGGGCATTGGCAAGTTGTTATAGCAAACAGAAAAAGTGAAGAGAGACTTGGACAATACAAAATCAGCAGATGGAATGCTGGAAATAAGACACTGGGATGCAGATAAAGCAGTCATTGACTCAGTTATTTCCTTCTCTTCAACATATGTCCTCTTTATTTGCTTCCTCTCATCTTGGAGCTTGAACTTCTGGTTAGCTGCAGCAAATGAATCTTTATGCAGTTAAATACAAAGAAGGCATCTGCCTCTTTTTAAAGATTTATAGAAAGGGAATGCCAGCACATTGGCAAAAAGTAGCTCTGGAGAAAGCAGAGAATATAGATTGAATAAGCCATTTTGGATGAGATATATACTAGTTTTATATATGCCGAAGTTCTACTTTATTTGTATTTGTATTTCTACTTTAGTTCTACTTCGCTTGAACCTACATGTATACAACTGAAGTTTTCACTGTCAATTTACTAGTCTTTGTGCTTAGCAAGTACAATTCTGTAAAATCGGTGTTCATTCTCAGTAGACATCATCCCTGCCCTTTTCCCAGTTTAAATATGTCCAAGCTAATCTATCCTTGCCTGATTAATATTACAGTTTATTTTGACAGTGTGTCAGAATCACCCTTTAACAACAAATAACATGAAGGACTTTGGAATTAGGTATCTAATTCTAATTAGGTAAAAAGCACCTCATCAGCTATATGTAGCAGATGCTAGTAAATTATTTACAGATGGGTGAATGTTTTCAAAATTGTTCTTGTCCAAAGTGACAAGAATTTTTTGTAAATTTATGTCTAGATTGTTAAATGACACATCATTATCAAAGCTTCTTGAAAACATGACCTCTTTGTGGCTTGCAATTGGATTGATGTTTATGAAATAGTACTTTATGGGTATATGAACAAAAGGATTGTGACTTAAAAGTTTCTCTTTGTGTAATATATTTGCATTAAATAGTACCAAATATTAGAATTTTACATCCATGTGTTATGATTAACTGCATTATAAGCTGCATGCTTATGTTATAAAGAACCAGAGTGTGGTTTTTTGATTTCCACTTTTCAGTCAAATATTATATCCTAAAACATTTACAAATTTAAAAAACAATGATGGGATATAAGAGATAGTACTGTAATGGGCAAATTAACTGTTTTAATGAAAGAGAATACATCTAACTTTGTTTCTGTCTGGAAACCATGTCTGGATTTTGTGTTGAGATTAAAAAAATATTTTGGGATTTACTGATTAGACAAGGTTTTTTTAAATGGAAATAACTAGTATAAAGTATGAAAAGAAAAAGGTTGAGGCTGTAATGTTATGTTCATTCTACTGCACAGAAGAGTCAGAAGTTAATGTTTTTTCTTTTTTTGTCCCTTCATCCTGCATTCCCCTCTTTCCTACTATTTTCAGTTATATATTTCCTGTAAGCCAACTTGAGTCACCGTGAGCGAATAGGTAGCAATTTAAAATTTCCAAATAAATAAATGTCAAGCTGTGAATGGAGCAACAAATTATATGTTTCTTAGTGGTGAACCTGATTAACAGTTTTATTAATCTAAAAATATAAAGTTAAAGGGATTATAGCATGTTTTGCCTCCAAATTTCTCTTTCTCACAGATCACAAGTGATCAGATATAGACAGCTCAGACCGACCAACCCACCCACCCATCCACATACATACATACACACATACACACACACACTAATATACACTGCTCAAAAAAATAAAGGGAACATTTAAACAACACAATGTAACTCCAATTCAATCAAACCTGTGAAATCAAACTGTCCACTTAGGTAGCAACACTGATTGACAATCAATTTCACATGCTGTTGTGCAAATGGAATAGACAAAAAGTGGAAAGCACAGGCAGTTAGCAAGACATCCCCAATAAAGGAGTGGTTCTGCAGGTGGTGACCACAGACCACTTCTCAGTTCCTATGCATTCTGGCTGATGGTTTGGTCGCTTTTGAATGCTGGCGGTGCTTTCACTCTAGTGGTAGCATGAGGCGGAGTCTACAACCCACACAAGTGGCTCAGGTAGTGCAGCTCATCCAGGATGGCACATCAATGAGAGCTGTGGCTAGGTGTGCTGTGTCTGTCAGCGTAGTGTCCAGAGCATGGAGGTGCCACCAGGAGACAGGCCAGTACATCAGGAGACATGGAGATGGCCATAGGAGGGCAAAACCCAGCATCAGGACCACTACCTCTGCCTTTGTGCAAGGAGGGACAGGAGGAGCACTGCTAGAGCCCTGCAAAATGACCTCCAGTGGGCCACAAATGTGCATGTGGCTGCTCAAACGGTCAGAAACAGTCTCCATGAGGGTGGTATGAGGGCCCGACGTCCACAGGTGGGGGTTGTGCTTACAGCCCAACACCATGCAGGACATTTGGCATTTGCCAGAGAACACCAAGATTGGCAAATTCACCAGTGGCGCCCTGTGCTCTTCACAGATGAAAGCAGATTCATACTAAGCACATGTGACAGACGTGACAGGGTCTGGAGACGCCATGGAATGTTCTGCTGCCTGCAACATCCTCCAGCATGACCGGTTTGGCAGTGGGTCAGTAATGGTGTGGGGTGGCATTTCTTTAGGGGGCTGCACAGCCCTCCATGTGCTCGCCAGAGGTAGCCTAACTGCCATTAGGTACCGAGATCCTCAGATCACTTGTGAGACCATATGCTGGTG